>NC_045426.1:488734483-489051150 GCF_902635505.1 Sarcophilus harrisii | reverse complement strand
CTCCTCTCCGAGTTCATGTGGTGGGTAACTGCTGCAAAATATATATTTACCACAACACAGAAATTATGGAGGCAAAAACCTAGGTTTTATTAATATGCTCAAGCATAGGTTTAGACCTCAGAGAAAATCTGCACCACCATAACGTTTCTGACAAGACTTCTTATAGGCAAAATTATGTCAGAGTGACAAAGAAATAATTCTTTTACATATTGCAATCATATGCATTCTTCTTAGGCCGTAAAAATTAAAAACAAGATAGATCCATAATCCCATACTTCCCTCAATGTCACGATAGTTGAACAAACTTAGTCCTAATTTTATACATCCTCTAACGGAACATACCCAATCAAACAAACTCTATGGGTAAACTAAGTCAGGTTACATTTTAAACTACATTAAGAGGATTCACAAATCACTTGAAAAATAAGATTTATATATTAAGAAATCAGAGACAATTGAGATTCTTTCTCTGGCTTCTTATCTAAGAAATATTTAAGGCTCTAAGTAAATTTTCATAATCCACGATACAAGTTTTAGTCAGATGAGGTTAATAGTAAGACAGACTTAGTTAACCAAAATTTGCAGGAGAAATGGCTCCAAGGCCTGAATAATAAAAGTAAATTTTAAAATTCCCATAACAACAATATAGAATTGTACAGGAGAAAGGTTGTAAAGGATGTCCCAAGAGAGATATATTATTTGAAAAAATGGACTGGCAAATGGAATGAATATGTACATATGTATGTGTACGTATATTTGTGTCTGTGGTTGTTTAAACATTTCAGTCATGTCCAACTGTTCATGACCCCATCTGGAGCTTTCTGAGCAAAGAGAGTGAAGGGGTTTGCCATCTCCTTCAGATACAGAAGAAACTGAGGGAAATAGGGTTAAGTGATTGGCCTTGTTTTACATGACAGCTGCTAAGTACTGGAAGTCAGATTTGAATTCAGGAAGTGGAATCTTCCTGACTCTAAGCCTGGCATTCTGTGCATTGTACTTCCCAGCTTCCCAATTATATGCATAGGCCATATCTACGCACAGTTACATACAATGTACATGTTACATGTATGCATAATCCATCTGTATTTATATCTGTCAAGTGGTCTTACAACTGATGTAGAATAAAACTGAGCAATCAAGGATGATACTAAAGTTTCAAATCCTCAACAAAAATCATGAATTTTCAAAGTGGTGTAGGTTTATGAGGAAAAATTACATAATGATATCTATAATTAATTAATTCCTAGCATTTATATAGCACTCACACTTTACATATATTTATTTAATTTGATCCTCAAAGCAACACTTAAAAGTAGGTACTATTATTATCCTCTTTGAAGAAACTGAGACAGAGGTGAACGGATTTGTACAGGATTACCCACTAAACAAAGTCTGAGGTGGTATTCAAACCTATTGCAGATTATAAGGCACACAGGTTTATTCATCCAGTGGGTCTTTGGCTTAGATTTGTTCTAGTGTGAGAGAGGTGATAAATTGGCACTCTCCTTTTCAGTGATTAAAGCTCTTTAAGCACAATTTAGTGGGGAAGTTGGAGTGGAATAAAAGAAAACAAAAGCAGATGTAGTGAGCAAGAAGGCTCATCCATCAGAGACCCTGAGGATGTAAAGAAGGATTTTCTGGAGGGCCTAGACCTTTGCTTTCTTAGGAGTCAGTTGGGCTGTTCTACATGAAGAACCCTACAGGGATCCAGGGATGGCAGCAGGAACTTTTTTGTCTCACCATGATTCAGGTAGGAGGTAACACTTTGCTGCTTCTAAAGGTAGGAAGGCACCCAGCAAGCTAAGTGAAAGTGCTAGGACCACTCCAGGGCAGGACCTCTTAAACATTTTTCACTTATGATTCTTTTTGCCCAAGAAACTTTTTATGCAATCCCAGATATATAAGTATATGAAATAGGTATACAAATCAAACATATACTGAAATAAATCATAAATAAATTTATTTTATAAGTTCTTTGGTATACATATAATTTCACCATTTGTTAAAGATAAAATCAAATTTGCATACCAAATTTGCACACATAGATGGATGTACTTTTTATTTTTACATAAAAATATTAAATTTTTCACTGTTGCCCAACACAACTCCATTTCAAAATTTGATCCAGAGTTTAAAAAACTTTGATATAGGGCATTCTTCTATTTTTTTCTTAAGGTATTAGCCAACTCTGTCCAATGCAAAATGAAAATGTTTTTAAGGAGGGAAGGAAACTGTCTTTACTCTCTATTTCCCTACCTATAGTATAATACCTAAGAGCCATAACCAGGAGATCTTTGATGGGAGGAAGTGAGTTAATGGAGATTCTGGGGCCAGAGTTGGATTTCCCCCAAAACCCTAATGCTTCAATACAGCTTTGGTGGGAATGCTGGGTTGGAGTTCTTCCTAAGAGGTTGAAGCTCAGATCAAAACGGGGAAGCATGAGGGAGCTACAGAAGGGGAAAAAGAAGGGGAAAGTTTGGTGATAGTTGGTTATTATATGAAGAGCTGCAGTGAGCTATCATCTCACTCTCTTATTGGTTCATCATATCATTCTAAGGTCCACCATAGCCCCCACTTTGGAGAACACTGATCCCAGCATTGATAAACTCTGGCTCTTACCCTTGGTCAGTTTGATAACCTTTGGGTGAGGGCTCATCTACAAATAGGTAAACAACAAAGCTAGAGTGGCATAGCTTTGTTTCATGGTACTATTGACAAAATAGCCACCAAAGTAGGATTTGTTCTAGACTACTATTCGTGGTACAGGAACTTCTAAACTTGGATCCATGGGATACAGAAGAAACTATCTAGACCATGTTCCCTCCCTTGGTATTGGGCTCAGCACTGTCCCTTCAATGAATGAATCTGAATTATTCCCAAATTGCCATCATATCAATTCAGGTAAATATAGTCGGGGCCCTTCTCCTCATGTATCTTCCACGGTGCCCTTTCCTCTCAGTTTAAAAGCTTTTATTTCTTTTCCTCCAGGATTTTCTCCTTATGATCTTTGTGTACCCTTAAATTTGCTCATTGTCTCTTTATGCTTGTTACTAGAGTGGAGTAAGATGGAGAAATGAGTGAAGGTGGTTAAGTACATTTCATTAAAGGCATTCCAATTTGGCTGATTATGTTTCCACCATTAGCAGAGTTTTCCTTAATAAAGAAGATCAAGACACACTGACTTTCTTATATGCTAGTAGGATTTCTTTAAAATCAAGCAGCACTCTTTTTAAAATAAAATTTTTTTTAGAAACCCTGTAGCCAGCTAACAGGGAATTTATGACTTTGCAGAATTCCCTGAGAATAGACGAAGTGAAAAATCGTACCCATGTTGTTAACAAATTCCAAGAATAATGTTCCTGTCTATCCATCCATACAGGGAAGTTTACATGCCATAAACATATGGATGAAAACTGTAATTCACTGGTATCATAAGAACATGTTAAAAATATGTGGGAAAAGAATAGTAAATTTTTTTAAAACCTTAAAAAAAACCAACAATTGGGTGTGATCTTCCTGCCCTACAATTTTGCAGCTCATTTCTCATTCATAGTGAAGTATACTTGAAATTCAATATTGAATCTACATTTATTTGGCTTTTATCTGATCAAAAATTAACTCCTGGTACAAAAATTAAAAGGGTAAAAATGCTTAATATTCTTTGCCTACTGCTAACAATGAAAAAAATATATATCTTATATGTGTCTCTGTTGTTTTAGGCACATTGAGTCAGACTGCATAGCTCTTTATGTAGTTTATGTCCATTAGTCTAGGCTCATTGATGTGAACATCTTTATTTGCACATGTTTATGTATGTATATAAACACAGAAAGAACTATGTATATTTATGTATATATGTATATGTGTGTGTTTATATGTATACATATAAACACACAAGTATTTTATGTACATGTGTGTATCTAGAAAGGAAAAAAATGCGAAAGGAAAGAAGGCATGAAGGCAGGAAGAAAAGAGGGAAGGAGGAAGGAAAGTAGAGAGGAAGGAAGGAAAGGAGGAAGGAAAGAAGAGAGGAAGTAAGGGGGGAAGTAAGAGAAGAAGGATTAAGGAAGGAAGGAAAGAGGAATAAAAGTAAGGAAGGCAGAGATAGGAAGGAGGAGGAGAGAGAAAAGAGAGAGGGGAGAGAGAGAGAGAAAGAGAGAGAGAGAGAGAGAGAGAGAGAGAGAGAGAGACAAAGAAACAGAGAACCCAAAAGAGAGGAGGTTTCTTGGAGTCAGAAACCCCTAAATATATGTATCTCATTAAAGATGAGATGTATATCTGTCATATGCTGGTTATGTGATATTTGATGTGTCATTTAATAATCTCAATGTCTCAGTCAACCTTCAAAGACTCTACATTAGGGACAAGTTGCTAACTAATATTAGGGGAAGGTGTTCAGAAAGCTGAGTGACAGTACAGTGTTACAATACGGTGAAATCACAGATCAAATCAAAGGTACAATGGGAAACAATATAGTCCAAATTATTCAAACATAGGTAGTCCTGAAATTCTTCAGGAGACAACTTGTCTTCCTGTGTAAGACAGTCTTAATCCATGGCATCTTTAGAGCTCCAAACTCAGCAGCAGATGAAGTCAGAGAAAATTCAGGTAGCCTTGACCTGACTAAGAATTCAGCAAGCCCATGGCTCCAGAATCATCAAGACAACCCTGGCCCTAAGCAACATATAGGCAGCCTGGACCTGGTAAACAGTGCTAGATAATTTCTGAGAAAATAATTCCTAATCTTAACCACAACACTGAGGATCAAGAAGAATGGATCTTATGTCTATAAATTTGACTCAGTTCTTTACATTTTTGAAAAATGAGATTTTTATCAGAGACACTTGATGTAAAAATCTTTTTCACAATTGTGATTACTCTACTTTCCTTCATCCCATTTAACCTACTCTCTCACACAAACTCTGTGCATTCTGAAAAAATGTTTTGCTTCTGATTTTTACCTCCCTCATGCTGCCTCCCTTCTATCATCCCCACCCCCTTCTCTTATCCCCTTGCCCTCCGATTTTCCTGTATAAGATATATTTCCATTCTCAATTGAATGTATATTATGTCTTCTTTGAGCCAATTACAATGAAAGTAAATTTCATGTGCTCCCTACCCTTTTCACTTTCCTACTTACCCTCCACTTATAAAAACTCTTTTGTGTCTCTTCTATGTCAGATGATTTAACCCCATTCCTCTTCTCCCAGTGTATTCCTATTTCTCACCTCTTAATTTTATTTTTCCAGATAATCAACCTATCAAATCCAACTCATATCCATGTCCTCTGTCTATGTATACTCCTTTTAATTGCCTTAATAATGATAAAGTTCTTAGGAATTACAAATATCATTTCCCATGAAGAAATATAAACCATTGAATCTCTTATGATTTCTCTTTCATGCTTGTCTTTTTATGCTTCCCTCAACTCTTATATTTGAAAATCAAAACTTCTGTTCAACTCTTATCATTTCACTAGGAATGCTTGAAAGGTAGTGGGTTTTGCTGAGTAGGTGATTCTTAGTCCTTTTGCCATCTGGAATATCATATCTCAAGTCTTTCAATTCTTTAATGTATAAGCTGCTAAATCTTGTGTTATCCTGACTATGGTTCCATGATATTTGAATTGTTTCTTTTTGTCTGCTTGCCCTATTTTCTTCTTGACTTGCAAGCTTTGGAATCTGCTTACAATATTCCTTGGAGTTTTCATCTTGGAATCTCTTTCAGAATACGATGGGTGTTTTCTTTCAACTTCTATTTTATTCTCTGAGTCTAAAATATCAGGACAGTTTTCTTGATGATTTCTTGAAAGTTAATGTCTATTCCCTTTTCCTACTCTGGTTTTCAGATAGTTCAGAATTTTAAAATTATCTCTCCTGAATCTATTTTTCCAGATCAGTTGTTTTTCCAATTATATTTCATATTTTCTTTTTTCTTTTTCATTTTTTGACTGTGTTTTGTTTGTTTAAAGTTTTAAAGCTTTTGTTTAAAGTTTCCACTTGGCCAAGTCTAAATTTTAAGAAATTATTTTCTTTGGTGAGCTTTTGTATCCAT
The DNA here is from genome assembly GCF_902635505.1 of Sarcophilus harrisii. Lineage (NCBI taxonomy): Eukaryota > Metazoa > Chordata > Mammalia > Dasyuromorphia > Dasyuridae > Sarcophilus > Sarcophilus harrisii. The sequence continues at coordinate 489,045,096 of NC_045426.1, read as the reverse complement.
TTGTCCAGTTCTGCTTTTTTAAGTTTTTTTCTTCAGTGAACTTTTGTTCCTCTTCTACCATTTGATTTATTCTGTTTTTAAGATGGCATTTTCCTCGGTATTTTTTGTATCTCCTTTACCAAGATATTGATTATTTTCATGATTTTCCTGTGTCATTCTCATTTCTCTTCCTAATTTTTCCCTTATCTCTTTTAAGACATTTTTAAACTTTATTTTTTTATTTAAAAAAACACAATAGAAAAAAAGAAAAACAGAAAAGAAATAAAACAAAATTGTCATGTGCACAGCAGAACATCATGGAGGATTCAAAATATATAACACTAAATTATCATTTCAAGAAAGGACATATAATAGTAAAACAAATAATATTCATGTGTCCATCTTTTCTTTGTTTCCTTACAAGATGTTCTATTACTCTCTACTGTGCATTTTTTTTATTTTATTCATTTTCCCCCTTTCTTCCTTACCCCCACTTCCCCCAAGCAAGCTATAATTAAGCACAGATATATTTATAAATACATATAGATAGATAGATAGGCCCCCCCCACACACACACATACACACACACACATACACACACATACACACACACACACACACACATATATATATATATATATATACATACATTCACACTGACCCACACATTTATACATATATCTATATTCACATACATAGAGCAACATGCATACATATTTACAGTCTAGTCAGTTAGCTAGCTCCAGGGGCACCCACTTGGTATTTCTGTGGAGCTAGACTGGAAATGTTTGCACTTCATGATATCTCTGGCCTGGGGTCTTCAGATCTTCTTGATCTGAACCCCTGTTCTGCCCCAACTTTTCTTTGTGTTTCACCAGTCTATGTTTGCTGAGGCACAAATTTGTTCTGTTTGTGAGGGAAATCTGGAGAGCTTGAAATTTGCTGACGTATTCCACTATCTTTTCAGAATGCTTCCAGTGTGAATTCTACCTTTTTTACTTGATTTTCAAAATCCTTTTGAGCTTATCTAGTCCTGAGACCAATTCATATTTTTCTTTGAGTCTTTGGATGTAGGAATTTTTACTTTATTGCCTTTTTCTAAGTTCGTGTTTTGGTGACCTGTCACTATAGTAACTTTCTATGGTCAAAAAAAAAAAAAAAAAGCTAGAAAAAATTTAAAATCCCTTATTTTTTCTGATATAGTCTTATTTTTCTAGCCTATTTCTTGATTTTTAACTCTATGCTAAAGTGGGTCTCTGGATTCAGAGAGGAAAAGGAACTGTTCCAAGTTTTGTGGGTTTTGTTCAGCTATTTTCAGGGATACTTCTGAGGACTTCTAAGTTTTCATTTCTTCTAAAATAGATAATCTAGGAAGAAGTCTGTTTACTACTCTCCTGGTCTGCACTCTGGTCTGTGAGCAGCCACAAGCATTCTTTTCCATAATGGAGCTGTGACTAGGATCCCTTGCTTCCCTTTAGCCACAAGTACTGGTGTGCTAATACTCTCCTGTCCCTGGAATTGAGATTCAGATTCAAGTAATGGTAATGCCAAAAAGTTCTGCTCCTGGTACCAGCTAAAGGACCTCCCTAATCTTCTTCTGACTAGGTATCTGATGACCTTACTGTCTCAGAACTTAGAATTCTGGAAAGCACCACCACTATTACTGATTCAGTCTCCCTCAGGTCTGCTGCTGGGTTGCAGAAGCCTGGACTGTACTAGACAGAGCTGAGATAAGACCCTGTCATTTCTCTGCCATTTTTCTACTCTCTGAAACATCAAAATTCTTAAAAGAAAATTTAAATGAGCTAGAGAAGGAAATAGAAAGTGGAACTATACTAGTAGAGAAATTTCAATTTCTCAGAGCTAAATATCAATAATATCAATAAATATCAATAAAAAATTAAGAAAAAAGTAAAGGAGATGAATAGAATTTTAGAAAAGTTAGATAGACCTCTGGAGAAAATTGAATGGAAATAGAGAGTAATATACCTTTTTCTCAGCTGTATACAGCATCTTCACAAAAAACTGACCATGTATTACTATAAAAATCTTACAACCAAATGCAGAAAAGCAGAAATATTAAGTGCACCCTTTTCAGACCATATTGAAATAAAAATTGTATCCAAAGAATGAAAACAAAAATTAAAAATTAATTAGAAAGTAATCTAATCCTAAAGAAAGAACAAATAATAGAAACAATAATTTCTTTAAAGAGAATAACAAGACAACATTCCAAAATTTGTGGAATGCAGCAAAAGCAATACTTAGAGGAAAAATTTATATTTCTAAATGCTTAAATCAGTAAAATGGAAAAGAGCAGATCAGAGATGAGGGCATGCAACTAAAAAAAAAAGCTAGAAAAAATTTAAAATCCCTTATAAGGACCAAATTGGAAATTCCAAACATCAAAGGAGATATTAATAAAAATTGGATGAATAAATAAAAATAGGATCTGGTTTGAAAAACAACAACAAAATAAATAATCCATTGGTTAATTTGGATTGCAAAAGAAAGAAAAAAAAGAAATTAATAGTTTCAAAAATAAGAACAGTGAGTTCCCCACCAACAAAGATAAAATTAAAGCAATTATCAGGAGCTATTTTGCCCAATAATATGGCAATAAATCTGACAATCTAAGTAAAATTGATAAATATTTGTTAAAAATATAAAATGCCCAGATTAACAGACAAATAAATAGAATATCTAAATAATTTTGTTTTGGAAAAAGAAATGGAACAAGGCATAAATGATTTTTCCTTTGAAAAAATTCCCAGAGATAGATTCACAAGTGAATTTTACTACAGATTTAAAGAACAACTAATTCTAATACTGTATAAACTATTTAGAAAAACAGGTAAAGAAGAAATCCTACTAATTTCCTTTTATGACACAAATATACTGTCAATACTTAAAGGGAGTGTAAAAACAGAGAAAGGAAACTATAAACCAATCTCTCTAATGTATAGTGATGTAAAACTCTTAAGTAAAATACTAGGAAGGAGATTATGACAATATATTATAAAGATCATATATTATGATCAAATAGGACTTAAATCAGGAATATGGGTATAGTTTAAAAGTGGGAAAGCTCTCAAAATAATTGACCACAAAATAACAAAAGCAACAAAAATTATGTGATTATTTCAATAGATACAGAAGAGGCTTTTGATAAAATATAACATTCATTCCCATTTAAAACACCAGAAACCATAAGAATAAATGGAACTTTCCCTAAAATGATAAATAAAAAAAAAAGCAAGCATTATCTGTAATAAGAATAAGCTAGAGTCTTCCCAGTAAATTCAGGTATAAAACAGTGTTGCCCATTATCATCACTATTGTTCAACATTGTATTAGCAATGGTAGCAATAGCAATAAGATTAGAATAAGAAATTTAAAAAATAAAAATAGGCAATTAGTAAAAAAATCATAACTCTTTATTGATGATATGATGTTAAACTTAAACCAAGAGAATCAACTAAAAAACTCATTAAAATAATGAACAATTTTAGGAAATTACAGAATATAAAATAAATCTACATTACAAAAACAAACTGGAAAGCAGTCTAGCAGAAATTAAGCAAAGACCAGCATTCATACCATATTCCAAGATAAGCTCCCAAAATGCCCAGATTAACAGACAAATAAATAGAATATCTTGTAATGTTCTCTTCTCTCAAAGTATGATCGTTCTCTGGGAGCAAATGCCTTGGGGGCCTTCTGAAGGCAGCCTTAGTTTTGGTTCCATGTAATAATCACTCCAAATGCAGCCAGCTGTTAAAAGTTCAGATCCTTTATTGTCTCTTCCAAAATAGCCCAGTTAGCTTTCTTTGGTTCCAGGGGCTCTTGTTGCTAGTCCTTTGCCTCTTTCAGCTTCAGTCTCTCTTCTTCTGAATCCCCAGTTCTGTCTGATTGCAGTCTCTGGCTTCTCAATCTCCTCAACTGACTCCTGTCTGAGGCTCCAAGAACTTCTTATATATGATCTCTTAAAGTGTGAACTCAAAGGTTGACTCCTCCTCTGAGAGTAGGATTGTGGGAGCTATGACTTGTGAATCTCCTCTACTGAACTTGTGAATCTCATACTGAATCCTGACTTGTGAATCTCAAATGCTAATGTGTGAATTAATGTGTGAACTCTTAAAGGTGTGAAAAGTGTGAACTCTGAACTAGAGAACTGCTAAGCACAATGCTAAAATTAGATAAGTGACTTATCATTTTATAAGAATCCTAATAATATCTAAATAATTTTGTTTTGGAAAAAGAAATGGAACAAGGCATAAATGACTTTCCTCTTAAAAAATTCCCAGAGATAGATTCACAAGTGAATTCTACCACAAATTTAAAGAACAATTAATTCTTAGACATGATTTAGACATAAAAGGTAATATCATAAATCAGATGAGTAAGGAAGAAATTATCTTTTGAGTCTGTGGATAATTCATTACCAAATAAGGAATAGAAAGGATCACAAAATATATAATAAACATTTAATTTTATAAAATTTAAAGAATATTGTGTAAACAAAGCTAATACAGTTAGAAGTAGAAAAGAAACAGTTTAGAAAAATTATTTGTGGGGGGTTTTTGTGCAAATTTTTTCCTAATAAAATTCTCTTATCTAAGAAATAAGATCCATTTCCCAATAGATAAATGGTCAAAGAATAGAAACAGACAGTTTTCAAAGTTTCAAAAGAAATCCATGCAATCAAAAGTTATAAGAAAAAAAAATTCCAAATCACTAATACTTGGAGAAATGTGGATGAAAATAACTCTCATATTCTATCTCATTCCTATAAGATTTTCTTTTGAATAAAAGAAAAAAATTAAAGTGGTTAGATATAACCTATTTGCGCATTGTGTGGACTTGTAAATTGGCTCAGCTAGTCTGGCAAATAATTTTAAATCATACCTAAAAAGTCATTAAATTGTTTACACAGAACATCACTATTAAGCTTATACCCCCAAAAAATCAAAGAAAAAGCAAAAGAACCTCTAAGTGCAATGCTTACAAAAGATTTTTTTTTAATTCTGTAAATGGAAACTAAGGGATAGATGGAGAATGGTTAAACAAATTATGGTAGATGAATGTAATGGAATATTATTTGCCATAAGAAATTATTAAATGGATACAGACAAAACTGGGAAGAACTATGGCCTGATGCAGAGCTAGGAAGATAATTTATATAGAGAAGAGAGCTAGGAGGATAATTTATATAATAATATAACATTATAAAAAAACAACTTTGAAAAAATTGAAAACTTTATTCAAGACAATGGCAAATTATGATTCCTAAATGACAGAGGGGAGATGAACTTAAGATCTAGAATTAGACAAACATTGTTAAACATGGCTAATATAGGAATTTACTTTTCTTGACAAATCATATTTGTTACAAAAGTTTTATTTTTCTTTGTTGTTGTTATTTATCAATTGATGGTAGAGAAAGATTGGAAGTAGGAAAAAGTTTGATAATAGAGAAAATTTCAAAAGAAAATAAGGGAAAATAAGATACCAAAGACATGGGAAAAGTCGAGTCTAATTAATATTAAAAATGATAATCAAGAGAATAATCTGTCTAATTTCCCATTCACGTAAAAAAAAAGATTTTCAGAGAACTACATTCATATTAAAAAAAAAAAAAGATTTTCAGAGGACTACATTCAGAGAACTTACATTCAACTAGGGCATTCTCCATTAATAGAAAATAAACAGCTTTTGCTTGTTGTATTCCACAGTATTCTATCTCTTCATTATCATACTATTGAATGAATAATATGGATAAGACAAGATGACATTATGTTTATTGTTTACTGGTTATTTTTAAAAATCGATGTGATACATATAAACTGTAAAGGCACTTTTCAAGTAAAGTACAAATGAAAATTTTTTAAATATCCATTTAAAAATTCTTTTAGTTTCAAACCCCCTCCCTCCCTTCCAATCTCTCTCCTTGAGAAGGCAAGCAATTTGATATTGATCTATTAAACATGTGCAGTCATGCAACACATTTCCATATTAACCATGTTGTAAAAGAAAAGGGAAGCCAAAAACCCAAGAATAACAAAATTTTCAAAGTATGTGTCAGTTGCATTAAGACTCCATCAGTTCTTTCTCTGGAAAAGGACAGTGATTTTCATAAGTCCATCAGAATTGTTTTAGATTGTTATATTGTAGAGGATCATAAATCGTTCACAGTTATCACACAATATTGCTGTTACTGTTTACTGTGTACACTATTCTGCTCATTTTAGTTCATATAAGTCTTCCCAGGTTTTTCTGAAAGCATCCAGTTCATCATTTCTCATATTATAATGTGGGCACTGTCTCAAACTTCTAGCCTTTCTTGCTGATATTTTCACAGCTAGCTCTGGAGATCTATAAGTTTTGGGGACTTCCAAAGTGTTATGATTTAAGAAGAGGTATAGTCACTGCTCTCCTGGCTGTGGAAAGGTCTTTATCTAGGAAAGGACTTTGTTGTTTCCCTGTAGCCACCAGTGCTAGGAGTCCTACTTCTTGCAGGGCTCCCTTCTTTTTTGGAATTGAAACCTGAGTCACTACTTCTAATGGATGACCACAAGCACTCCTCTTCTCCTTAGAACTGAAACCAGTGCCTTTGTTCCCGTGGCCACAAATGCTCTCACTCCTTTTGACTCGGTCTGTGAAACTGCACATGGGCAATACAAAAAAGTCCTGAACCCAGCACCAACAAAGGATCCCCTGCAGTTGTCCAACACACCTACCCTCCCCATAGGTTGTAAGCTCCTAAAGTTGCAGCCACCCCTGTGTTGTGTTTCTGGGGACCATATCATCCTGGTGAGACAGGCCTTTCTTCATGAAGAGAGTTATCTTCAGTTGAAAAATTGTTTCACCCAATCTTCTGTTGGTTCTGTCACTCCAGAATTTGATTTGGGACATTATTTTAGAGTTGTTTGGAGAATAATTTGGAAGAACTGGCTTAAGTGCTTTTCCACACCACCATCTTGGAACTCTCTCTCTTACCCTATCTCTCTATTTTATTTATCTACCTGTTTATCTATCTACTCATCTATCTGTTTACCTATTAGTCTTTTTAGGTCTATTTATGTCCATCTATATGAGTCTATCCAATTTTGTTTATCCATCTAGCTAGCTAGCTAGCTACTTTATTTATTCATCCATCAACTATTTGAATCTATCTAATTTGTTCTTGTTTGTCTTTCATTTTCAAAGAGAACCATGTCATCAGGAAGCTGATACAATGATATGCAAGTGAATTGGATTTAAGTGAGGGAGAGCTGAGTAAGGCCACTTTTCCCTCCAGAGCCATTTGGGACCAGTGGCAAGATATAGGTCAAGATGACTGGAGATGGTCCTGGGTGAAATGGGAGATTTTAGCCGTTTGAAGGTAAGGTCTTCAACAGGTCTCAATATGACTGAGGCTGCAACCCATTCAGTAATTAAGGTAGCAATTGAGGCAAAGAATCTCTTCTTTAACCTAGTTCAAAAAACAAAACCTAAATAAATAAATTATTCTGGGAGGGAAAGACGCAAGAGTTTTTGGTAGAAACAAAAATGACTACTATTTACATTCAATCTGAATCAATCGTGACCTAAACAATGACAAAATAGGATTTATTGGTGGCCAATTAGAATCAGATTGCTTTTAATTTAAGGCTATCTAAATAAATTTATCTGCATACTCTATTAATCCATCAATCTATCTGTGTTCAGAGTATTATCAATATGATAACAGTATGATTGAAAGAGGGGAGGTTTTCTGATGATCTTACTAAGAACAATAATAATTATTTGAAAATTTATGTTTGGGGGCCTACTTTATTTTAGAAGGAGATTCCCTTCTCTTAGATATCTCCTAGCTAAAGTAATGGCAACTTAGTTTAGAGATTGTACTCAAATCCCAGTCAAATACCCTAGGTACTCCAGAACACCTAGGTCAAGTGAGTCATCAATTCTATAATTATGTTCCTTAGACAATTCAAATGGATGGTGAGTTGAATTCAGTATTAAACAGGAAAAGAGAAGAAAAAAAGGCTAGATTACCCCAGGGAAATTTCAAAGCTCCTTTGAAACATCCGAGAGATTCTATTACTCTTTCAGAAGCAAAGATCCATTATTTTAATACCAATAGTCTACTTGTGTAGTTGTATGGCTACAAATCATTGCAGCAAATTTCCAAATAATTACAAATCAGTATCACTCAGAAGGTGATGGAGAGATATATGGAAGATTTAAGTTATAACCCAAAATAATTTGGAGAGAACTATAAATAAGAAAGGTAATGGGATCAAAGAAATGTGTAGCATAGTGCCTAGTTGGGCTACACTCAACTGAAGCCTTGAGGACCAGTAACCTGTGCCATTTCCTAGCCTTTACCATAGTGTTCTACCCATGTTCTCAGTGGAGAGAGTAGACTTCCTAATTCTTATATTCATTGGCTCTTCACCCATACCTCAGCTTTCCAAAGAAAACTGCTAATTACAGTTATGTTTTCTTTGGCTCTAGTCTAGGGATTCCTCAAGGAAGCAGGAAAAGTAAAAAAAGCTGCCCAGTGTACAAATATGAATCAAGTACTATCTCCATATAGAAAAAAAAAGAATGCTAAGTAACCAAAAATCATAGAATTATTAGAATAAAATTGAAGCAAAGCCAATATTACAGAGTGGTAGAAAGCTGTATAATGGGTTCTGCTCCACAAACTTTTCTAAACATATCTAAAAAATCTACTAGACTGAATCTTGATGGAGTAAATTCAGAGAAAGTCACTTTGAGTCATTGTCCAGCTGAGCTCAGAATAGAAAGGCAGAGGCCTGCCAATCCTGAAGTTGGGATTAGCCAGGAGCATTCCAGTGCCTAGGGAGAAGCCGTACATCAGGGCAAAAAGATATCAGAGAGCCATAACAGGTCACCACCGGACTTCTATAAAGCACAGCAACAGGGACAAGAGTCACCTCACAGATTTGTTACTCACTATTTAATTCTACATTGCAAATCCAAGCCTGAGGGTAAAGGGGATATGTGAATGGGGTAATGGGGTGCGGAGGTATTCCCAGTTAGGGAGGTCCTAGATGGTATAACAAGAAAGGAGGACATTCAGAAAGTGGAGGCAGCAATGGCATTGATGAGTCTGACTCAAAGCCCAGAGCAGGGATTCAATTAAAGTATGTAGCACAGCTGATAGAGGAATAACCAAGGCATGAAACCCAGACCAAAAGGGAGCCTACAATTCCACCATTCTAAACCAACAGAGACTCCCAAATGAATGATAATGACTGAATTGAACTGCAGTCTCTTTTGCAAAGACCCAAATGCAAGTCAAGAATTTTCAGGACTCAGAGAAGAGGGGAAGCAATCAAATTTTACCCTGAATCAGATCACTTTGGTAGCACAGAAAACTTATAGGTCCCCAACATTTCCCTAAGATTTTGGAATAATATAACTCAAAAAAAAAAGCAGCAAAACTAGCCTAGTCCTTCGCGTCAATAATGTGACAGAGCCCAAACCTACCATCAAGTCTGAAGTCAAGGAGTAGGCTGGAAGAAGGAGCAAACAAAAAGTGAACCCTCACCATAATGAGCTATTGTGGTGGCAAAGATACTTAAAACACAAACCAAGAAGAAAAGAATGACTCCAAAACAGCTACAGCAAATGCCAGGAGGTTAGAGTGGAAGAGTGAGAAGGCTATTGACCATTTTTGCAAGGGTATTAATCAATCAGTTCACATTTCATCTGAGTACAGTCTGATCAAAAGGCAAACATTCCAAGCATGATCTTTTCTGGATAGTCTCTCTTGTCTCTCTTTGTCTCTTTCTGTCTCTGTCTCTCTCTGTCTCTGTCTGTCTCTCTGTCTCTGTTTCTGTCTCTCTGTGTGTCTCTCTCTGTCTCTCTCTGTCTCTCTGTCTCCCTCTCTGTGTGTGTGTGTATGTGTGTGTGTGTGGAGGGGGGGGGTCTCCCTGTCTCATTTTCTTTCCTCCCATCTTCCTCTCTTCCCCCTCTCTGGCTCTCTCTTTGTCTCCCCCTTACTCTCTGTCTCTTTCTTCCTCCTCCCTCTCTCTCTCCTGTCTCTCTCTTTCTCTCTGTCTCTATGCATGTGTGTGTGTCTCTCCCCTTATCACAAGCCTGATTCTATAATTATTATAACAATTACTAAGTAGACTCTGCTCTTTCTAAGCTATCCAAGACTTTCTGGTGTTCACAAGGTCTATACTAAAGGAAAAGAAATCTAAAAGGAGAGGCAAAGCAGCTAAGGACCCTATATATAAGCCCAGCTAGTTGAGTCCAAACTCCATTTGAGGAGTGGAGACTAGAAGGTCAGCTCTTGTTTAATTTTGCTGGGATAGGGAAAAACACTTGCTTCTTCCACCACCCAACTGGAATCATAGTTTATCTTTTCAAGAATACTTTTAAGACAAAAACCCAAGCAAAAAAAATATTCCTCATGTTCTACCAGCTATGGGAACCCCACCATCAGTTTTTCTATCTCCAAAATCAATTGCAGGTGGCTTAAAGCTTTGATAAATTATAGATAACCAGAAGCATGAAAAGAGTATCCACATATGTAGGAAGATGGAGAGTTGGGATGGGGAGGGTGAGTAAAGTACATATGGCAAATGCATGACTGAAAAAAAAAAAGACATAGGCTGGTCACAGGGCTAGATTGAGAGCTAACCAGTTTTGACGGTCTGTGTGTTCTACTGGCATAAGGAAAAATTGATGAAGCTCCTTAAGCATTTTGCATAAATGACCACTTACCCCACATGAACTTAAGGGAATATGTGAATAAGTGTTGCTCAGAATGAACAAAGAGAGAGGTTGTGATGTGAATCACTGGAGAAAACAACAAAATCAATTAGCTGGGTAATTCTGGACAAGTCACTTAACCACTCTATATCCATTTTACAGGTGAGGAAACCGAGTCATAATCACACTACCTGACAAGGCATTTTAAAGTACCAAATGAAATAGTATATGGAAAGCCCTTTGCAAACCTTGAAGTGTTATATAAATGCTAACTCCCATGAAATTATAGATCTCTTTGAGTTAAAATATGTGTATGTATATAAAGATATACATATATGTATGTGAAAATATAGAGATTTGCACATATGTATATATACATGTCTGGGTATATATGCTAATAGTAAGAAATAATAGTAGAGAATGTAGAATGCTAATTATAGAGCAAGGATGACCTAAGTTCAAATCCCTCCTCAGACACTTACTACCTTGACCTAAAGCAGTCATTTATGAGTTTTAGTCTACTCCCTGAGCTGCATCTACTAAATCTTAGATGGATGTGGTTTGCTTCGAAGGAAAGAGTTCCCCAGCCAAGGATGAGATCATAGAGCCTTCCAATATTCCCTCGGGTCAACAGTGCCCTTATTTAAAAGGCTCACTGAATCGGAGTTTTCCAAAGATTTCCACTTTCTAGACTTGCTAGCTCATTCTTTAGGTCTGAGCTGACATCCAGAAAAAACTAAATTCATCTGGTTTGTTCCAGGACATTATCATTTGAGTCTATGATTACATGACAAGTTTCAGGTATTTTTTAGCCCCCAAATTTCTCATGTCACATCCAACCAAAGGAGCCTCTGATATTATACCTAATTATCCAATGTGACTTCTTTTCTCTCAAAAGTTTATCTTTGCAAATACTAGAATATGGGCTTCAATAAGGCACTTTTCTTTTTGAGATTGTTGCAAATATAATAGAAATGTAAAATATAACATATTCTTCTATCTCTAAGTTTATAATTTCAAATGGAAAGATTTCCATTCAAGCCCATCTACATAGCTATATACAAATATTGTATATATCTGTACACATTTGTATGTAGGTAGGTATATAGGTGTATAGAGATTCATATATCTAAATTTATATGTGTATGAATTAGTTATTTTCCTTGAAAGGGAGGATTGACATTTCTATGTTCAGTAATATCTTTTCAAAGTCCCTGGTCCTTAGCCATGCAAATAGTGGGGACCCAATAAATGCATCCTTGGTATATGACTATATACATATTCATTGATCCATTCACCTTACAGCTCTTCAGAGTAAGTACCCCCATGTTTGCTCAACTCTATTTTACAGAAGGGAAACTGGTGCACTATTCTAGTGAAGTCAACAGCCTGCATCATTGCCACTAACGGAATCTGGGGTAAAATACAGGCTTCTTCATGCCCAAAAGTCTCTGCGCTCCCAATATGGCTCGGGGGATAACGGCTATTTAGCAATACTAAATAAAATAATAATAATGCATTTTATTTACAAGGCACTTATCCATCATTGGTGCTCAAGGTGTCTGCCTTGAAGCACAGCAGTAAAACAATTAAACTTTATTGAGCTGTCTAATGTCATCCCCATGTGGATGGTGCCTTTTTGTAAGACCTCGCTCAGGGTCCTTTGTAAGGCCTGCATTTTCTCCAAAACTGCTGTTGATTCTTTGTGTATCTCTAATTTCTTTCCATAACATCAATAAAGGAGAATATTGAGAGGAGAAAGGTCTCTTCCAAACAGGGGGTCCGCCTCTCGGCTGTGATTTGCTTGGCAATTGGAGAGTTTGTGTTCAGGGTCTTGCAGCAAAAGGTGAGAAATGTAGGAGCAGTGCCTTTAAAAAGAGAGAGAGCAAGGCACAGACAGCAGCGGGAAGCCCTCTCTGCCCAATTACAAGGTGATCCCAGTTCATTTTTATGGTTTGTTTCTTTTTTTTTTATCACATATGTTTCCAAACACAGTCTTGATATCCTGTGGGGCTGCTTTTGTAAAGAGCCAGAGCTTCTGATTTAAGGAGCTTCAAAAATAGCTCTTTGCCTCTTCTGTCTGGAAAAGAGCAGTCATGTAACAGCACGTTTATTCTCTTTGAAAAATAGAAGGATGTCAAAAGAAAAGTTCATGGTGAAATTAGGCTGATTTGTTTTGTGCTCCTGTGATTCCAGCTTTGGATGGCAACAATAACAGCAACAACAACAACAAAAAATTCCCTCCATAATGGTTTGTTAAATAAGCAAAAACTATTATTAAAATGAATTTGGGGCTCAAAAGAACTTATCCAGACAAGCAAAATCATCAATTATACAAGCTCTGAGAGAAAACATTTTAAAAATAGAAAAGAAAAGCTTGATATCCATGGACAGATATTTCCCCCCTAGTCAGCACACAATACAGTTATCACATTCAAGAAAAGGAAAACCTCATTAGATTTGATACAAATGATCGGCAATTCTCCCAGATTCTCTCATTGTTGGCTATGATGGATGCTAACTGATAATCCCATAGCTTGAAACCTACATAGTGAAAGTACTTTGCGCTGATGTTGGCGAGGGGCAGTCCTTATTTGGAAAGACTTTTAAGAGGTGCCTAGGTAAGATTTTCTAGGCAGGGCCACCCAGAGAGCTATAGCTCAGGTCCTAGACAGAATCCATATCACTTACCTCACATTTCGTTTTAGTCAGCATAATTATACCTTCTGCACTTCCAATAGCTACCATTGTTTTATCTACCTTTTTTTCAGATCTCTTAGAATAAATTCTAAGTTTGGCTGGGGAGGGGGTGTTGGTGAGGAGGGGGCATCCCACACACTTTTCTTGATTTTTTACGTGTGAAAGTTTCATACTATACCAAGAATGTGTAACCTATGATCTCTCTTTATTGAACTGGTGGTATAGCAAGAAGAGTAAATTTTCTTCTCTGAAATCATACAATCAGACTTTTAAAGTCTTAGATTAACTCTCAAGTCACAATTATCATGCTAGATGAGATTTACCACTCTTACTTCTATACAAAGTATAGTATGCTAACATATATTAAAATCTTAATATCCTTACATAGTTCTTAAAGTTGAATCTAATTAAAGAGCATTTCAGAATCCCAAAGTATACCCAAATATTCTTGGGTCCTAGGATTATCTTGATTGTCTTCTATTAAGTCTTCATTCAAACATGGTCACAAAATATTATCATCAAGTTGAACAAGAATTTTGTACACCTTTCATTATTTTTTTATGATGATCAATAAGCCAGAATTTGTGGAAATGAATTATGGACTCAGTGTCTCATTTGTTGTTCTTATTGCATAATTATTTCAGTCAAGTCCAACTCTTCATGACCCTATTTGGAATTTTGTTGACAAAGATACCAGAGTGGTTTGCCATTTCCTTCTCCAGCTCATTTTACAGATGAGGTAACAAAGGCAAACAGGATTAAGTGACTTACTCAGAGTCATACAACTAACAAATTTGAATTTGGGAAGATGAATCATTCTGGCTTCAGACCCAGGATTCTATCCACTGAACCACCCACCTGCCCACAATGTCTCATTGCAAAGGTTCAACTAAGCCTCAATACTTAATCATTTATTTTGTACCTATCAAAAAGATACATCAGCTTTTGGGGGTTTTAATTCGTTTCATCATTTTTCTTTCCTCTTTCTTTTCTTTTTTCCCTTTCCTGCCCTTCTTTCAAATTATCTTCATTCATACCCATATCCTTGTTCCTCCTATATTTTATCATCTCTCCTTCCTTCTCCATCTTTAATTTCAGTTTTATAAAGAGATAGAACAATCATTCAGCACCCATATGTAGTGTTTCAAATTAAACCTATTTTCCTTCTATTTCCACATAAGATATACTGACTTACATACAAAATTTCTATTCCTGAGTTTTCATCTAATAATTATCATCATTCAACATATGAAAGAAAATTAGGTTAATATACTACTACCAGATGCCTCATTATACTTTAAATATCTCATTCAGTATCATACACATAAAGAACCTTTAAACATAAGCGGTGTAGTAGAGGAGAGAGGAGAAGTTTTAATGAGATAGAAAATAAACAAACAATAGAAGACAAGAGGTTATATGTATAGAATACTCAATTATCCAGACAGGGGTGACCAATAAAAGCAAAAGATTACCTAAAAAGCTACTTTTAGCTAATAGTTTCAAACCAATCCCTTCTTTATTTTTACTGTCTTTTTCTCAGAGTTTCTAAGAAGGAAAAGAATTTAATTTATATTGCTTTCCTTCTCTACAACACTACCAAATATTGGAAATGATTACAAAAAAGAGAGGGAAAAAGAAGAATTCCAGGCTTAGACTTTTTTTTTAAGGACAAGTGAAGAATACAAGGCAAATAATGTATTCTATCTAGGGAAATCTCAAAATTTCAGATCAAATCTTGACTGTTAGCTCTTCTTATTGTTAGCTATTTTTTTTTTTTTGACACTGATTCAGAACTTTGCATAGCCACTGTAAGCCAAGACTTCCTGGATGACCTGAGGTCTAATTTCAAAATCTTTCAATCAATTTGATATACTTACATAAACAGAGCTTGTCCTCTCTCTGTGACTAGTATTTCTTAGATATTGATACCGATAATTTCTCACTTTTCAAATGGATCAACTATGGGGGTCTTCAAAGCTTTTCCTTTTTCTACTTGAGCAGTAATAACCTCACTACTCTGGTTCCACAAACAGCTATACTATGCTGTCCTGAGTATGGTATTGATACCTGCACTGCAGAGTAGAATATGGATGGTGAAGCTGTGTCCTGCCATGTTCGGTATTCCAAACCAAACTTGTCCAGCTTCTAGAAGAGCCAAGATGATAGCATCCCTATTTTGAGAGTGAAGCTGAAAACCGCAGAGCACAGCAAAATCTAACCAGAGCTGTAGGATGCAAAAAGTTTTCTAGGAGAAGCAAACCCATTCCATTTGTGGCTTTTGCTAGTTTTGCCCCATCAAGAAATGCATTTTCCAAAAACCTTTTCTGCAAAGCTTGCAAAAGCCACAAATTCGATCCCTTTGCTTTACATGCAAAATGTGATGGCCAACTCCAGTTAGTCTTTGCAGTGCATTAGCTAATGTAATCTAACTTCTTCTAAGAAGTTCCAGGTCAGCCAGCTTAACCCACACATTTCACAGAACATTCAAACACACTTTGGTTTAAGACCTCAGAAAACCATTGACAAAGTATGAAGTGGCAATGGATCCCAACCTTAAAATATTTAAATGCTGCATTACCCCCATCCTGATGGTTTTGATGTGCACTCACAGAATCCATGCACCTGTCAAATGATTCTATCAACAGAACGAAGACAAGGTCAGATCTTTAAAAGAGGGAGACGCCAGCATAAAATCTTTGACTCAGTTGGGTTATAGACAAAAGATATTCCATCTGCAAAAGCCTGAGAAGATTCCCTTCCAGAATAAATAACAAAGAGTTTAGAAGAGAGAAAAATGTCATAAAACTAATTTCCAAGAAAGCAACCATAATGTGACATTTTTCTTCTAAGATCAGATTCCAAAATCTTTACTGGTGCTGATTTTTGCTGTTTCTGTTCCCTTATAGCATTTACTTCTATTGTTCATGCTCTAGGTAAAAGTCGACTTAATCAGTGAGTTCAAATTCAACTTTCTTGTTTAAATTTATGAAGCTCATCTATTTACCCTACTTTCACTGTAGAAATATTTATTTCTCTTCATTAAAGCTGGCTAATTCAGTTTGTGTTTTTCTGAATAAAGCAGGGTGTGGAAGGTTTGTACTATTCCCTAGGCATGTAGCAAACTGCTATAAGGAAACAGTTGAGATTTGGACATCTCTGAACTAGATGACCTTGGACGTTCCTTAAAATTCCAATGTTTTCTGATTTTATAAAAATAATATAGCCTGTGTAAATTGTCCATGGTTCTTTTTTTTCTTATTCTTGCTCACATAATCACAGAATTCCATAGTATTGAATCTTTATGGCTGTTTAGCCCAAACTACATTTGAAAAAGAATTGTCCACAAGAGAGGTGCTGAACATGATGACTACCTACTGCTATTCCCGAATTATCCATATTTAGGAGTAGATAAACTACTCCTGTTTGTTACCTATGAAGGAGAATTAGGATTCTTCTGGATAAAGGTGCTTAAGGTATTATCATTGTTGGTAATATAAAAAACATACTTAGGTTACATGTAAGAAAGAGCTAAAAATTCCCCCAGTCTCTCCCAGGCTGTTCTCTTATTTACTTATGATCTTATGATGAAAAAATGTTAAGAAGACTGAAAGCACACGAATTTTTAAAGTATCTTCTTTTTATTTCCCAACATATCATTAAGCTTTGGATTCACAGAAGCAAAATGGCCTCAGATGATGAAGATATAGATTATGGACTGAGGGCTACATAATTAAACATGTAAGATATCAAGGTAAAGTACCAGAATACATAAAGAGGATAATTTCTTTAGTCAGCAAATGGGCAATAACAGGAAAAGAATTTTTGTCTTGGGATAGTGAGCAGTTGTATAAACATATGATGCAAAGGCTTTTTCAAATAGACATAACATTGCCATATGTTCCATCAGAAAACTGCAGAGGGACTTGGGAAAATCAGAATGATTTAAGATCGCCTATACACATCTCTGCCACCACTTGGTTAGCTGAGCCCAGGCAGCTAAAGGTAAGGAGTGTAGTTAAATGGGGACATGTTGAGAGACCAGAGTGTGCCCCAGAGATTGTTGTGCTGAGATAAAGGAAACTATCAAACACCACTACTATACTGCTGCTCCCCTTAAAATACGGCTGAATATGTGTGCTCCCTCTAGGTTCTTCAATACCACGGTGCACAGTGGAAGACTTCCCTCCACATACAAAGAGAAGCCTCCTCACATGGCATAAGATTCAAACTGTAGGTAATGTGTAGTTTCACTTCCCCCTCTCCCATTGCTACTTAACTACTAAAAAAAATACTGTGTGAAGGGGTCAGAGTAATAGTAAAGAAAACAGATCCTTCCTATAAAGGGAGGGAGACAGGTCTCATTATAAAGCAGTCCTGATGGAAACAATTGGGACTCAGAATCCACACACGTCCCTACAAAGTGGCAATGCAACTTATTTTTTAAAATGAAAAAATTGAATACATCAATTTTTATTTATGTGATCTTATATTCCCACTCAATTAACTATGCCAATTGTTTTGGTTTTGTGGAGCTTGCACGTAATAGGGCTTTGATATTTGAATTTAATCAACTCAGTCATGAAGGTGCAGCTGTAATGGGAGGAACTATGGACAATCTGATGAATTTGAACTACCCAAAGTGAAACAAATTCCCACAACACCACCAATAAGTCAACTATCATGGCTCACTTTGATACTTTGAGTACCCTGTAATTATATCATTTAGATGTTCTATCCAAAAATATCAATCACAAGCCTTCTATATCTGCTAATCTTATGCTATTCAGGTCTATGCTTATTCTGAAAATTCTCTTCTGAAGCTCTATCCAATGCAATGAAGATTTTTCCCTTTCGGTACCTTAGAGATATCCATTTTTTTAATACTTTTTTTTTCCAAGTTGTCCACTTATGAGTTCATTATTTCTCACTCTTCCTAAACTCTTCATTTACTTTTCCAGTCACAAATGACCTTGATGTTATTTTTTCCTGGTACATTTGTAGAATATAATTTTTTCTTGGTACGAGTTACAGCCTGCTTTTACCCACCATTTTATGTTTCCATTTTAATCTTTCTGAGGTAGAGATGTTCCATGATTCTTACTGTTAAGGAGATGGGTCCTAGGGGTAGCCTGGGATAAACTGAAGGTCCTAGATAATTTTCAATATTCTATCCAGGATGATCTTTTCTTCTTCTGTGCTTATTGGCATTCTGATGGAAGGTTTGAAAAAGATAAACATACATATTGATGGGTTAAATAAATGGGATATCTATATAGCTATACTTCATAATCTAGAATATATGTTTTTCATCCACTTGTTTCACACACTTCTATGTATGTGTATTATTGTGTGTTTTAATGAAGAGACTTTATATGTTTTAGGGCTTAATGTAACTGAAACATTTTCATTTAATTCTGTTGCTGAAATCAATTCAATGCCACACATTAATAAAACCCCTAATGTTTCAAGGACACTATGCTAAGAGCATATGAATATAAATATAAATATAAATATAAATATAAAGACTGGGTAAAAAAATTACCCCTAATTGAGGTACAAAACAAAGTACTATGTAGAGAATTGATCAGAGAAAGTCCCATAAAAAAGTATCACTTGACAGAAAGGCAAAAGTTTAGCCAGTAAAGAAGGGTAATGAGAATATTCCACAAAGAATGAACTGAGCAGAGATACAGAGTTTTATAGCATCTAAGTTGGTAACAAATCTATGACTTCTCTCATTCCTTGAACCTAAATCATATTTTCCAACATTGCTTTTACTATCTTTTCTTGTTCACCACAGTTGAAATTGTTGAGTGTCAGAGTATACATGGACTTAACTTGTAAAAATTCATCAAGTCTCTCATAGATTTTTTTCACCTCTTCACCCTCAGCAACAGATGTTGCCTTCTAAGCAGCAATTATCTTCATGGCATTCTGTTTGTATGCACTCACCATGAGCATTGCAAGATGTGATAAGAAACAAAATTTCATGGAAAACTTTATTGTTATATGTGGGTGCATAATTAAACCAACTCTGTCAATTCTTTTGATCTCTCCTTCATGAAGAACATCAAAACTGTCCTCATGTTCATTTATTTGCAGCTTCACCAATTGGGCAGCAAGTATTTATTAAGTACATATTACATGCCAAACATTATACAAGGTACTGGGAAGTCAAAAATCAAACCATTCCTAAACAAAAGAAATTTGATTCTTCATTTCTACTGATTATATTTACAATAAGAAAATGAATAGGAATGTAGTTAGGTTTTTCATGTAATAGACAAATTTACTATCAAATGAGATTATACAGCTGAATTAATATTAGCAAACTATCTTGAAAAGTGGGAGTGAATTGGTTATGTTTGGATAATGTAAAAATAAAAGGATACGTAAGAAAGTTGGATACCCTTGAAAAAAAAGAAAAGTGAGAGGAAAAATGGAAAAAATTATCTCACATAAAAGAAGTATAAAAAGAACAGCCTTTACAGTTAGAGTAAGGCAGGGGATGGGCATTTGAACCTCATTCATGTGTAAATTATTTGAAAAAGGGAATGTGTGTATGTATGTACTTAATTAACCTATTTTACCCAACAGTGAAGTAGTAAGAGAAAGGGGGGTTGTGGGAAAGGCAGGGAAGTGGATAAAGAAAGCAGGTACAAAACTTATTAGAAGAGAGACAGGATAAAAAGAGAAAATAATAAATAAGGGGAATATAGGAAAGAGAGAAATCAGTTAAAAATCATAACTGAGAATGAGAATGGGATAGACTCACTCATAAAACAGAAGCAGAGAGCAGAATGAATTAGAAGTCAGAGTCTAACAATGTCTTCTTTATAAGTGTAGAGGGCCAGAATTTTGGCTCTTAAAATAAGAATATTTACAATGAGGAATTTGTAAATTTTACTCAGTGTAATTGATGAGATAATGGTTCTCTAGTTCACATATACCTAGTACTTAGCAGGGTGATGTTATGGTTCTCTAGTTCACACATACTTATTGTGCTGTAATGATGAAATCATACTGAGGTATATAAGGGCTGAGAGGACTGTAAATGAGACATTCCATCTTTGACCATCCTCCTGGTGGCTCTTCTGCCTCCTGCCCTCCTCCACTAAGATCAAGACTGGACTAGAATAAAGATTCTAGACTGTATTCCTGACCTTTCTTGTTGTGCCTATCCTGCTGAGACCAAGGCAGGTCCAAAAGGCCTCTAGAAAGCTAGCCGGAACATTACATATAAGAAACACATTTGAAACATAGAGACACATACAGAGTAAAAATAACAGGCTGGAGCAGAACCTATTATGATTCAGCTGAATTAAAAAATAAATAAGGCAAGGGTAACAATCATGATCTCAGACAAAGCAAAACAAAAATAAGCCTAATTGGGGAAACTTCATCTTACTAAAGGGAACAAAGACAATGAAATACTATCAATACTAAACATATATGTGCAAATGACATACATCCAAATTCTTAGAGGAAAACTTAAATGAGTTACAAGAGGAAATATACAATAGAACTATGTTGGTGGGGGACCTCAACTTTCCCCTCTCAGAACTAAATAAATGTAACAATATAACAAATAAGAAAAAAATCAAGGATATAAATAGAATTTTAGAACAGTTAGATATAATAGACCTCTGGAGAATATTTAATGGGAACAGGAAAAAAATATGCCTTTTTCTTAGCTATACATGACATCTAAATTTACCATATATTAGAGCATAAAAACCTCACAACCAGGAAAGAATAACCAGGTGCAAAAAAGCAGAAATATTAAGTGCATTATTTTCATACCACATTGCAAAAAAAAAAAATTTAATAAAGGGCCATGGAAGTATAAACTAGAAGCAAATTGGAAACTACACAATCTAATTCCCTAAGAATGAGAGGGTTAAAGAACAAATTCTAGAAAGTGTCAGTAATTTTCCTTAAAGAAAATAATAAGGAGACAACATTCAAAAATTTGTGGGATGCAGCCACATGAATACTTAAGAAAAATTTATATCTCTCAATGTATATATCAATGAATTAGATAAAGGACAGATCAATGAATTGATCATGTAACTAAAAGAAAAAACTAGAAAAAGAACAACTTTAAAATATCCAATTAAACACCAAATTGGAAATCTTAAAAATCAATTAACATTGAGATTAACAAGCTAGAAAAAAGAAACCATTTAACAAATAAACAAAACTAGGAGTTGGTTTTATAAAAAAGGAAGCAAACAAACAAACCACATGTACATAAACTCACACAATAAAATAAATAATATTTTAAGTAAAAAAAAAGAAAACCAAATTATTAGTATAAAAAAGGATAATGATGAATCACCAACAAAGAAAACTGACAAGTGAGATGGATACATATTTATAAAAATAAAAACTGCCGAGATTAATAGAAGAGGAAAATAGAATAAATTTCCCAATCTTAGGAAAAGAAATTGAACAAACCACTAATGAGCTCCCTACCAAAAAATTCCAAATAGATGACCATAAACCATCTCGATTTACAAGTAAATTCTAGCAAACACATAAGGAACAGTTAATTCCAATACTAAAATCTATTTGAAAAAATAGATTAAAAAAACTTCCCAAATTCCTTTTATGATATAAATACAGTTTTGACCCCTAATCCAGGGAGAGCAAAAACAGAAAGAAAATTATAGATTAGTTTCCTTAATAAATACTAAACAAAAAATTTAAATAAAATACTAGCAAGAATAATATAGCAATGTATCACAAAGATTATACACAATGATCAGGTGGTAGTTATAACAGAAATGAGGACTAGTTCAATATTAGTAATATTATCGGCATAGTTGACAATACCAAAAACAACAAAAATCATAGAATTTTAACAATATATGCAGAAAAAGCCTTTGCCAAAATATTCATTCCTATTGAAACATAGAAAGCACAAGAATCAATGGAGTCTTTATTAAAATAGAAAATAGCATCTATCTAAAACCCAGAACAAGCTTTATGTATAATGGGGATAAGCTAGAAGCCTTCCCAATTACATCAGGATTAAGTAAGTTTGCCCATTATTACCACTGTTATTCAGTATTGCACTAGAAATGCTAGAGAAAGTATAAAGACAAGAAAAAGAAACTGAAGGAATTAGAGTAGGCAATAATGAAAAAAAAATGCTCTTTGCTGGTGATAAAATGGAATACTGAGGGAAAACCCAGAGAATCAACTGAAAAAACTAGTTGAAATAATTAACAAATTTAACAAAGTAGCATAAACTATCAAGAAAATCCAATAGGAAGTGATAGAAAGAGAAATTTATTTGAAAATAATGGTAGACAACATAAATTATTTGAGAGCCTACCTACCAAGACAAATCCAGAAATTATATGAACACAATTACAAAACTAGACAACTGAAAATACTATTTGTTCATGGATAGGCTTAGCCAATATCTAAGTTAATTTGTTTATTCAGTACCACAGCAATCAAAATAAAGAATTATTTTATATAGTTAGGGAAAAAAGGAACAAAATTCCTTTGGAAAAACAAGAAATGAAAAATATCTGGGGAATCAATGGGGAAAAAACATGAAGGAAGATGGCCTCATTATACCAAATCTCAAACTATATTATTACAAAGTAATAATCATCACAACAATTTGGTATTAGCTAAGAAATAGAGTGATGGATCGCTGAAATGGATAATATACATAAAACACAGTAACAAATTACCATAATAAGCTAGTATTTGATAAAGCCAAAGATCAAGCTTTGGGGGGTAAGAACTCAACATTTGACAAAATTTGCTAGGAAAAAATTGTAAAGTAGTTTGATAGAAACCAAGCATAAAGCAATTTCTCACAGTATTCTGAGATAAGGTCAAAATGGATAAATGATTCATACATAAAGAATAATATCATAAGGAAATTAGGGAGTGTGGGGGAAATGTTTATCAACATTAAGGGAAGAGTTTATCAACAAAAAAGAGGTAGAGGATATTATGGGAAAATAGATAATTTCGATGACATGAAATTAAAATGCATTTGTACAAACAAAATTAATGCAGCTAAAATTAAAGGGAAAATAGGAAACAAGGAAGAATAAAAGCAGCAGGTTTCTCTGATAAAGACCTCTTTTTTGAAAAATATAGGGAACAAAGGCAAATTTATAAAAATAAGAGCCATTCCCCAGTTGATAAATTGCCAAAATATATGAACAGGCAGTTTTCAGAAGAAATAAATTTTATCAATAATCACATAAAAAATGTTCTAAATAACTACTGATTAGAGAAATGCACATTAAAAGAACTATGAGATCCCACCTCCCATCTATCAAATTGGTTAAAAGGAAAATGACAAATTGAGGAGAGGATGCAAAAAAATTAAAACACTAATGTATTCTTGGTGAAATATGAACATGTCCAACCATTCTGGAGAACAATTTGGAACTACACTTAAAGGACTACAAAACTGCATACACTCTGACAAACACTACTACTACGTCTATATCTCAACGAAAATGAAGAAAAGGAGAAAGACCTTACTTGTACCAAATAATAATAATAATAATAATAATAATAAGGCAGTGGGAAATAATTGGAAATCAAAAGGATGCCCTTCGGTTGGAGAATGACTGAACAAGTTGTGATATAGAATTAGGATGGAATATTATTGTCCTATAAGAAATGATGAGCAAGATGGTTTCAGAAAAACATGGAAAGATTTATATGAACTGATGCAAAATGAATTGAGCAGAACTAGGAGAATAGTCTACACAGTAACATCAATATAGTAAGGATGATCAATTGTGAAAAGACTTAGTTACTCTGATCAAGAATATAATTCAATAAAATTCCCAAGAATCCAGGTTGAAAATTGCTATCCACCTCCAGAAAGAGAACTAATGAAGCCTGAATGTATATTGAAACACTGTTTTTAAACTTTATTTTTATTGTTTCATTTTGTGTTCTTTTTGCAACATGGTTAATATGTAAATATGTTTTGCATGACTTCACATGAATAAGTGTTATCACATTTCTTCCCTTCATACTGAGTGTGAGGAAAATGGAAGGAAAGAAGAAATTTGGGGACTCAATTTTTAAAAAATGATTAGAAGATTTTACTTACAGTTAGGAAATATTTAATGAAACAAATAAAATAATTTGGAGCAGAATGTTACTATTCTGGGCAACAGAGAAGTACATGGGAATTATAGTAAGAAATAAAACAAAAGAAATGTCAAGACATACAAAGGAATTTGTGTCCTTTATGCAACCATAGGCTTCCTTTCCAAACTGATGTATTGTTTATGGTAATAAGATCTAAAACCTTAAATGCACATATCTCAAATACATATAGATGAACAGAAAGACCTAGGACCACATTATATCACAGGCTATTTCCTTTTCTAATCTAAGCCAATCAAGTGACATCTAGGATTACATCCACAACCCAGAGACAAGACAAACTAGATGTCTTGTCCTTCAAATGAACATGGCATCTAATTACTTGGATCTGAAAAGTATTAAAAGCAGCAACAACAACATTTCAGGTCTATGTACCTGCTCATACACAAGAATATTTAAGTATAAAACTCTAAGACAACTGTGAATGCAGGAGCTCCTTTGGATCTGTAGCATTATCAAAACATTTTGAATAGTAAATACATTTCTATAGTGTAACATGAGAATTCTGGGATCCTCTAAAGACCATCAACCCTCAGAAACACTTTGATATTTTCTTTAAAAATTCTCATCTTAAAAGGTAACAATTAGGAATGATTGGAAACACCTACTTGTAAACTCATTATTGGCATACTGTGGCCATTCCTGAGCCTTAATCATTTGTATTTCAGCATGATTTTGTCATTATAAGAGGACCATCAATCTTATCTACTGCAATTATTTGGTCACTGTAGTCAGTAAAGGAAATTGGCTTTCTCCTCTAATCATGTGTTCCTACTCTTTTCACTACTGCCAGAAGTCCAGCTACATGTTCTTTTGCCTTTTCTTAAATGTTTTCCTTTCTGTTGACTTGTTTGTCTTTCTTTTCTTCCTAATTTGGTAAATTTTCTTTGTCTCCTTCTCCTCACCTTATAGCACTATGTTAGATACAGACTTCTTGCCCAATGAAGGTTCTCTCTCCTAATCATCAATATTACTCCTATGTCTATTAGATCATGCTTCTAAAACAGACAGCTCAATCCCACCTATGTTTGATTAGTTTACATTTTCCAGCCAATGACTGGTTTGGCCAAACTTCAGGTATTTCAGCCTTCTAAAAAGCACTTCTCGAATGTTAGTTTTGGATATGTAATCCTCTTGACAAGGATGTTCAATTTTTTCATGTTTTCCTCTTGACTCCATGGTCCAAGAAAAGAGCCTTAGTGCTGCTCTTTGGATAACAGATACCCAACTTCCTGTGTTCCATAAATTCTTTTCAAGAAGGAAAAAGAGTATAAACATATGAGAAGCTAAAGGGAATGGGATAGGAGAAATCACATGATTTTAGAAGAGCAAAGTTTTCTTTGGTCAAGTTTAACAAATTATCCTATGTACTTATTAATCTTTATTTTTCTGCCTGTACTGCTAAGAGATTATATAATGAAAACCTAATGAACTTAATTATTTGAGTATCAAATACAGAATGGTAGAAAACAAAGTGTTTTCAGTTTGTTGTGTCATATATAGATGTTCCATTTTTGTTTAAAAAAATCAGACTGTACAGAATATAAAAGAAAGTGTCTACCTCTCAGTTTTGTTTTGAGGAAAGAACTCTATAAATATTTTAAAACAATGTTCTTCAGGACTTCAGTCATCCAACCCTTCTCCTACTGAATAATATTAGACTGTGTCCTTTTACTGACCTTCAATAAAACTATACAATGTGTTGGAGGCCTTCTTCTAAGTCTTTTGAAATTTCAAGGATACCAATGTAGCCCTAGAAGAAAATAAATCCATCTGCTTTTTCTCAGCTGTTTTCAGCTTTTGACACTGGTGACATCTCTTTCCTAGAAATTCTATGATTAGATTTTTCACTGCCTGAGGATTGACTATCTTCAAATCCCCAAATCAAAATGTCTTTCCCTATCCACCATACCCCTAGATGTACTAAATCTTTTTGTTAGAATCTAAGTTCATAGAGCAGACTCTTCTACTCTTGTATTGCCAATGTTTAGCATAGTTCTTAGTACATAGTAAGCATTTAAATGCTTTTTCCTTCTTTCATTCATTCACCACTATTACTTCTTAACTATCTAGATTCATTTTTAATCATCACTCTTGATAGATTTAATAATATGCCATCAATAAAAATCTCTTTGATTATTTCAAGCTTCCAGTCAAATATCCTGGAAAATGGGAAAAAGAACTTTCTCTTTCTTGTACAGCTGATCATAATCTCATTTTCAGCCTTTGAGCAAATGAAATACATAAATATCAATACAATTTTGAGTTTACCACAGTTTTATTTTTAATGCTGACTTTTGGATAGATGAACATAAATTTAGACACATTTGGCACACATACACACCCATACATGCACATACACATAGGCTAGAAAGAGAAAGACACAGAAAGACAGAGACAGGAAAACAAAGGAAGGAAGGAGAGGAGAGGGTAAGAAAAAAAGAGAGAGAGGAGGAGAGAGAAGGAGGGAGAGAGGGAGATTTGGAAACAGATAAACCTTGGAATGTGTGCACATTCTTTCTCAGAGCAGAAAAGATATAAGAAAAAAGGAACAACATCCTAATCCCTCAACCACCAATATGTAGAAAAGGTTTTTCTTCCCCTCAAAAGGACAAAACAATGAACTGAAATTCCAGAGACACAAATTTATATTTAATGTTAATGCTTAAACTGTCAAAAAAAATAGAATGATTCACCTCAAGATCTAGTGGGTTCCCCATCATTGGAGGTCTACAAGCAGAGACCTGATACCCCATGTTGGGAATATCATAGCGAAGATCCTGTTTCTTCTATAGGAGTCTCTGAAGTTCTTTTTAATTTGGAGGTTCTATGACTCCTTTAATTAATCTGTAATCACAGCTATATTGATAATCCCAATAACAATAGCATCTTCTTCTAGATCTTCTTTTATTGTGTTACTATTTTTTATATCTACCTATTGGTTCTTCACAAAAAGCCCACCAATGTGCTAGAAATTTTCATCTAGATTTCTCATTTTGTGATACCAATAGAGCACATAGGAGGTGTATCTTTTATCCTTTGTTTTCACTCTACAATTGACTCATTTCTCTTCTGGTCTCACATTTCAATGGTACTTTTTATGCCATTCTGGATATTGAATGTTACTCATACCCACCAGACATCTTTTCACTGACCTTTGAGTGACATGCAACTTTAATTCTTCAGGACCATAGATTCCAAAATTCACAGATGAAAAAAATGATGAGATTCAAAATATAGATCTTTGTTTCAAGGAAATATCATTAAAACCATCAAAAAAAATTTTCCCAAAGGTCAGACAGCCAGATACTTTCCTGCTTTTCATCTAAGCTAGACAAAGATTATTGGTTCATCTGCAGTATCTGGACAAAATATTGGAAGTGGGGAGAGAAGGGAATGTAGGGAGCTATATGCATGAAAGATTTCTACTATTTAGAATGTGATATGCAGCTAAATGACAACTAGTTGAGTTAATAATCTTACTGTAACTCAATTGCGTCAGTAGTGTTTGCCTCTTCGTAACCCCATCTGGGGTTCTCTTGGCAGAGATTCTGGCAAAGTTTGCCATTTCTTTCTCCAACTCATTTTACAGATGAGGAAACTGAGACAAACAGGGTTAAGTTGCCTGGCTGATTATCCTTCATTTCTTTCCAAATTGAGACACCTTCAGGAAAAATTTCTTCTGTACATGTTTGGTCTCATCCACTCATTCGGTACTTCATCTTCTTAAGTGCCATTTCCATTTCCACATAGAACAAATAATGAATTGTTAGAATAAAAATGTGATAGCTTCCTTGTCCTCAATTTTGAGAATGGATTCATAAAGAAATTCTAATCTGTTCTAGTTTTCTTCCTCCCCATTTTATTACAAATATTCTTGGAATAATTTGGCTTAATTGCTTTTGTACCACATTTCCTTCAGACTTGTTTTCCCTTTCATTACTCTTTGCTACTCCATGAAAGGCAATTACTTATCTTCCATCCTTCCTTCTGATGTTTAACAAGTGACTTTATATGGCAAGCTAGTGTGTCACTTGGATGTCATGAATCTTTGCTTGGCAAGTATTTGCTAGCTGATGCGATTCAAGAACTCTTTTGGCCTTCTTGTTATGATGACTACTTCATTCCCAGACTCTGTACATACTATGCCATCTCCTGTTTTCATCCTTTGTAACAGCTATCTCTTATATTTGACAGGTTTCTTTCCACACCTCCACTTTTGAAACCACCTAAAAAGGAGATTTTTCCTGATCCCTGCAGTTGCCAGTTGGTTCCTATGCATACAACATTACTTTGTATTTGCTTATATCTTGCATGCTACTACATATGTATCTATTATCTCCCTATTAGAACATAAGCTCTTTCAAGACAGAGGCTGTTTCT
This sequence comes from Sarcophilus harrisii, assembly GCF_902635505.1. Classification (NCBI taxonomy): domain Eukaryota; kingdom Metazoa; phylum Chordata; class Mammalia; order Dasyuromorphia; family Dasyuridae; genus Sarcophilus; species Sarcophilus harrisii. The sequence continues at coordinate 489,016,128 of NC_045426.1, read as the reverse complement.
TTAGTTTTTGCCTTTATATACTTACATTTAGCGGTGTCTAAGATATATCAAGTACTTAATAAAGACTGATCAATTTTATTTTTTTCCAGATGTCTGAATGGATTATATTGGAACTCTCACAGCTTCACAGTTTTTTCCTCATTATCCTTTCCTCTAATTTGGTGTTGATTTTGACCTTCATTTTAACTGGTTGGTCACACATCCTGATTCTAAAATAACCAAGTCTGTACTCACTTGTTTCTTGTCTCTTAAAAAATAGCTTTTCAGTTTTCTGTGATGTTTTTTGGTATTCACCATGTCCACAACTTAATGATTCTCTTCTTGAAGATATTACTGATAATATGCAAAAAGTAAGGCTTCCAAGGAGCTTACAAGCTTAGTCTTCTTTTATTTCTTAGCCATATTTTCCAAGATACTTTCACCCATCTGCTCACCTTTGTAAGGAAATCATTGAATACTAAAATACTTATATTATTATAAGTATAATATTATATTTCTCTAGAAATACTCCTAAGGTCCACCCCTCAGGCAAATGTTCTGGTGGACTTTGGCTCAATCTCTTAACCTTGCAAAGATGAATTCATCTTAACCTTGCAAAGACATCAATGTAATATGTAATATAATGTAATATGTAATATAATATAATATTATATGTAATACATATAATTACATATAATGATATTACATAATTGAATATATTATAATTATATAATTACATAATACATTCAATTAATTAATTTAATTGATTCAATTAATCATATACAAATATATTACATAATGCGTCTAATTACATATAATTATATGCAATTAGATGTATTATGTAATTATATGTATATTATATGTAATTATATGTAGTATTGAAATTATATTATATGTAATTATATGTATTATTATATGTAATTAATATGTAATATTATATGTAATTTAAATATACAATTAAATTTTAGTCTATAATGGCATATCCTATACAATTAGATGGCATAGAAAATAAAGAGGAAGGCACATTTAATGAAGAATATGAAATAGAAATATAATATAATATTATACATAGTTATATATAATTCATTCTGTATGTAATATGAAATTATATTTAATTACATATTAATAATGTATATAATTACATATGTAATATGTAAACTGCCATCAGTGAGCCCTTGTTCTTAGTTTAACTGTCTATTCTATTTTTCTATTCATTCATTTGATTATATATTTGATTCCACTTTTGTGCAATTGTTTGTTAATAAGTGGTGAAAGCCTCCTCATGCCCATCACATCTACATTGTCCTTTGAGTTTCTTGGAAATGCAGTTCTTTAGAGGCTTTGGTATTCTAATATTCCCAACCACACAGCATCATCCAAAACATATTGATGTTAAAAAGTTGGACCTTCCAATTCCAATAAATTTGGGATGAAAAATGCCAGCCATATCTAGAAAGAGAACTATGGAGATTGAATGTGAATTGAAGCATAGTATTTTCACCTTTTTGTTTATTTATCTGTTTCCCATGGCTTTTCCCTTTTGGTCTGTTTTTTTTTTTTTTAGCATAACATGACAAACATGGAAATATGTTAGAGAATTGCACATATCTTACCTATATCAGATTGATTGCTATCCTGGAGAAGGGAAGAAAGAAGGAAGGGAAAGAAAATGGAATGTAATGTCTTACAAAAGTGAATGTTGAAAACTATCTGTACATGGATTTGGAAAATAAAATACTATCAAAAATTTGAAAAAAAAAGATACAAATACAACAAAAAAGATTTTTAAAAGTTGGACCCTTTATCAGTTGAAAAATTGCTGAACATTTTGTGATCTGTGAAGGTGATGGAATAAAATTGTGCTGTAAGAAATGACAGAGGGAATGGCTTTAGAGAAATTCATGAACAATTGTATGAACTGATGAAGAGTGGAGTTAGAAGAATCATGAGAATAATTTATACAATAATAATAATATTATAAAAGTAAAAGACTTTGAAAGAGTTAGAAACTCTGATCAGTGCAATAACCACAACAATCTCAAAGGAAATATGTTGCTGATCTCGTGATACAGAAACACAGAGCTCAGAGTACAAACTGAGACTTTTTTTAAACATGGCAAAAAAAAAACATGGAGAATTTGTTTTATTTAACTATACTATACATGTTTATAAGAGGAGTTTTGTTTTTCTTGCTTTCTCAGTTGAGTCCCAGGTGTAAGTAGGAAGAAGAAAAGGCTGATCTTCAAGAAAATGAAACAAAATTTAATTTTAAAAAAGGTAAACCTTATTATCCTGTAAAAATAATATAAAGAACTCAGAGAAATGAGGAAGATTTTTATGAACATCAAGAGAACAAGATGCCTGATGCCTAAAAGTAAATGAAAAAGTCACTAAAAGGAAGTCTAACACTTAGGAATTTTTAAAACCAATGAAGTTCCCAGAATGAAAATGAAGATAGTGAAACATATTTGTTTCCACTCAGATAAGAGGTATGAGACCACTAAGATCATACTATATTCTCTTTGTTGTTAGATGCTATTTTGATATCAGAATTTTTTACTGAAGGAAAACTTGAGATGATTATATTGTAAAGATAAAAGGCAAAAATAAAACATTGTTAAAAGAGACAGGCCTTTGTCTCAGGAAGGTTTGGAGCTATCACAAGCTCTGTGTAATTTCCCAAATGCAATACAACCAAATTCCTCTTACTATTTTATGGTCAGTTTTCATTCCATTTGCAATGTCACTAGCGATATGTATAGATACAGATGGACTGCATGAGTTGATATAACTGCTTTCTTCTGTTTTTTCTTTTTTCAATAATAAGTGGACTAAGCTCTTTTGAATCATCATGGATCTCATTTAGAAGATCATGTTCTGGAGCTTTTTGTAATTGGTACAATATCTTTTCCAAATACAAGCATCTAGAGAACATTATTCATGGAAAACCATAATTTATATATTTCCTTGTTTTACATCATGCTTATCATCTGTGTGTTTTCTCATCATCACTAGGACCAAATATGTACTCTTCTATTTGGTATTATATTTTGACCCCCCCAATTTACATTTCCAGCCTTAGGATATATTACTTTCCTTCATATATTCTGTATAATCTTTCTGTTCTTCATGCCTAACCCTTCTATCTTCTACCTCCATATCATTGTATTAGCTATACTCTATTCTAACTCTTAGAATCTTTTAGTGTCTTTTAAGATTCAGCCCAAGTACCATCTTCTATATGAGCCTTTTTCTGAGACTCTGAGGTGCTAGAATCCACCCTATCCTTCTTATAACAACAATAAAAATTACCATGTATCTAATTTGCATGTAATTTCTCTCTATGTGCATAGATTTGTCTACCCCCTTTAGAATGTAAAACCCTTGAAGACAGGGACAATTTTGTTTTGGGATTTATATAACAAATATTTGTATATAGCACAGTACCCAGTGCATAACTAGTTGATAAATATTTCTTAATTAACAATTGATCAGAAAATTGTCAAAATTATCTCGGTTATTGTAGTTCTCTAGAAATTTTGTATGATAATTGGAGAAGGAATTTGAAAGAGACCTTTTGTTCTATTTGACCAAAAGTTGCTATTGTTATTGTTTTGTTTTTTTAATAGTCAACAGACAAGTGGCATGATGGAAGCTTTTATTCTCTTCCCCCTTTCAGTCAATTGTGTAATATAGTCTTCTATAGAATATTATCTGTGAAAACCTGTCTGCTTCCTTATCATAACATCAGGAAAGATGCCCTTGATACATCATAAATTGTTTTCATAAATATTGTTTGGGGATGAGGAAAGAGGCATGCAGATCCTTAGTTATTGATACTTTCTCAATCACCTTTTTTGGTCATAATAAAGGTGGTGATTTTTCCTGAGCATTTGACAGTTTATAGATATCTTGAAATTTGATCATTCCATGCCTTTATAATTTTTATTTATTTCTAGCACAAATCACCTCTGTGTATACTTGGTCTAGTTCAACAGCTTTTCCCATCTTTGTTTTCTTTAATGTCATTTCTATTTCCTCATGCTGCACATCAGAGACTTTACATTTCTTCCTATTAAATTTCACCTTATTAGATTTGGCCCAGTGTTCTAGCCTGTCAAGATCTTTTTGGATCCTAACTCTGTAATCTAATCTGCTAGGTCTCCCTCTTAGCCTGCTGTTATTTGCAAATTTGATATAAGCACACCATTTAGCATACTACTTATGCCTTTATCCAAGTCATTGACAAAAATATTAAATAGTATAGGGACAAGTACAATTCTCTGGGGCACATCACTAAAGCTCTCTTACAACTTGACATGGAACCATTAATGACTACTCTTTAGGGCCTGCCATTAAGCCAGTTCCAAATACAGCTAACTATACTACTGTCTGATCTGTTTTCCTCTATATTTTCTGCTAGAATAGCATGAAAACCTTTGTCAAATGCTTTACTAAAATCTAAATAAACTGGAGGCTCAAGAACCCTTTCTCTTCTTAGTCTAACAATACTGTTTTTAAAAGAAATGAAATTAGTCTGTCATGATCTTTTTAAAAATCTTATTTTATTTTAAAAAGCAGAATAAGAAAAAAGAGAAACAGAAAAGGCATACAAAACAAAATAAAATAAAAGAGAACATTGTCATGTGCCCAACAGAACATCAGGAAAGATTCAAAATATACAAAAAATTACCAGTTCAGGAAAGTGTAAATATATATAATATACAGATATAATAGAAGAAATTATATTCACAACTGTCCACCTTCTTATTTCCTTGTAAATCATTCTTTTGTTCTCTGCTGTGCACCTTTTTTTTTTTTTTACATTATTCTTTCCCTGCCCTGTTTCATCTTCCATTCCTACCCAAAGCAGGCTACAATTAAGAAAAAATATATATTTATATATACATAGATAGATAAATATATACACATACATACACACACCCTACCCCCATCTATAAACACACACATACACATACACACACACACACACACACACACACACACACCCCTTTCCTATCCCTGCTGACTCTTTGTTTTAATTCTGCTCCTACACTTGCCTTGCTATTATTTAACCTTCCCCCACCCAAAGATCCTTCCCTTGTTTTCTTCTCTCACCCTTTGCTTCCCCATTCACTTATCCTTTCCTCCCTTATTTCTTTATAGATTTTGGAGGGTGCTATAACCTTCATGATATCTATGTAATATTGCCTAACTAGTGTTATCCATTCCCAATGTAAGTTTTCAGAACTATGAGCCCTCCTCCCCCTCTAATGCCTCTGTGTCTAGTCTTCCTCTGCACCTCATTTGTATAATATGATTACTTTTTTTTAACTTAACTCTGCCCAAATCTTTCTTTTGAGTTACCCCATTGCTAATGCCAATCTTAAACATATAGTATATATTTCCCATGTAAAACAACATAAACAATTTGTTCATCTTGATTTCCTTGAAACTGATCTTTGATATTGGCTCTGATGTTAAATTTTCTATTAAGTTCAAATATGATTGATAAAAAGTCCTGAAAATCTGCAGGTTTGTTGAATGTTCATTTTTTCTCATTTAATATTTGTAATGGGCTGAAACTGAGCAGATGCACTGAGGTCGGAGCACTTAAGGTTAATTACCAATTGGACAATACTCTATTAATATATGCTTGGAGAAAGAATGGCCCCGCCCACTCTCTGTGCAAGTTTGATGTGTTGTATGGGAGATTGGGTAGAAGATTTGGTGAGTGGAGTGTGAGAGCCAGAGGCACTGGTAGCCGGATTTGTCTTATGATTGCTCTCATTTCGTATCTCCATTCCCCTTCACCTCGACAAAGAATAAAGATCAAAGACTTTTGCTTATCCTAACTCTGGATGACTTTCTAAATGCGGTCATCACAAATATTATAGATAATTTATAGGTCAAAGACCTAGTTATTTTAATTGTCAGTAAATATAATTCTAGGACCTACATTCTTTTATTGTGACTGCTTATAAGTCTGTACAATTCTAACTGTAACTCCAGCTTATTTGAATTGTTCTTTTTTCTTAATTCTTGCGAAATTTTCTTTAATCTGGGGATTTCAAATTTTGGCAATAATATTCCTATGTGTTTTCCACAAAAGATCTCATTCCACAAAAATCCTCTAATAATGACTAATGTTGGAGGGGATGTGGGAAAACTGGGACACATACATTGTTGGTGGAACTGTGAACGGATCCAACTATTCTGGAGAGCAATTTGGAACTATGCTCAAAAAGCTATCAAACTGTGTATAACCTTTTTTTCTATTTTTTAGAATAGGACTTTTTTCTATTTTTAGTTTCCCCTCTTGTTCTATCACTCCAGGACAATTTTCTTGGATTATTTCTTTCATTATTGTGTCAAGGTTATTTTTTTTTTTTGTCACAACTTTCAGCAGTCCAATTATTCTTATATTTTCTCTTTTTGATCTGTTCTCTAGATTTATTGTTTTTCTTATGTTTCACATTCTGTTCTATTTTTTTTTTCATTCTTTATAATCTGTTTTATTATTTCTTAGTCTCTCATAGCTTTATTGGCTTCCCCTTGCCCAATTCTAATTTTCAAAGAGTTATTTTCATCTTTGAGACTCTGTATCTCCTTTTCTAGTTGGTTAACTTTTTTTTCATAATCTTCTTGTTTTTCTTGGATTTAGTTAGTTAGTTAGTTTTTCCTCAATCTCTCATTTGATTTTTGAAGTTCTATAAATTCTGGGCAGAAAGCCATTTCACATTACTCTTTGGAGTACTCCTTTTTGGTGTCCTCTGAAGATAAACTTTGATCTTCCCTATTTCCATAGTAAGTTTCTATAATGGGGTTCTTTCTTCTTTGCCAATTCATTTTTTTTAAAGAGAAGAATTGTTGTAAGCACCTCTACTTGTGGGGTGGAAGGATGATTCTTCAAGCTTCACTTCAGTTCCCCCCTCTTACTGGGAACCCCAAACCATGAGCTCCACCCTCTACCAATTGCCCTCAGCCAGCAGAGTCCCTGCCCCACTGCCTCCACTGATGGGTATGCTTGTTCCTTCTCACACAGGGCCATGTCCTTGAAACCCAGCTGGGCCTGATGTTCCTAATCAGCTGAGGCTTGCTCAGTTTTCCTGGACTCAGACCAGACTGGAGGAACAGCCCAGGAGGGGAAAGTCTTTGTGGTTCTAGCCAAACCCAGCTTACCCCAGGACTCAGGTGTTTCTGTGGAGCTAGCCCAGAGGTGTTTGCACTTCACACAGACTAATCCCCATCATGGAGTCTTACTTCCCATTTTTTTGGGTTGATGAAAGGACCCCTGTTCTGGCCCAAGTCTTCTTGATTTTTCACCAGTCTATTTGGCCTGAGGCATGAATTTGTTCTATTTATGGGGAAAATTGGGAGAGCTTGAAATTTACCAACCTGCTCCTTCACCTTCCCAGAATCCTTCCTGCATGACTTATTCTTTTTTTTTTTAATTTTATTTTATTATACCTTTTTATTTACAAAACATATACATGGGTAATTTTTCAACAATGATCCTTGCAAAACCTTCTGTTCCAAATTTTCCCCTCCTTCTCCAAACTCCGTCTCCTAGAAGACAGGTAGTCTAATACATGTTAAATATGTTAAAATATATATTAAATCCAATATATGTATACATATTTATACAGTTATATTGCTGCGCAAGATAAATCAGATTTAGAAAGAATAAAAAAAAAACCTGAGGAGGAAAACAAAATACAAGCAAACAATAACAGAAAAAGTGAAAATACTATGTTGTAGTCCACACTCAGTTCCCATAGTTCTCTGTGTGTGTGTAGATGGCTCTCTTCATCACTGAAAAATTGAAATTGGTTTGAATTATCTCATTGTTGAAGAGAACCACGTCCATCAGAATTGATCATTGTATAATCTTATTATTGCCAGATATAATGATCTCCTGGTTCTGCTCATTTCACTTAGCATCAGTTCATGTAAGTCTTTCCAGGTCTCTCTGAAATCATCCTGCTGGTCGCTTCTTATAGAACAATAATATTCTATAACATTCATATACCATCACTTATTCAGCTATTCTCCAATTGATGAGCATCCATTCAGTTTCCAGGTTCTTGCAGCTATGAAAAGGGCTGCCATAAACATTTTTGCACATGTGGGTCCCTTTCCCTCCTTTAAGATCTCTTTGGGATATGTCCAGTAGTAACACTGCTAGGTCCAAGGGTATGCACAGTTTGATAGCTTTTTGAGCATAGTTCCAAATTGCTCTCCAGAATGGTTGGATCCATTCACAATTCCACCAACAATGTATCAGTGTCCCAGTTTTCCTATATCCCCTCCAATATTAGTCATTATCTTTTCCTGTCATTTTAGCCAATCTGACAGGTGTGTAGTGGTATCAGAGTTGTCTTAATTTGCATTTCTCTGATCAATAGTGGTCTGGAACACGTTTTCATATGAATAGAAATGGTTTTAATTTCTTCATCTGAAAATTGTCTGTTCATATCCTTTGACCAGTTATCAATTGAAGAATGGCTTGATTTCTTATAAATTAGAGTCAATTCTCTATATATTTTAGAAATGAGGCCTTTATCAGAACCTTTGAATGTAAAAATATTTTCCCATTTTATTGCTTCCCTTCTAATCTTGCGCATGATTTATTCTTAAAGAAATCATACTGGATATTTGGAATCACTATCCATTTTTTAAAATGTTAATTTTGTGGATACTTATTTGATAGAAGTACTAAGGTTTAATATCTAGAGCTATAGTGTCAAACTCAAATATAATTTTTGTTCCGTTGTGCCCAACTCTTCATGACCCTGATGTAATACAGCTTTTAGGGAAGATAATAATGATATTGTGATCCACAAATTTGGGGAGGGGCTTCTGTTCTAACAATAAATCAGGAATCCTAAATCTTCTGGCTTTGTAGTCTGCCTCAGGAAACTCCCACACCCAATAGACCACTCCTCAGTCAAATAGCTTCTGGCCTCAGAATAGTCCCACAGATCAAACTCCTCAATTCATTGCTCATTGTCAGATAGCTTATCCGTTAGTCAGTAATAACCAAATTCTAGAGACCACTCCTCTAGGTCATTGAATTAGCATGTCAGTGATAGAAAGCTGGACAAAGGAGTCTCCTCTCTCTTGGGACTTTACTAATTTCTTTTGGAATTTAGCCTGCTGATAATGGTGCTACAATTACAATAAAACTTTGCCCCTTGACTAGGAAATGGGTTCAAGCCTGCAAATTCTTTTGAAATATCTCATGACACAGATCTATGATTCCAAACCTTCAGGGTCCCCTTCCCAATCTCAATCCCCTCATTTGGGATTTTCTTGACAAAGTTATGAGATTGGTTTGCCATTTCATTCTCCAGCTTCACAGATAAGAAAACTGAGGCAAATACAGGTAAGTGATTTGCCCAGGGTCATACAGCTAATATATATTTGAGACTGAGATTGAACTCGGTTTTTTATGACTCTAGGCACTTTATCCACTACACCACCTAGGTGCCCTAAATTTATGTTTAAATATTGTCTAAAAACTAATTGACATGGGGAAAGTACCTTTCCTTGTTCAGAGGAAAGTTTATGCTATTACAAAACTAATGGTTCATGAATTTCTAAGGAGTAACCACTAGGACCCAGAAAAATTATCAACCTGTGTGTACATTTTTGTCTAGCTAACACTTCTCCCTGATTGCATGAAGGATTTTTTACTTTAAACTGGAAGCTCTAGATTTTAACTATGATTCTCCTTGTCTCCTGAGGATATCTTTTTTAAATGACTGGTAGATTCTTCCTATTTTCATTTTACCTTCAACTAGGTAAAGCTTTCATTTATCTTTTTCTTGAAATATGATACTAAGAACTTTTTTGTGGTCATGATTTTCAGATAGTTGAATCATTTTTAGATTATCTCTTCTTGACTTGTTTTTGGGGTCAGTTGCCTTTGATGGCACATTCTATGCATTTTTTTCTGTTTTTTATGTTTGTTTCAATCTTATTGATTTTCTTTTAAAATTCCTTGTTTCATAGAGTCCTTTTTTTCTGTGTGGTCCATTTCAAGAGACCCATTCTTAGATAAGTTTTACCATCATTTGTTCCAACTTATTAATTCTCTTTACCATTTTTTCCCTTCTGGCTCTCATTTCATTTGATATACTTTTTGTCCCATGCTTCATTTACAATATTCTTAAAGAAAGCTCTTGAAGCCATTTCATTCTTTTCTCCGAGTTTTATTTGGAAGTACTACCATGTTATTCTACTCTTCTGGATCTGCCTTTTTGGCTTCTGTCAATTTATTGTATTTTTCATAGAATTAAAACTTTTCTCTTTATCCATCTTTCAAGCCTGCATTTCTGGATTGGGTTGTATGTGAATGTGTACACACACATACAATTCCTTCAGACTCTAATTCTTATCACCACCATCATTAGCACTATATTGATAGAGGCAAAATTAGTCCTAGAAATGGTAGCGAAGACTAGTCTAATTTGTGCAGGAATTCCTGGCTATTGGTGCAGTCTCCCAATGACTTAAATTTTTATCTCGCTCCCTTATCTGTCTCTTTGAACAAACCCAGAATTAGCCCTAGCCAGATGCTGTCAATTGTGATAGTAGCAAGTCTCCTCTCCTTTGAGATTTGCTTTACTTCCCAGGTGTTTCCCTGGCTTTTTTTCTCCTGCTGCTGTACAACATGGGCTACATGGGTGCCAGGCAACCTAGAATTAATCTTGTCCTTTCTTATTGCTATTGTTCTGACATGGTCTGCCTGGATTCTGGTTTGGACACAGGTTACACAGATCCCAAGTTAAATATGAACTACCTAGATGCTGATCTTGCCCCCTGTCTCTTGCCATGATAACGGACTACTTGTGAGCTATGCCCTCTGCCTACATATGGAGTGTCTCATCTCAGAGCCTTCAGAAGTGTCTGGAAGTCTTCTTCTGCAAATCTGAATGAATGGGAGATCTTATACTCATTTCTAGTTTTTGTTTTTTGTTTTTTGTCATTGTCTTTTGTGATGCATTTTAAGAGCTTTCCTGGGGTATTTGTGGGCGATCTGGGCTTTTTAATTTCTCACATGCTGCCAGAAGCCCTCAACCAATTTCCTGTAGATTATCCTCTCCAGACCAAATTAGAAAACAGAAATAAACTACAGTCATTTTCATATACAAAGCTTTTTTAGCTAAAACTTAGGCTCCACTGACAAATGGGTGACTAATGTATAATGCATTGGACCTGAAGTCAGGAAAACGAGTTCAAATTTAGCCTCAGATACTTACTAGCTGTGTGACTTCAGGCAAGTCATATAACATTTGTTTGCCTCAGTTTCCTCATCTGTAAGATGGAAATAATCAGTAATGTCTATCTCAAAGGACTGATGTGAGGATCGAAAGAAAAAACGCATATAAACCACTTCATAAACCTTAAAGTGCTCTATAAATTTATGATAATTATAACCTTCAGTTATCCAGAGTGATACCTAAGGTAAGTACCAGACTACAACATATAAATGTGGTACTAGTATTATTGAGAAACTTATGTGGCATGATAATAATAAGAGTGCAGGTCTCTAAGAGAGGAAAATTTGGGTTCAAATCCTCCCTATGTCACATGCTTGATGTACACATCAGGTCAAATTCGTTAATTTCTCAGTTCCCCACAGGAAAATTCTCTGAGATTTTAAATTCCAGAGAAGATGCTGATTATAGCATTTCCTCGAAGGGAGTTCACTATCTCATTGAAATTACAGCTTCAATCTTCCCCTCACTGTCCCTGCCCCCAACCAAACAGTAGTATAACTATCAAAGCAAACTTTTGGCTATAGAAGGAAGGAAGGAAGGAAGGAAGGCAGGAAGGAAGGAAGGAAGGAAGGGAAGGAAGGGAAAGAAGGAGAGAGGGAGGAAGCGAAAGAAGGAGAGAGGGAGAGAGAGGGAGAGAAGGAGAAAGGGAGATAGGTAAGGAGGGATGGAGAAGAAAGAAAAGAAAAGAAACAAAATAAGGATGTGAACTATTTCAGGAATTACTTTTGAAAAGTTAATAGTAAATGAGAAAAAAGAAAAAAATTTCTGCAACAAAGGAGTAAGCATTGGCAGCGAATATACATGAAATATCAACTCTGTATAAAATGCTATGTTAGATTCTAAAGATCCTTATTTATACTATTGCTTGTTATATTGATGCTTATAATTTTTATGTGTGTATTTACTTTCCTACATTCTGCAATGCTTGAGCCTTATATTTACTCTGAGCTTTTCCTAGTTACTGAAAATAGGTATTTCTCTCCTGAGTGAACACACAAAAGTTTTTAATTCTAGTTATGCTACCCAGCAAGATATATCCTGAGAAGTTGACTACATATATGATGTACCAGGCTCAGATATTCACTTCTATATCATCTATAATTGATGTCTTTTCTCTATTAATGAAATAAATTATTTTGCTTTTTGACTAAGTATAAAATCTTAATTTTTTAAATTGAACTTAATCTACCAAAAAGCCATACCTTTTCACACCCCCCCCTACAATTTGTTTTTATCAGAATTGAGAGTGAACATGGTGAGACACTCTTTTTATTGACATTGTAGGGTACATTTTCTAGAAATTAGTAACTTATGGAGATGACCTGTATTGAAAATACGATTCTTGCCAAATCCCTGAATAATATTTATTGTCATCCCTTGCTTCTTTAATTTATAAATTAGTCATGTTACTTCTTTCTTGACTCTCACTAAGGAACAGTAAAAGTGACCCCAAAAATTGGTCCTTGGCTTCATGGAACTAAAAGTTTGAAGGATAAAAGACAAAAAGATTCAGAAAAAAAGATATCTGCCTCAAAAGCTCTAATGAAATCTTAAATACTTAGCACCAAATAAGGAATAAATGATCAGGTTTGCACACCACAAATGTCATCTTTGAAAATTCGACCCCCACGTTTCTGGCTGGAAAGGATGGGATAAGTTTGTCTAAATGTCTTTATAAAGTCCCATCTCTTTGAATATTGGATGGCCATTCAATTGAAAAATATTTGCATGCTAGTTCTTCAATAATTCCCATTAACTATAGGAATCCTTTGTGGATTATTGCATTAATGAGGAAGTCACTGACGATACAGGGTCTGCAAACAGTAGAGTATGTCTCTGCTTCATTTCTTTTGACCAGTGTAGTTCTGTTTTAATTATTTATGCTCTTACACCACAGCATAGAAGTGCTCAAGAATATTTTGTATGAGTAATGAAGTTTTAGTAATACGAGCCCTTACTACATCTCTCTGCGATTAAAGCTTCACAGAGGAGTGGGGTAAGAATTTTAGGTTTTGTGAATTAGTGAACTGGGAATTAGCTAAGTTCCCTGGGCTAGAGTTCTAAATAATACAATGAAAATAAATATCTACAAGTGCAATTCTAATCTTTTTCAATCCCTTTAACAGCACTCAGAAGACCCCAGATGAACCACAAGGAAAATGATAAGAAGCAAAGCAGCTAATGATCATAATTAAGATGGCAGTACTGCTTATCCAAAACTTCATGCCTCGTCTATACAAGCTTCATGAAATGAGCATAGAGGCAAGTAGGTAGAACAAGAAAATAAGAGTATTATTGGGCCAGAGTAATCTATCCATAATGACTCTACATTAATCTCATTCAAAGAACTGTTGCACACCTCTGTACTTTACATGGGCAGACAAAGAGGTTGTTTTTAAAGTATTTGACTACAAGTTTTACATTCATACATTCTCTCCCCCTCTCTCTCTGTCTCTCTGTGTCACTGTCTCTATGTCTCTCATTCACCATTCATGTCATTTTTCATGTAAAATTCTTTTATGATCAAATTATATTCTTTACTACTTAATTGTGACTAAATAACTAACATGTAGTATTAACATTGACAGAATATCCTATTTGTAGAAAATATAATAAAATAGATATGCAGTTAATCTAATATTGATTAAATAATTCTTATTCATCAAAACTGTTTCTTATTCACCTACTTTTTGTTCTACTATGAGTTTTCCTGAGTCGTCACACTCAGTAACAGATCAAGAATCATTCACTTGAGTCCCCACTCAGGTGAGAATATCTATGTGGGCCATGGAAAGACTCACAAGTAACCCAAAAAAGAGAAGAAAGAAAGAGTCAAGGATACAATGAACTTAGTTCCCATGATAGCCTTGAATTCTAAAAAATGACCCAAAGATGCTGGACTAACATGACAAAATGGCTCTAATAAAGCTATCTTCAATAGCACATAAGAGAGGCTATTTTTAATAGCATTATAAATGAAGAACAAATAATTCTACTAGGGTAATAGAATGAATGAAAAATGCAATGAAGAAAAAATTCTTTAAATTTCTGGAACTGCCAGATTGAATTTTATTGCAAACCAGTCTTTACCAGGCACTATTATAACTACAAGGTCAGTTCTAGTTACATTGTGATCTAATCCAATCAAATTGAAAATAGTGGGTTAATGGGGAGAAAAAGCTCTTTAATAAAACTAGAACTGACATAGAAATGTGAATTTAGTCTTTATGTTAACTCTAGAACATATGCTTTGAATAAATTATTAGGGCTCTTTATCTACCAGTTAGAGAACTCAGATTTGATTCTGCCTTCCATGAATAGAAACCCTTCTAATCTGCATGCTAGTATAAACTCTTTAGTTTTCCTGATATCACCACTTGCCCCCTTAGCCATTTAGTCAAATATTCTAAAGCTATACTCACAAATAGAGAACATGTTTCCATGCATGCTGAAAGAGAAATGGATTTAAAATATAGAAAAAAGTCATTTGTGCTTGAAAATGAATATTTACATTTGCAGGCAATTACTTAGAGCTTAGGAAGGCAAAATTATATGATTTTCTGAACAATAAGTCAATGAAGTTTGTGAGTGTATGTGTGGGTTTTTTGTGTTTTTTTGCCAAAATGATCATTAGTAGGTACTTAACCAATGCTTTCTGAAATGGATTAAATTGAATTAATTAATTAAATTAATAAATTAAATTGAACTAAATCACAAAAACCTCAGAAATCATGTTGGCCAACCTGTATTTGAACAAGAATGCCTATTATGATTAACCTGACCAGATCTTCAGCCTTGAAGACCTCCAGTGAAAGGGAACTCACTATTCTTCAAAGCAACCCATTCCTCTTTTGGATCTCTAATTATTAGAAAGCTTTCTTTCTCAAGATTAAGTCTGTCTGTCTCTCTGAGACTTCCACTTCTATTATACGCATTAGGGTTCTCTTTGTATTCCAGTATCTTTGCCAAGAAAACCTCAAATGTGGTTATGAAAAAAGATCAAACAGCAAAATGACAAAGTCCTGGCTCTCATATTAGTCGTTACCAGAAAAGTAAGTTTCTGCAATCTTCCTTAGTAGTCTAGTCTAAGAAGTTAATAGACTCATTTAAAATGTTTTTACATCAGATCCAAATCCTCTTGTTCTTATCTCAATAAAGAAAGAAAATAGAATTAACTACCATGTTTCCTTAAGCACAAGTCTGCTCATGATACCCCTCCACTCAATGAACTCCAGTGGCTCCCAAACACCTTCAGGATCAAATCCAAAATGTGGTTTGGCATTCAAAACCGTTCATACAATTTGGAACTGCTCAAAAAGTTATCAAACTATGCATACCCTTTGATCTGGCAGTGTTTCTACTGGGTTTATATCCCAAAGAGATCTTAAAGAAGGGAAAAGGACCTGTATGTGCAAAAATGTTTGTGGCAGCCCTTTCTGTAGTGGACAGAAACTGGAAACTGAATGGATGCCCATCAATTGGAGAATGGCTGAATAAATTATCATATATGAATGTTATGGATTACTATTGTTCTGTAAGAAATGACCAACAGGATTATTTCAGAGAAACCTGGAGAGACTTACATGAACTGATGCTGAGTGAAGTGAGCAGAACTAGGAAATCATTAAACACTTCAAAAACAATACTATATGAGTGGCTATATTCGGCAATGAGAGGATACAATTCCGTTCCAACTGATTAGTGATGAACAGAACCAGCTACACCCAGTGAAAGAACACTGGAAAATGAGTGTGGACTGCTTGCGTTTTTGTTTTTCCTCCCAGGTTATTTTTACCTTTCTAAATCTGATTTTTCTTGTGCAACAAGAGAACTGTATAAATATGTACACATATATTGTATTTAAGATATACTTTAACA
This sequence comes from Sarcophilus harrisii, assembly GCF_902635505.1. Classification (NCBI taxonomy): domain Eukaryota; kingdom Metazoa; phylum Chordata; class Mammalia; order Dasyuromorphia; family Dasyuridae; genus Sarcophilus; species Sarcophilus harrisii. The sequence continues at coordinate 488,999,983 of NC_045426.1, read as the reverse complement.
TGTTTGACATGTATAAGACTGCCTGCCATCTAGGGGAGGGGGTGAAGGGAAGGAAAGGAAAAGTTGGAACAGCACTGATTGCAAGGGTCAATGTTGAAAAATTACGCATGCATATGTTCTGTCAATAAAAAGTTATAATAATAAATAAATAACAAGTTAAGGAAAGATTAAATTATGAAATTAATTCCAAAAGAACCCATTAATAATCTATTGCCTTCCTATCCTTCCAGTCTTCTTATATCTTATTCCCCAAAACATGCTCTTCGAACCAATAATATAGAAAGAAGCAAAAATCAGTCCCTGCCCTCAAGTATCTTAACAGTCTAGTGGAGGAGACAGCAGGTAAACAAATACATACAAAGCAAAGTATATAGAGGATAAATAGGAAATAGTGATAGAAATCAAGATGCTAGATGTTCCAAAAACAAGACTCTCCATATTTCAGGTCTGACATTTTCACTGGTTGTCCCCCATACAGAGAATACTCTTCCCCTCCCATGTCTAACTACCAAGCTCACTGGCTTCCTTTAGATCCAACTAGAAGCCTTCCCCAAATCCTCTTGATTTTGATTTCAATACCATCCCTCTTTTAGTTATGTCCTATATATCCTCTACATAGTTTGCTTTATATAGATTCATTTACATATTGTCTCCCCCATTAGGTTGTAAGTTGCTTGAGGACAGGACCTATTTTTTCTGTCTTCTTGTGTTTCCAATGCTTCTTAGTTCAGTGCCTGGAACACAGTAGAAACTTAATAAATGTTTATTGATTGATTGATTGTATATGGACCTTTACTATGTGAGACTTTTAAGGAGATCACCCTTCAGCTTCTCTTCTCTGAACTAGAAATCTGATGATGAGTGTTACTTCCTCATGGAATTTAGTTGTCAATGATTAACCACTGCAACCACAAATACTAACAGTAGAGATTGTTCTGATGGGCATTTTACTTTTTATCCCTACAACACCAGCATTATTTTATTGAAGATAAGATAGATCTAAGAAACCCGGATTGTTCATTCCACCTTTGCCAAAGGGCCTATGAAAAACTTCAGCTAAGTCCCTTCATTGATCCATGAGTCAATGACTTTCCCTGTAAAACTTGGATAGTTCAAAGGATCATGGGATCATAGATTTATAGGGACCTCAGAGGCTATCTAGCCCAAACATTTTATTTTACAGGTGCCATGGTGGAAAAAAAAAAGACCTATGACTACAAACTGTGCCTATACAAAAAGAACTGCAATCCTAAAAAAAAAAAAAAAAAATATATATATATATATATATATAATTCTACTAATCAAAACTTCTTTTCATTCTCCAAGGCACTTCTCTATTTTTTTGCTCTTTTCATTCCCCCCTGGCCTAGAGCCAGGCTTGCATTACCAATCCACATGTTTAGATTAGTAACCTAGACCTTTTGGTAATTTCTTTTCTCTCTTCTTACAAATTACCACCACATGCTCAAAACATTAACATTTTCCTCCCACATTTATTCATTATCCCCTTAAAGGCTCTAACATTTAAAACCAAATTCTTTACCTGAAAAACAGTAAACAGACCAGAGGTGTTCCTAAAATGCAATGTAGGTTTGGCACAGTAATATAATTATATAAATTGTATGTTTGTAATTTCTTCTTTTATTTATTCACATATTCAATTTTTACCTTGTTTTCTGTATTACCATGTCTATGGAACATACTTATAAAAACCTGCCAAAACAATACAAAATGCAAAACTAATGCTGGTCTGACATGTTATTTCAGCTATATGGTTCTCTTAGTTTCTTCTATCATCTTCTGGGACCTTTGATTCCCACAAGGCTATCTATGCTTAATCTCCTATTATTACAATTTCTATTTTTGTATATCCTGAACTATAGTGAAGAAAAGAGAATGAGATGGGTTTCCTCCTGCTCCTATCCATCTGGTCTCCAGAACATACCTAAAAGACCAAAAAAAAAAAAAAAAACCCAAAACTGGAGCAAGTTTCTTTGTGGATGATTCACAGAGAAAATTAGGTGGCACATTGGCTTGGCTGGTGCAACACTGGTCTTGGAGTCAGGGAGATCTGAGATAAAATTCTGCCTCAGAAATTTATTAGGGTGTTGACTATAGGCAAGTCACTTAGTTTCTTTATCTGGATCTCAGTTTCTTTATCTGGAAAATGGGGTGGGTGATAATAGCATCTGCTTCTCAGAGTTGTGAGAATAAAATCAAATAAGATGATCTATGTAAAATCCTTTATAAATCTTAAAGTACTAAATAAATGTTAGCAATTTGTTATGCTCATTCAGAATCTCATTTCTCATGATTGTCCTCCTGTGTAGCTATAAATATCATATAATCGCAGAACTTTAGAGCTGGAAGGGATCTTAGCTATTTATATAGTCCAAATCAAGGAATTATAAACCCAAGAAATCACAATTTAACTTCTCCTTGAAGACCTCTAATGAGAGGGAATTCACCACCTCTGAAAATAGTCAATTTCACTTTTATACAATTCTAATCATTAGGAAAGTCTTCCTAATAAGCCAGCATAAACGTGCTACTTCTACCTCTTGTTCCTGGTTCTGCCTTTTGGGGCCAAAGTCTAACCACATGACTGCTCTTCAAGTATTTGAATACTGTTATCATGATCCCCCTGAGTCTTCTTTTCTCTAAACTGAACATCTCCAGTTCCTTCAATGGATGCTCATTTGACATAGACACAGGGATCTTTACTAACTTGTTCATCACTGGAAATTCTCTAGCTCATCCATATCCTCCTTAAACTCTAGTGCCCACAGCTGAACATAATTCTTCTGGTGATATCTTATTTGTCCTTCTGGTCACTCACAACTTCGGTTTTTCAGAGACTGAGGCATTCCAAGTTGTGTGGTCATTTAACATTACTGAGAGAGCATTTTGGGATTGTTGAAAGAATATCACAATTTCTCAAATGTACTCTGGCCCTCATAATTCTTCATATTTAATTATGAGTCCACTTCTCTAGTAGCTATGCTCATTCTACATACACATCATGATGTATTAAACCAGTGGACCAGCCATGTAACATCATCCTCTAGTCTTGACATCTGAGTGTGATCTTTTTTTGTTGTTTTTGCCCACTAAGAATTGATATTAAGTGATCATGGATAATCTGAAGGAATTTTATGATATTCTGGAGTTCAATGCAATCAGCAAAATATTTATAAACAGGAACATCTAAAATACCTTTTTCACCACCTATCAAGAATCTCTTTTCCATTTGAACTTTGTACAGGACATCTACCATGACAGTGACAAACATCTTTCATGAGCATATATCTTCCCACTTTATACTGCACTTGGTGTTAATAATCAGTGGGTCATTGAACAGAATTGTCTCTGTGGTTACATTTATCAAGAAATCTTGTATGATCTTAACATATGCATGAGAGAATTCTTGATAGAAGAGAGCCCTTACAGCAGAGTTTCACTCTACTTAATCAAATCCTTTCTTATAATAAGAGAAAATAAATAGCAGAATCTTATATTGTCTGCCAGTTGTGTGACTGTGAATATATAATCTGCTGTAGCAAATAATTCATAAAAGACAATGTATTGGCTCTTATATTTTCATCTAGGATACCCTCAGTACATATATAGATAATTCTTATAAAGATTTGTAAAACTCAAGAAAGTAGCCCTATAGATCAGCAACTATTGATGGCTTTCAATTGTCTTTTTGAAACGTAAGAGTTTCTTTCTTTTTTACTTGCATTTATACCCTCAGCTCTTTGTGACGTTCCTGGCATATAGTGTTTAATAAATGCTTTTTTCCTACCTCTTAAGATAATACAATTCATGATTTTTTCCTTCATTCATCTTGCTTTCTTCTTGTAGATAGCTTTTTAAAAAGATCTCTCATTGCCCCAAAAATTGTGTAACCTCTTTAATATGTATTTAGTCTTATCCAGCTGCTCTTACTGAATTTATTTTCTTAAATGTCATTTCTACTTCTTTGTACTGGGCTCCAGAGATGGGGAGTGAAGGTCCAACTATTATGGTTCCACTATCACTGAAGATAAAATAAAGTTTTTGTGAAAACAGAAAGACTTGTGCCTTTTCCAATGACCTTCTTGCTAGTTTGATCTAGGAATGCTTGACCTTATTTGTGGTTCAGTTGGATCTCATGTCAAAGTTTCAGTCGACTTGTTTTTACTTCCATTGAGTTCACTGTTTTATGATGGAAGACTATGTGTAATATGCTATCAATTTCTACATTGTTTTACAAATGAGTTTGCATTCTAAACAAGGGCAACCAAGTTTTGCCCTTGGCTGCGCAGTCTTACTGCTTGGCAAGGAATCAGAATCAAGTATTTGCTGGCTACAATAGTCTAGAGACTTTTTTGACCTCTTTGTGACAAATGTTTTGCATCAGTTAAATTTTTTTCAAGAAATGGTGAAAACTGAGGTTAATGTTTTGGCCTTTTATTTTCCATTTCTTACTTTTCTGCATCAATGGATCATTTTAATGGGTAAAGTTAAAGCTAATTCAGTTTCTTCTCATTATCCTTTCTTCCTATTCAAGGTTAGTTTTGGCCTTTGCTTCAACTAGTAGATGGTCTAATTACACATAAACAATTTATTGTAGTATGATTCTCACTTTAGTAACTAGCCATTTGTTCTGGGGTTGCCATGTCTAATGCCTTCCAACTCTCTTCTGGGAGAAAGTATTCATTAGTTAAACACATGAGGCTTTTGACCCAATGTACCTATTCAACCTTATTGCACATTATGTCCTTCATGCATTCTATTGTAAGTCAAGCCAAACTCCTTCCTATTTTAGCTTATCTCTGTGCCTTTGCTGTGACAATGCCTGCAAGCCATTCAACTATCACCTATAGATATAACATTCTCTACTTTGCATCAAAACTTTGCCCAAGTGCCATTTTCTACATGAAACCTTTTCTTAACCATCTACCCTTAACTGCCTCCCTTCACCCTTAGCTGCCTCCCTTTATTCCAATCACTTTGCATCTCTTTTGTATATATTTCTATATACACATATTATATCCATGATAAAATATAAACTCTTTGAGGAAAAACTGTCAGATTTTTGTTTTTGTATTGCCAACAGCATGGTAAAATGGAAGACACACTGTATTTGGAGCCAAGGAATATATATATTCAGATCCCAGCTCTGTATCCTATAGCAGGAAATCTTAATTTTTTTCCACTGATGATCCCTTGTCTCCCAAGTAATTTTTATATGACCCAGAATACATAGGTATATTAAAAGGTATAAATTAAACAGTTACTGATAATAAATCATAATTTAGCAACCCCCACATTCAATAATGAGAAACCATTTGCAATTATAACCCAATTTTAAGAAGTTGGGTCCTATTGTACCTCATTTTTCCCCTGAAAAATGAGAGTTGAAGTAGGAGATATCTAAAACACTTCCTAGTTCTGAACCCATTATCCAAATAATTTCTGCCCTGTTCCTAGAAGGATTCCTGATTGTAGGAAACAACCTGATGGTACTAATCTATTGGTCTTTTTTTCAAATAGTGAAATGAAATGCTTGTTGAAATGAATTGAAAGGCATTAAAATCCAGTGAGTTTTCCCTAGGCATTATAATGTTGAGGCCTCTTACTTGTGAAAGGATCATGACTACTTTCTTACAAATTTTCAAGTGCTTACCAAAGTTCTTCAAGGAAACACTTCTGTGATTGACATAGGAAATTCATGAGGGCAACTCTTAAGGGCTTTTCTTCTTCCTGTATCACAGATGTTTACTATCTCAAAGATAGCCTTATTTCTTTCAGCACAACCAAAAACCGAATTATTTAAAGGAAATGAAGATTTTAGTATAAAAACATGGATTTCCATGAAGATGTTACATTAAGCAAGATGTTAAAAATTAATACTTACCAGAAAGAACTGCTGACTGGTTAAATAAAATTGCCTCATTATGGGTCCAGAGCAGCAGTTCTAAATTATTCTTAAGCTTCAGATTGAAATTTTTATTTCTAATTTTTGTGGTTCAGGAAATACGGGGACAGAATATCCAGAAAATTGGAAGCCTTCTGTGTATTGTCTGCCAGAGGCAGCTTCTGAGTAAGCTTTGTCCAAGATGCCAAAATTCCTTAGCAGTTAGAAAGAGAAAGTTCTTACTGTGACCTTTGAATTCCTAGGCTTTAGAAGCCATAGTTACCTGTGCCCCAAGATCAAATTTGGCACATAACTTATCTGAGCCCAGGCAATAATGGAAATAATAATAATGTACCAGAAAGAAAAATGGATTTCCATCTTTCTTTGTAGTTATAAGCGGGGGTAAAAGTTGGAGACGCTATGCTACTTTGGGTTGACAAAAAAGACTGTTTGGTCTCATAAAAAGAACTAGAGCATAGCTCAGGAAAATGTGGATTACTCAGCACCGACAATCCTGACAAATGGAAAAGAAAATACAAAGTAGTCTTTTTATTTAAAAAATGAGAAAGGGGAAGAGAAACATAATTCTGGATGTCACAAAAAGAAGCCCACAGGAAAACAGCAGTTCAAACTTTCCAGTATGTAGTCATTTCTAATTTGAGTGTTTCTAGGGGAAAGGATAAAATGGAAAAAAATCTGCTCTAGAGATAATACAAGAAACATGTTTGGGTCTATAAACTTTTACCCCTTAGCGTACTTCAAACTTTTCCCCCCAGACTTCCAATGAAAAACACACAAGTTCTGAAAATAATTACTGAAACTATATGTTTATACTTGATTATGAATTGACTCAAATTCCCCTTCTTCCTTTGATGCTAAATATACTAATTTTGGCTTGATGTAAGAGGCATTTTTTCTGACAATAAAAGATGCCCCAAAATGGAATGGATTGGAGATAAAGAGATTTCCCTTCCTTGGAGGGCTTCAAACTAAGAGTGGATGACTATCTGTTGAGTATACTGTAGTGGGCATTCTTTTTAAGTCTGGTTGAACTTAGAAGGCTACTGAGATCTCTTCTAAGTCTCAGCATTCTATGATTCCATAATTCTGAGATTCCATAATTCTGAGATTAAGCAGCTGGCAGAAAACAGAAACAAAAAATAAACCACCTTAAACCATGGTGAAACTTTTTGTTACGTATTTTCTCCATCAGAGAGTAAGTTGTGTGTTGGTACCTATTCTCTCTGAAGCTCATCTATACATTCATCTACAAAATGATAAGCTCCTTCCATTTATAAACCTTTGATCCTATGATTTATAACAAGACAGTGAGGTGATAAAGTGGATATAGAAGCAGGAGTAGAGTTAATGTTCAAATTAGGCCCCATTCACTTACAAGTTGTGTGACCCTACGTAAGGCACTTCACTCAGTTTGCTTCAGTTTCCTCATCTGTAAAAGGACCTTGAGAAAGAAATGGAAAAGCATCCCAGCATCTTTGTCAAGAAAACCCCAAATGGGCTCATGAAGAGTTGGACATGACTGAAACAACTAAACAACATGTTCTCTAACAATTTTCACCAAATCTGGGGGAAAGAATCATAGCATAGAATATTTTCATATTTTTTTCTTAATTTTGTGTGTAATGTTTTATACATTTGTACTTTTGATTCAACTCAGACAATGGAATGAGTTCCCCAAGATATTTCTCCAAACTAATCTCTTTTCTCAAACTCTTTCACAAACTCCACAGCATTCAGGGTAGCAGAGGTGAGGAACAGAACCTGTGATTTCATTGACATGAGAATTTCCAGTGAAGAAACTTTCTCCACCAATATAGATCACTATCTGCTCTGTACCTAAGAATTCTAGAGAGTTGTCTGAAGCATTGTATTTAGATCTTGCCCAAGATCAATGTGTGTTAGAAGCAAAACCTGAACCCAGTTCTCACTGTTTCTTAGACTGGCATGCTCTTCAGTAGGCCATGCTGCCTCTCAGAATTAAATACAAAGAACCTAAAATGGAACTATCCCCAGGAAACTATCACAACTAGGAGGACAACTAGGGATTAAACTCTTAGTACTTTGGATTGCTCCATTTTGTTTCTGATATTAAAATGGACTCTCAACTCCCAAATGGAAAGAATACCTTTGTATTTTGATATATTCCTTGTCTTAAGGCCTAAAATACTTGATTTGGGTTATAAATCTCCCAAATAGGCTCAAATTGGTCTTTGCAATGCTTAGTACTCTCTGATTGTTTTTAAAGTAAAGAGGAAGCTTAAAAAGAATGGAACTGGGTCTATCGTGCCTCCCTCCTTCTAGCTTTTCAATTTCTATTTGCTCCTTTATTCTCCATACTTCTCTGTCCTCTCTTTTGTTTAAAATCTCATTTAGCATCCTCTTGAGAGGGAGAACACAAGATTACAATCTAACGATTGTAATGAGAATGGGTTAAGTTGGTGCCGTTTCCCATTTTCATTACAATCTTGGTGGCAAGAATAATGTAACAGAATTTTTAATGCCTCATATATTACGTGAACATTTTCCCGAGAGCTCCTGTTACTTTTCAGTGGACAGCCCTGCTACCATGGGCTGTGTGATTTTGATCTTTTTATTCTCTGCATTATAATCAATTGGCCATTTCACCCCCTTCTCTACAAATTACAATAGAAGGAGAGAAAAACTTTTTGATCTATAGCCATCACTACTTTCTATGACAATAGAAGTCTGTCACCTACAGCTCTGGACCAGAAAAATCAATGGACACCAAACCTCAGCTTATATAAAATTTAAAATCCAGATATTCCCACAGCCAAGCAGCATTTCTAAATGGCATGGCGGGAATTATAGCATTCAAATTCAGAACATAAATACATAACACTCTCATTTCAACAATAGGAAAACATAAGGAACAGGATTTGGGACTGTAGATAAAAATTCTTTAGCTAGAAAGCCCCTGGGACTGTCCCTATAAAGTTTCTTACAGGCAAAAAAAAAAAAAAAGTTAATTATCACTTAAATTTTAGTTCATGACGTTTGAGTATCTCTCCCTAATTTAAAAGGCAATTGAAATTGTTCTAAAATCAGGTATAGTCCTCAACAAAATTATGAGGTTGTCAAAATATATCTTTAGTGGCCTTCATAAAATCACTGACTCGTTAATTTGAGATCTCAGAAGTTACTTATCTGATCTAATCACTATCAGAAGCAAGACTTCTACTCTATATTTTCCACAAAAGGTAGCTATGATATGGTGGGAAGAGTACTGGATTGGTCCAAAAGAAGGACCTGGATTCAAATTCTAGCTCTACTACTTACAAACTCTTTAGTTTTGAGTAATTTCACTATTTTTGGCTTTATTTTCACCATTCTTAAAATAAAAACAATGGACTGGATGTTCTCAAGTCCCTTCATCCTAAGTCATTGGACAGCCTCTTAAAGTTGACTTTTCTAATTCTGAACAACCTTCCTCTTTTATCACCAATCCCCCATTCCAATACATCTCGTATGAATACCTTTGAATACCTTCTCAATAATACCTTCTAAATGAATACCTCTGGCACCCTACCTGAAGGATCTTTCCTGACTTTTCCATCTAAAATGTAGTGTACAAAACTGAAAAAAAAAAAAAAAAAAAAAACAAAACCACTAGTTGTGATTTCACCAGGGTAGACTACAATCACCTTCTTATTCCTAAACACTGCATTTTTCTTATGTAGCCTAAAAAAATTATTTAGTTTCTAAAGCTCACATTGAGCTTATAATCCTTTAAAATCCCTTGATCTTTTTCAGACCAACTATTGTCTAATATGTTTTACCCATATTGAACTTGTGAAATTAATTTTTATTCAAGTATAAAGCTTTACATTTGTCCCTATCAAATGTCATATAATTATATTGAGCCCACTGTTCTAGTTTGTCAAGATCTTTTTAAGATCATAACTCTCAGGGTAAAGTTCTTCTTCTTAGTCTAATATCATCTGCAAATTTGGGTTAGCATACCTTCCATGGATTTAAGTAAGTCATTGATTATGATGTCATATAGCACTAATTTCAGGAAGTTTCTGCTATATATCTCTTGCCTAGCTGACATTGAATCACTATCAAGTTCTCTTTGAATCTAGTCATTCAACCAGTTCCTAATCCATTTTGGACATCACATGATCACCTTCATTCCCAACATTTTTATATTTCTTCAGGTTTTATCATTGCCTACCTATACAACTGAGTGTTATATAGATTTTTCAATCTCGACAAAATGTGGGGACTTCAAGTTAATTTGAGCTTACTTATTAAGAGAGATTCTTCTTAGTCTAGCATACTAAAGTTTAAGAGAATATTGAATGAACACATATATGTTGCTTCATAGGCCCCACTACCTCAAGATCACAAAATATACCTCTAAGTTTGCTGCCCAGTGGTCAAGAGCATGATTGATTCAGTATATTCCATTACAACTACAGGAAAAAACAACTACTGTTTTATATTCTACCAATATATTTTACTAAACCCAAAATTCCTGTAGTCCATGACATTGCTCTCACAATAGGAATATTGTGGTAAGGAAAGAATTGTTTGTATTCATGAAGAATTTATAACATCATTCCATAATAGACTAAAACTGAGTTTTCTGGTCCTAAATAGAAGTCTTACAATATCTTTAGTTAAATCATTATCTTTAACAACTAAAACAAAAGAGAAAGGGAATTCTGAGGCTCCATTCGAAGAGTTGTGCTCCCCCAATGGGATTGGTCTTGTAGAGATCTTACAGAGTGGAACTGAAAAAAATAATTGGAGAATTACAGAGTCAGATGAATGTCATATGCAAGGAAAAAAATCATAATAAATAAGAATGACAAAAAGTAGAATGGCTTACCCTTAAGTGGTTATGGGATATTAGAGATCATCAATTTAGAACAGGAATTTATCTCTTAAGTAATCTAGTCCAAACTCCTCATTTCATAGAAAGAAAGAAAAGACCTGAAGTTTAGAGAGTTGAAGACACTTGTCTAAGGTAACAGAAGTAATGAATGACAGTAGTACATGACTCTTTCCTTGAACTCTTCAAGACAAGACTGGATGGCTAATTCTCAGGTATTTTGTAGAAGAGAATTTTGCTCAGCTATGGAAATAGTTTCTGAGGTCCTTTCTAGCTGGGAAAATTTATAATTCAGTCAATTCTCTCATTCTTCCTTCAAAATGCTTTACCCCTTTCTCTTCTTTTCCATTTTCACATCCTTCTCAGCCCTTCCTCTTTTCAGACCTGGACTGTTGCCATCCTCTTTAGGAAACAGACACAGAGTGTTTAAATTAATACTATTTTGGTTGTCAGAATTTATTTTATTTTATATTATTTATAATAGCTTTTTATTTTTCAAAATACATGCAAAGATAGTTTTCAACATTCATCCTTGCAAAACCTTGTGTTCCATATTTTTTCCCTCCCTCCCTATCTTCCACTCTCCAGATAGATAGTAAGTAATCCAATAGAGGTGAAACATGTGCAATTCTCCTAAATGTATTTCCACATTATCACAACATAGTATTTTTACCTTTTTTATTTTTGTTTGCTTGCATTTTGTTTTCTTTCTCATTTTTTTCTTTTTTCATCTAATTTTTCTTGTGCAGCATGATAATTGTGGAAATATGTATAGCAGAATTGCACATGTTTAATATACTGTATTTCTTGCCATCTAGGGGAAGGCGTAGGGGAAAGGGAAGGAATAAAAACTTTGAAAGACAAGGTTTTGCAGAGGTGAATGTTGAAAATTATCTATGCATAAGTTTTGAAAATAAAAAGCTTTAATCAAAAAACATATTTCCACATTTATCATGCTGCACAAAAAAATCAGATTGAAAATGAAAAGAAATGAGAGAGAAAAGTAAGCAAACAAAAACAATAACAACAAAAAAGATGAAGATACTATGTTGTGGTCCACCATCAGTCCTTATAGTCCTCCTTATGAAGGCAGATGGTTCTCTCCATCCCAAAACTGTTGGAAATGGCCTGAATTACTTCATTGTTGAAAAGAACCGAGTTCATCCCATTTGATCACATAATCTTGTACAATGTTCTTTGGATCTACTCACTTAGCATCAGTTTATATAAATCTCTCCAGGCCTTTCTGAAATCGTCTTGCTGATCAATTCTTATAGAGCAATAATATTCCATTACATTTATATACAATAACTTATTCAGCCAATCCCCAATTAATGGGCATATACTCAGTTTCCAATTCCTACCCACCATGAAAAGGGATGCTTAGTTGTCATAAATTCATGAAGTTGCATTTTTTCTTTAACACTATTTTAAAACTTGAGTTGGAGATTTTTTCAAGAATCTCTTATAACTTCATTTGTAAGGTAGTTTTAAATATTACATTTAAAAAATCAAATGTTAGTAAATTTGCTCTGTGTTTGTTTAGACTGTTGATGAATGATCACATTTCTTATTTGCTAGCTCTTCACTTTTAATTTCCCCAATTGAGTGAGTTAAAAATAATTTATATTTTTCTTTGAGATATAGTCTTGTACTCCTTATGAAAACCTAAACTTCTGGAGAAGAGTGACAAAGTACTTGAATATCACAGGACATCTTTTATGCAAATGATATTAAGAAAAAAACTAAATAGACTAGACTCAGATATCAAAATGAGTAAATGAGGTTCTATCCATGAATTTGAAAGCATCATATTTTTTAATGTGCTATAATTCCCAACTTATTTAAGATTATAGTTTTGTTGTTTGTCAGTATAGTTTTATTAGTGGTCAGAAATTTGGGAAATGGAAAAAATACTTAGCCTAGAATAAGAAGACTTGGATTCAATATATGGAATACACATCATATATCCTATGTGTCTTGTACAAGACACTTAACCTTCCTGGGCATCAGTTTTTGCTATCTCTACATGAGAGCTTTAGAACTGATTATCTCAATAGTTAAATCACACAATCTTAAATCACCTTCAAACATTTATTGTTGATATTCTTCATGTGTACTCTTGGTCCAACAACCTACAAGCTAACATAATTTTGAAGGAAATGCACTATATTCATAGTTTCTGCTTTGTTCAAATGGAAGGATAAATCTATAGGTTCTCTGAGAAGCCAAAAAAAATTGTTGGAAATATTTTCATTTAGGTATTTGGCTACCTATCTTTCGATGCTCACAATGAACATAAACTCACAGTGAAGATAATTATAGTTCATGTATCAAATCTGTTGCAAAGAATTAAATGGTAGAGAAATTTTTTGAAGAACTTTATCAACTCCTCCAAGCTAAATCCTACCTTGACTGATATTTAGTGATTTCTCTGTGGAGTCAACCCAGGGGAAGATGGCAAAGACTGTGCTAAACAATATACTTCAGGACAAATAAATACAACATTTGAAAAAGATGTAGACTCTTCTGTAAATCATGGGTCTTTTCTCCAAAAAGAAGATTGAAAGGGTTGGGCATGTTTGGCCCAACTACCAAACATTAAAAAAAAGACCAACATCAAGATCAAATACATCCTAACAAAGACGAAACAATTAGTTACAGATGTAACAATCATTTCAATATCACACAGGTCACTGTCTAGAGGTTTTATTGCCTTATTTTTGACTATTGTATTAATCTCATGGCTTAAAATGTGTGAAATTTCTACCTGAAGAAGTGAAATTAAGTGAATTAATCTCCTGCAATTTTTTTTTTGCTGTAATATTTCTTATATTCAGAAACTTCAAGTGCAACCCTTATTTTGAATATTCTTTTCTTGAGCAGAAGAAATATTTTTATGGAGTGGTTTCTTTCTTCCTTTCTTTCTTTCCTTCTGCCCAAAAGTTGAGTCAAAAAAATTTTCCTTTAAAGTTTCATATTTTTTCTGCAACTTTTGCAAGAAATTGAGTGGGCTTCTACCTTGTTTACCCAGGCTCCAAATAACACCATCTATTTTGAAGTTCATTCTTCAGATAATGATTATTTTTTTAATTGGACAACTTGTATACTCTCAAATAACTGCCACCACCATAGGGGGTACTAGGATTATATCCTTATGATAATTATAAGAGCCTCCCTATTGTAGACTTTCCCCTTGAAGAACTAGTTCTTCATAATTTGTAAATGAGTTCCGAAAAGGATGTCTATGAGTTCAGTTATTTGTGTCTGGTATGCTTCATTAACCACTATTGGAATAGATATGCTTCTGCATTTGGACTTTGCTTTCACCTTTTAGTGGAAGAGTTAGAGAGTAAATATTCTGATACTGCTAAATATTGAGGAATCAGTGAGGAAAACTGATCTTCTCTTCAATCTTCAGAAATGTTCCTTCAAACTCAAGACAGTTAGTTAAAGGGAAAACTAAAACATAAAATTAGAGGAAAGAATCAATTTAAAATGATACTCTGTGTGATTCCAGCAGATTCTATGGAACTTGATTAAGCAAGTTGACAATACATAAAAACGACATTGACTCTGATTGTCCCTATTTCTTTGGTAAGTTTAATGCATACAGATAGTCAGCATAAAAAAGAAAGCCAAAAGGCTCAGACTACAGATATGTTCTCCTGGCCAAGTAGAAAGATGTCAATGGCAAGGGTAACAACAGTTTCAGGTACAAGATCATTTATAAAACAAAGATGGCAAAAGATAATGAGGAATGTCACTTCACACAACAGTGAAAAACAGCTGTGATTAAGAGCTGGTAAGAACTTTAAAAGCCAGTCAATCATTTTATAGAAGAAGAAATTACAGAAGAAGCACAGTCACATAGAGTCATACAGCTAGCAAGCATCTGAAAAGAATCCAAAGTTTAGTGTTTCTGATTGATTCTAGTACTTGATCCATTCACCTCCTAGCTGAATCTATGGAAAGATTGGAGTGAGACATAGATAAGTTACATTATCCTAAGCACTCTTGTGGATGAAACTTGGAGACCAAATAAGAGAAATGAAATATAAAGGCACTATTAAAATGTTTACAGGGATATAGACTTAAAGGTACCAATACTGGGACCAGTACCTGAACTTTCTCTGTAAGGAAGTGATTAAAAAGATATGAAACAACTATGAAAACACAGTCATAGGGAATAATTGAAATTTAGAATCATATGGACACTTGTGCATCATCTTAGAGATCAACTTACCATGCAATTGAACACTGCTGGAAGAAGTAGCTGAATTGTGTTGACTTGGTCTATTACCATATCATGTTATTTAATCTCTACTGGTTTTATTATTTCTACAAGAAGATCTTCTACCCCAGTTGACATTACATTCCCCAGAGGTATTATTGAAAATCTTTTCTTTTCTCCAAATTGTCACTTTCTATTCAAGGTCTTCTTTTCAAGGATACAACATACTTTCTCTTTTACAAATTATTTTAATCAATGTCCTATTGGGGGTTTTATAGAAAATTGTTGTCAGACTGACTTCCAGGGGTGGAGCCAAGATAGCAAAGTAAAGTCAGGAAGCTGCTCCAGCTCTCTCAGTTTCCCTTGGAAAGCCACATGAAACTGAGATTCTGAACAGATCTTGATGAAATGATGATGAAATGAAATGAAACTACTCTCCAGCTCAAGATAGACTGGAAAGACTTCAAGAAAAGTCAGTATCACTGGGGTGAAAAGAGTGTTCAGCTCAGATAAATTCTAGGAAAGTCAGTGAAAGGGTCTTAATCATAGCAAAACAACAAAGATCCTCAGATCTGGCTCAGTAGAGGAGGAAATCAGGAAACAGCTTCCAGTCCCAACTTCAGAAGGCAAACTCTGGGAAACCGGGCTATTTCCTGAAAAGAGAAGGCAAAGCTATCCCCTATAGGTGGTCCTGTGCTCAAAGGCAAGGCTTAGAGCTACACAGGAAACTTGGGACTGTGCCCCTTTTACCCTAGGAGCAGAGCTCAATCACAAAAGTGAAAAAAGAGGAAATACCAAAAGAAAAGGAAAGAAAATGAGCAAGAAACAGAGGAGAACCTTGACCCTAGAAAGCTACTATGGTGACAGGGCAGACCAAAACACAAAATCAGACAAGGACAGAATGTCCACAGAAGAAATCTCAAAGAGTGATATGAATTGGTCTCAAGCCCAAAGAGGCTTCTTGGAAGTACTCATAAAAGACTTTAAAAGGCAAATAAGAGAGATAGAAGAAAAGGTGATAAAAGAAATGAGAGGGCAACATAAGAGAGTCAACTTGGAAAAGGAAAGAAAAAAATTGAAGAAAACAACTCCTTAAATGGTAAAATTAACCAAATGAAAAACAAAAATGATATACAAAAGCTAACTGAAGAAAATCACACATTAAAAACTAGAATAGACCAAATGTAAGCTAATGATTTTGTGAACAGCAAGAATCAGGCAAACATATTTAAAAAAAAGAATGAAAAAAAAAAAAAAGAAAGAAAATGTGAAATATCTGTTTGGGAAAATAGCTGAAGTGGAAAATAGATCTAGAAGCAACAATTTTAAGATTGTTGGCCTACCTGAAAGTCAAGACCAAAAAAGAGTCTGGATAGCACTCTACAAGAGATCACTAAGGAAAATTGTCCCAATATTCTAGAAAAAGTGGGGAAAATACTAATTGAAAGAATCTATTGATCACCTTCAGAAAGGGATCCCATAAGGAAAACCACAAGGAACATTGTTGCCAAACTCTAAAACTACAATCTCAAGGAAAAAAATATTGCAAGCTGCCAGACAAAAACAATTCAAACATCAAGGAGCAACAGTTAGGATTACCCAGGGTCTGGAAATTTCTACAATAAAGGAACAGAGAGTATTAAAAAAGCAATAGGGTTACAATCATAAATTAAATACTTAGCCAGATTCTGCATCATCTTTCAGGAGAGGTAATTGAAGCTTCAGTTAAATAAGAGACTTTTAATCATTTCTGCTGAAAAAAAAAACAGAACTAAACAGAAAATTTAAGCTACAAACACAAGACTCAAGAGAAACATAGAAAGGTAAAAAGGGAGAAATATATATTATTTAAAGGTTAAACTATTTACATCCCTGGATGGGAAAACTATATCAGTAACTCTTGAGAATATATCTGTCACTGAAGCAGACAGAAGGGGGCATCACATGGACTGAAGGTGTGGTTGGGAATGGATTCTGATGTGATAACATCAAAGAAAAAGACATTAATGGGTGGGAAAAGGACTGTACTGAAAAAAAAAAGAAAGGGGAGGTATAATGGGACAATTAGTTTACATGAAGAAGTGCAAAAGACCTATTACAATCCAGAAAAAGAAAGGAGGGGAATGAGCATTGTCTGAAGTTTGATCTTATCAGTTTTGGCTCTAAGAGGGAATAACTTAATCATTCAATTGGATATAGAAATTTATCTAACTCTATAAAGAAGTAGGAGGAAAAAGAGGAAAAGTGAGAGACAGGATAGAAGGGAGGGCAGAAACTAGGGAAAAGGCTAAGAGAAGGGGGAAAGGGTTTATAGAAGACAAAGTAGTGGGTAGAGTGGGTTAAAATAACCACTACTAAGAGAAGAGGGAGGGATAGTAGGAGATAAAGTAATGGGGTGGAGTGAGTAAAAAGCACCAGTAAGAGAAAGGGAAGGGATGATAGGAGATAAGATAGTGGGTGGAGTGGGTAAAAAAAAAAAAACACTAGTAAGAGAAGGGGGAGGGGTAATAGGAGATAAGGTACCTAGTAGGTGAGATGGATTAAAAAACATGACTAAGGACAGGATGGAAAGAGAACAAAAGCATATACATGGGTGAAAACAGGATGGAGGGAAACACAAAACTGGTAATCATAATTGTGAATATGGATGAGATGAAGTATCTCATAAAAGGGAAGTGAAGAGCAGAGTGGATTAAAAAACAGAATCCTATAATATGTTGTTTACAAGAAAAACATTTGACACAGAGAGACACATACAGAGTAAAGGCAAAAGAGTAGAATAAAATTTATTATGCTTCAGCTGAAGTAAAAAAAAAAAAAGCAGGGCTTGCAATTCTGATCTCAGATAAAGCAAAAGTAAAAATAGATGTTATTAAAAGAGATAAGGAAGGAAAGTACATCTTGATAAAGGGTACAGCAAATAATTAAGTAGTATTGATACTAAATGTGTATTCACCAAGTGGTAGAACAGGCAAATTTCTTGTGAAGATTTTAAGCCAGTTACAGGAAGAAATAGACCCCAAAACTATTCTAATGGGGGACATCAACCTTCTCCTCTCAGAATCAGAAAAATCTAACCACAAAATAAGCAAGAAACTAGGAAAGTTAATAGGATCTTAGAAAACATGATATGATAGACCTCTGGAGAAAACTAAATAGGTACAGAAAGGAAAACACCTTTTTCTTGGCTGTATATGGCACCTACACAAAAATTGACCATGTATTAGAGCATAAAACCTCACAATCAAATGCAGGAAGGGGGAAATCACAAATGTTTCCTTTTCAAATCACAATGCAATAAAAATTATTTTCAATAAAGGCCAACAAAGACTAAAAATCAATTGAAAATTAAATAATCTAATTCTAAAGAACAAGTGGGTCAAACAGCAAATCACAGAAACAATCCATAATTTCATTCAAGATAATAACAATACTGAGACAATATACCAAAACCTGTGGGATGCAGCCGAAACAGTTTTTAGGGGAAGTTTTATACCTCTAAAGAGCT
Source organism: Sarcophilus harrisii (assembly GCF_902635505.1). Taxonomy (NCBI): domain Eukaryota; kingdom Metazoa; phylum Chordata; class Mammalia; order Dasyuromorphia; family Dasyuridae; genus Sarcophilus; species Sarcophilus harrisii. The sequence continues at coordinate 488,981,457 of NC_045426.1, read as the reverse complement.
ACATGAATAAAATAGAGAAAGTAGAGATCAGTGAATTAGGCATACAACTAAAAAGCTAGAAAAAGAACAAATTAAAAATTCTTCAATTAAATACCAAATTAGAAATTCTGAAACTCAAAGGAAAGATTAATAAAATAAGAAAACTATGAACAAATAAATAAAACAGTTTGTTTTATGAAAAAAACAACAAAATAGATAAATCTTTGGTTAATTTGATCAGAAAAAGGAAAAAAAAATCATCAGCATCAAAAATGAAAAAGGTGAACTTGCCACCAATAACAAAGAAATTAAAGCAATAATTAGGAGCTATTTTCCCTAAGTGCATGGCAGCAAGTTTGACAATCTAACTGAAATGGATTTATATTTACAAAAATATGAATTGCTCAGGTTAACGAAAGTAGAAATAAATTACTTAAATAGTCCCATTTTAGAAAAAAAGAAATTGAACGAGTCATTAATAAACTCCATAAGAAAAAATCTCCAGGGTCAGATGGATTTACAAGTGAATTCTACCTTAACATTTAAAGAAAAATTAAATCCAATACTATATAAACCACTTGGAAAAATAGGTAAAGAAGTCCTGCCAAATTCCTTCTATGACCCAAATATTGCACTGATACCCAAACCAGAAAGACCCAAAACAGAGAAAGAAAATTATAGACCAAGCTCTCTAATGAAGATTAATGCAAAAATTTTAAATAAAATATTATCAAAGAGATTACAGAAATTTATAAGCAGGATAATACACTATGACCCAGTGGGATTTATACCAGAAATTCAATATCAATATCAGAAAAACTATTAACCATAATTGACCATATCAATTACTAAATAAACAGAAATCATATGATCATCTCAATAGATGCAGAAAAAGCCTTTGACAAAATATGGCATCCATTCCTATTAAAAACAGTAGAGAACATAAGTATAAAGGGAACTTTCCTTAAAATAATAAGTAGTATCTATCTAAAATGTACAGCAATCATTATTTGTAATGGAGAAATAGAAAAATACAAAGGATGGTAGCTTAGCAGTACCAAACCTAAAATTGTATTATAAAGCAGCAGTAATCAAAACCATTTGGTACTGACTGAGAAATAGATTGCTGGATTAATGGAAATGATTGGATACACATGACACAATAATCAGGGCCTATAGCAATCTAGTATTTTATTAACCCCTAAACTCAGCTTCTGGAATAAGAATTCACCACTTGACAAAATATTGCTGGAAAAAATAATATGTCAGAAATAGCATAGATCTATATCTCACACCCCACACCAAAATAAAGTCAAAATGGTTTCATGACTTGGGCATAAAGGATGATACTATAAACAAATTAGGAGAATAAGGGATAATTTACTTAGTAGATCTTTGAAGAAGGGAGGAATTTATGACCAAAGAAGGACTAGAGAACACTATGAAAGTAACAACTTTGATTACATTAAATTAAAAAGTTTTTGCACAAACAAAACCAACAGAAATAAGATTAAAAGGAAAGTATAAACCTGGGGGGAAATCTTTACAGCCAGTAATTCTGATAAAGATCTCATTTTTAAAATATGTTAAGGACTATGTCAAATTTATAAGAACACGTCATTCCCCAATTGATAAATGGTTAAAGGATATGAATAGACAATTTTCAGATGATTAAATTAGTCATCTATAATTATATGAAAAAATGCCCTAAATCACTATTGTTAGAGAAATCCAAATTAAAAGAACTCTGAAGTGCCACTTCACACCTCTCAGACTGACTAAGGTGACAGGAAAAGATAATGATAAATATTGGAGAGGATGTGAAAAAACTGGGACATTCATGCATTGTTGGTGGAATGATGAAATGATCTATTCATTCTGGAGAGCAATCTGAAACTATGCCCAAAGGGCTATAAACTATGCACATCCTTTAACCCACCAGTGCCTTTAGTGGGTCTGTATCCCAAGAAAATCATAAAGGAAGGAAAAGGAGCCACATTTGCAAAAATGTTTGTAGCAGCTCTTTTTTTAAGCAAAGAATTGGAAAATGAGTAGATCCCCAATAGTTGGGAAATGTCTGAACAAGTTGTGGTATATGAAGGTAATGGCATATTATTTTTCTATAAAAAATGATGGACAAGCTGACTTTAGAAAGACCTGGAAATATTTACATGAACTGATGCACAGCGAAACAAGCAGAACCAGGAATACATGGTACACAATAACAGCAAGAATGTGTCATGATTAACTATGAAAGACTTGGTTCTTCTCAGCAGTTCAGTGATCTAAAGCAATCCCAATATATTTTGAATAAAAAATGCCATCTGCATCCAGAAAAAGAACTAAGGAGCCTGAATGTAAATCAACACATGTTATGTTCACTTTTTTTTCTGTTTTTTTAAATCTCTCCTATTGTTTTCCCTCTTGCTCTGATTTCTCTGTCCCAATGTAATTCATGAAGCAATATATATTATAAATAAATAATTTTTTCCCAAAAAAGAACAGAAAATTGTTGTCACTTCCAATGACAACTTCTGCTTTCTCCAAAGGCTTTTGTATATATGGAACTCTTCCCACTGTCTTTGACCTCATTAGTATGTTTCTAGTTGTATTACTGGGTCAGAGGGTGGATATAGTTTAGTGACTTTGATAATAGAGTTCCAAATGGTTTTCCAGAAAAAGAGAACCTATTTATAGTTATACACACAAAATACATTAGCATGCCTAATTCCCACAGTCCTCCACCATCTTCTCAAACTATCCTTCTAACCTAACTTCCTACTACTCCTCTGTAACAATTTACTTTCCTTCAGAACATCCTCCATAGTCATTCTTAACTCCTTGCCATTGCTCAGGGAATTCAACTTGATTCAACTAATATTTAAGCAGTTACTTTGTGTCTTGCACACAATAAAACTATATGCAAGGCACATGGAAAGACTATTTGCCCATATTAGACTCTGGGAATAAAAAAGCAAAAGGAAAAAAAGTCCCAACTCTTAAGGAGTTTACAATCTCCCTTTCCCTTTGTTCTCATCTATCCTTCCAAAGACAACTCATTTTATCCCATAAGGGGGAACTCCTTAAGGTCTTGACCACACTTAGATATAATATCTTTGTCCCCTATGAACCCTTAGCACTAATTATTTACACCACCAATAAGTTGCTTGAAATAGTAGATATTGAATTAGACTTGAAGTCAAGAAGACTTAGATTAAAATCCCACTTAATAAAAAAATAATAACAATCATATCTAATTTTTATATAGCATTTTAAAGATTGCAATCCACTTTATATAACTAATAATAGTTAATATTTCCATGAGATTTTAAGTTTTGCAAGGATAAATATTATTTCATCCTCACAGCAACCCTGTGAGGTAGGTGCCTTCATTCTCCCCATTTTACAAACAAGGAAATTGAGTTTGAAAAAGGATATATGCAACTAGTAAGTGTCTGAGGCTCAATTTGGTCCTTATACCTGGATAGATTGGAAAGGTAGACTGGTTAGATGTTGGAGGGCCTATGGGAAAACAGGACCACTAATATATTGTGTGTATAGCTAGCAGTCTCAATAACCATTAAATAAGATAAAATATGCTATTTCATTTGATCCTAATGGGCAACCATATGATTTAATTGCCATTATTATATCCATGTTCAGATAAATTAGCTAAAGCTGGGAGAGATTAAGTGACTTGGTCAGGGTCACATAACTAGTTAAGTACTTGAAGCTGAACTTGAATTCAGGGGTCCCCAACTCCAAGTCCAGCACTCTGTCTTCTACTGCCTTTTAATTCATATATGACTATGGATCTACTTAATTTTTCTGAATCTCAGACTCTCATATCTATAAATTTCACTTCCAATACCTATCTCACAAGGTTGCTGAGAGGTTTAAATGAGGTAACGTGTAAAATGCCTTGCGACTTTAAAGGACTTTGTGACATTATTATTATTAGTCATTTATTCATTTGCTGCCTAGTGACATCTCTCATTCTATTCATATTGTATTGTTGTCTTCCTTTATTCTTTGCTATTTATAATGATAGTCAACACTGGATGAATAATACCTACATTGCAAAGATTTCTTCTGGGCAAATGTCCCTCTAGACCTCTAAAATTACAACCACTCATTCTCTCAGTTCAACTAGTGAAAGGACTCCACTTTGGTCAACATGAAACATTGTAAAACAAGTTTGGTTTTTTTGTGGTTTTTTTTTTTTTTGTCTTTCAACCAAGGGTCCCCTGAAACATGCTGATAGTCCACAGGCTGTCTCTTTAAAGTCTACACAACTGTCACAATTTTCATCAAAGGCATTGAACAAACCTTAGTTCAGAGATGAATGAATAGGTAGAAAAAACAAAGAGCCAAATGTATCTGTATCAAAATAGCCAATCTGAGATTAAGCCACAAGCAGACAAAATTTTTTATTCTTTGCAGTGTCTAATTCTTCGAAATACATTATTACCAAAGCCAAAATCAGTAGAAAACAGGAATATTGTCATCTGTGAAAGAAACAAATATATCTCCAGGCAGAAGGTAATGTCAATCAGCAAGCACTTGTTTAGAAGCTCTACATGCCAGGTACTAGAATTGTAGAGACAAAAGTGAAATAATCCCTACTCTCAAAGAGCTTACGTTCTAATAGAGGAGATGATATAAGGAATTGTAAATGTATACAGAACAAATGCAGAGTAAATGTTAGATAATTTTCATAAAAAGGCATCAATAGTTAGTCAAACAAGGGAAGATCTCATGCAGAAGGTAATGGTCAAGTTGAAATTTAAAGGAAACTAATAATTTCAGAAAACAGAAGGCAATGGGGAAGTATATTTTGGAGATAGTAGAAAGTAATTAAAAAAAAAAACTACTGGAGTATTATGTGTGAAGAATAGTAAGGATAGTTTGGCAAGTTTATATGGAATGCTTACTATGTTGCCAAATATGATAGAAGTTGTTTTGATAAAATTTGATAAACTTTTTTTTCTTTTTTTAAGCTTCATTACAAAGGAAATCTCACTGGGTAGGTGGGAGAGACATTCAGATAGAATGTGATTTTAAAACAAAAGGTATTGGTTGTTTTGTTTTGTTTTGTTTTAAAGAATAGAACTTTTTTGACAAGTAGTCATTCAGCCTCCAATGGAACAAGTTTATAAAAATTCACAGGCAAAGGTTAGAAGAAAGTAAAGAGAATGAGTGGGATGGGAAAAAAAAAACTGGGGGAAAAATCTATGCCAATCTTAAGAATATAGAAAGTAAGGGAATAAGATAAGGTGATTAGGACATAGAGAGGGGATGTAGTGAAAAAGGCTAGAGAACCGAGTCCTAGACATGGTTACAAAGACTGCATCATAAAATGTCCACAAATGAACAAAGGAAGCTATTAGAGAAAACTTAAAAGAGAACAGGGGAATAGAGAACTATGACAAATCATTGAAAGAGCAGCAAATGGAAGGAAATACAACAAAGTAGTCAAAGCAAGTATAAGAGGGAAATCAGTAGGAAAAGTCCACAGAGGGTGAGGTAAACAAGCAGTCAGCTGTGACAGAGAGAAGAGGCAATGAAGAAACATAATAATATATAATGCTATTTCAAAACAACAGCTGGGAATAGGGAATTGATAGTGAAGCGATAAATACTAGCAATGAGGGAACTAAATACCATTAAAATGCACAATAGTTAATAACAATGAAGCCAAAGTCTGGAAGCAATTAATAAATTAATAAACAGTTACACAAAATATAAAACGGATGAAAGGAAAGGTGAGATTATAAAAATAATAGTCAACTAAGGGAAAGGGCAAGAGGTTCATTGAAGGGAGATGAGATGAAAATAATTCATCTGGGTGTCAGAGGAAGAACCAATCATTTTATATAGTAGAAAAGACAATACTGTATAGGTAAATAGGCAAAGGACTGCCCCAGGCCTCTCTGAACCCTGGCCTAGTGGTATCATTTTAAATTCCAAACCTATTCAGTGTAAATATCTTAGTCATAAAATCATAGTCTCCAAGGATATAAGACTTTTGTTCAGTCCTGAGAAGAGGTCATCCAGGTTCTGTTTGAAGGCCTTAAGTGACAGGGAATCACTAGTAATGAAGTATTTTATTCCATTTTTGGACTTAACTTCTTAACAAAGCACACAACTAGAAAAAAATGAAAACTAAATCCAAAAGAGGAAGAACACTAAAGTGAAGAAGGTGGTATTATTAAATTTGAAATTATTTATTAAAATGTCTATTGTATTACAAAACAACCAATTTCTCCTTTCTCTTAAGAAGTTTGCTTCTTCCAATTTTTAATGAAGTATTATTTATTACTCATTACCTTTTTTATAATCCTTTTTAACATCTTATGTCTCCTACTGAATTATAAGTTTCAGGATGGTAAGTTCATATTTAGTTATATTTGTATTTTTCCCAGTGCCTTTCAGAATACCCCATATCGGTGGTTCTCAAACATTTTAGTCTCAACACTCTTTTATATTCTTAAAATTTTTGATGACCCCACACAAAGAACTTTTATTTAGCATTTCATTTTTAAATAACAATAGTAAACTCAAAATACATTAACATCAATAAAATATCTTTTGCAGGGGAAACTGTATTTTAAAAAAAAATTAGTGAGGTGAATAACATTGTTTTACATATTTTGGCAAATCTCTTATAATATCTGGCTTAATTGAAAACAGCTGGATTTTCATATTTTGTCCTGTATTAAATGTGTTGTGATATGAGGTTTTGATTGAAACATATGAAAAAAATCTACTTTCACCCAAGTATGTAGTTGGAAAAGGAAGGAGTATTTTAGTGGGTAAATAAAGTCTTGGTATTTTTATGCAAATAGTTTTGATTTAGTGCAGGACTTCTTAAACTTTTTTCTACTCGTGACCCCTTTTCACCTGAGAAATTTTTACATGATTCCTGATATATAGGCATATAAAATAGGTATAGAAATCAAACATTTGCTGATAATAAATCATAACTTCATGACCCCCACATTCAGTTACATGACCCTATACAGGGTCATTACCTACAGTTTAAGTTTGATCTAGTGGATGCCCTAAAAGATCCTAAGGGATATAAGAACTGCTGCTTTACATTGGAGGAGCTAAATCATGGAATCCCCTTCTCCTGCAGATTGTCCCCTCTATTATCCCTCCTTGTCTCTACTCTTTGATCTCTCTCTAGCTACTATTTTATTCCCTACTACCACATATATCCAAGGTTCCTCCATATTTAAAAAAAACAAAACAAAACACTTACTAGATCCCATTAATTCTGTTTTCTCTTTTAGCACTCCTACTTAGTCTCTCACTGATTCATCATCCATATCACCCTTCCAAAATATGGGTGTACTATAAGGTTCTACTCTCCTCTCCCTGTACAATCTCTTGCTTGATCATCTTATCCGCATCATGGTTTCAATTACCATCTCTATACAGATGACTTTCAGATTTATATATCCAGTCCCAACCTCTTTCCTGAGCTCAATTTTCATATCATCAACTGCCTAATATACGATTATATTATGTGATAATCTGGATACTATGAAGGCATCTCAAACTCATAAGTCCAAAATAGAACTCATTAATCTTCCCTTCAAATCTTCTCTTCCAGACTTCCCCATTACTCTCAAGAGTACTACTACCTCTCAGGTCACATAGATTCAAAAAGTCAGTGTCATTCTTGACTTCTCACTTTCACGCACTATTTCAGTATCTTGTCTCTTCTTTCTCCACAACATGAGTCCCCTTCTCTTTAATGATAAGGTTACCATTCTAGTTCACATCCTCATCACCTTTCCTCTGGACTATTGCAGTCTACTGCCTTAAGCTTCTTATCACTCCAATCTCAGCCTCCAGACAACTACAAAAGTAGTTTTCCTGAACATAGATATGATTGTGTCATCTCTCTTCTCAAAGTTCAATGGCTTCTTATTGTCTTGAGAATCAAATGCAAACACTGCTATTTATCATTTCAAGCTTTTCACAATCCCAGCTCTTTCATTTTCCAATTTTCTTAAATATTACTTGCCTCTCAAGAATTTGAAATCTATCCATACTTACCTCCCACTCATGTTGCCTCCTACATATCATTGTTTTTATATATACACTCACACACACCCCTACATCTTCCATTCCTGTATCTTCCCTCTTGCTGTCCTCAATCCAGAATGTACTCTTTCTTTATTTCTACTTATTGGAATCACCAGTTTCTTTTAAGACTTAGCTCAAGAATAACCTTTTACAAGGAGCCTTTCCTGAGACCCTCCTGCATGTATGTCTAAAACTTGGCCCCTCATTAGCCAATTCCTAACTTCCCAATCCCCCCTTACATATAAATGAGAAAATACATGTCCAAAGAGGACAAGCAGTGGGGGGGAGGAGGGAAAAAAAAAGAAATTTACATGATAACTTTAGTATATATTTTTAAAAGGAATAAAAAGTTATACATAGTAGATTTGCAATTTCATTTGCAATCATGTTTTTATTCCACTATGTTATGGAAATGTTTGTTTTATTTCATAAGTTAAAATTTAAACAACAGAAGTATGTTTTTAAAAAGTTTTTTCCTAACCCTCTTATGCTAGTGCCTTTCCTGTGTTGATTATTTCCAATTTATCCTGTTCATGGCTTATTTAAACATAACTCTCTATATGTTATCTCTCTCATTAGAATGGGGACTTCTTGAAAGCAAGAACTGTTTTTGTCTGTTTTGTATATTGTTATCACTAAGCACAGTACTGGCCACATAGTAATAAATGCTTGTTGACTTACTTGCTTCCCTCTCTGGTCTCAGTTAATCTGCAATATTGGGGAAGTTGGTCTAGATCATCTCTCAAGCTCTTTATAGTTCTAAATCTAGGATCTTATGAAGAAAGAGGTGGAGAGCACATTGAAACCTTACTGTGATAACTGATACCATGCTGCTTTTCTTTTGCTAGGAGATGAAATGAAATGCTGTCCCACATGCAATTAAAATCTTGGATATTTTTACTGCCCCCGAAGTCATGGCTCTCTAATCTTTCTGCATGAGGCACATAGTATTTAAAATACCATCAATTATATTCCATAGTTATATGCTAACTAATGCCTTTCCCCTTGATCTAGTGCCTCACACACGGGCTCTTGTTCTCCAGGCCAGAGGTAAAGACAAAGGAACCAGTTAAGACTCTTTCCAATTTTGGCAACTTGCAGATGATTGAAAGCACCAGTTCCCCATTTCAGAGGAAGGCTTTATTCTGTTCTCACCACATTCTATATACTGCATGGAATTAAATTCTAGGCATTGATCATATTATACAGACGATCATAATAATTAACATCCATTTTGGAGGCAGCTAATAGACAGATTAGGTGACCTTTTCATTTGGGAGTCTAAATTATTAGTTATTGGATTAGCAATTTGTTTTTACTAGGCCAGACATGCATTACATTGATTCTAACTACATAAAGTTTAGCATGATTAACGCTCTACATTGTCTTCTTTTATACAAGATTTTTGTGGCCATATGAGACAGGTCTAGGTAGAAGCAAATGATTCCACTTGAAATACATTTTCATCTTTTTTTTAAAGAGAGCACTATTTAACAAGATGTCATCATAATATTTGTGCTGGAACAACTATAATGCAGCCATAAAAGAAAAACAGTTGCACTTAGGGGTAAAACAGATTGGTCATTGGTAAATCACAGTAATGTATAATTTTAAAAAAAAACAGAAAGGAAAATTATCTTTGACTTGTTATCTATCTTTTTGGTATATTTAGAGCTGAGGGACTTTACTAATCCTCTAATCTAACTTTCTCATTTTACAAATGAGGAAACTGAGGCAGAAAGAGCTTAAGTGGCTTTCCCAATACCACAGGAGTGTTAAATATCAAAAAGAGACTCCAGAACCAATGTGCTTTCCACTACACTATAATCTCTCTTATATTGTTCTGTAATCAATAAATCAATCAATATTCATAAAATATTTATTAAGTGCCAGAGGGCACTTGGTAATATAGGGGACAAAATTACACCCCACAATCAGGAGGACTTGAGTTCAAATCTGACCTCAAATATTTACTAGCTGTGTGATTCTAGGAAAATCATTTAATCCTGTTTGCCTCAGTTCCTTTTGGAAATGGCAATCAGACTCCCAAAAAACTATTTTAATGACCTAGAAAAAATAACAACAAAGTTCATATGGAAAAACAAAAGGTCAAGAATTTCAAGGGAATTAATGAAAAAAAAATCAAATGATTGTGGCTTAGCTGTACCAGATCTAAAATTATATTATAGAGCAGCAGTTACCAAAACTATTTGGTATTGGCTAAGGAATAGATTAGTTGATCAGTGGAATAGATTAGGTTCAAGGGATAAAACAGTCAACAAATATAACAACCTAGTCTTTGACAAACCCAAAGATCCCAGCTTTTGGGATAAGAACTTACTGTTTGATAAAAATTGCTGGGAAAATTGGAAACTAATATGGCAGAAACTAGGCATTGATCCATACTTAACGCCGTACACCAAGATAAGGTCAAAATGGGTTCATGACCTAGGCATAAAGAATGAAATTATTAATAAATTAGAGGAACATAGGATAGTTTACCTCTCAGACCTGTGGAAGGGGAAGGTCTTTATGACCAAAGCAGAACTAGAGATCATTACTGATCACAAAATAGAAAATTTCGATTATACCAAACTGAAAAGTTTTTGTACAAACAAAACTAATGCAGACAAGATTAGAAGGGAAGCAATAAACTGGGAAAATATTTTTACAGTCAAAGGTTCTGATAAAGGCCTCATTTCCAAAATATATAGAGAATTAACTCTAATTTATAAAAAATCAAGCCATTCTCCAATTGAAAAATGGTCAAAGGATATGAACAGACAATTCTCAGATGAAGAAATTGAAACTATTTCTAGTCATATGAAAAGATGCTCCAAGTCATTATTAATCAGAGAAATGCAAATTAAGACAACTCTAAGATACCACTACACACCTGTCAGATTGGCTAAGATGACAGGAAAAAATAATGATGATTGTTGGAGGGGATGTGGGAAAACTGGGACATTGATGCATTGTTGGTGGAGTTGTGAACGAATCCAACCATTTTGGAGAGTAGTTTGGAACTATGCTCAAAAAGTTATCAAACTGTGCATACCCTTTGATCCAGCAGTGTTACTACTGGGATTATATCCCAAAGAGATTATAAAGAAGGGAAAGGGACCTGTATGTGCACGAATGTTTGTGGCAGCCCTTTTTGTAGTGGCTAGAAACTGGAAACTGAATGGATGTCCATCAGTTGGAGAATGGCTGAATAAATTGTGGTATATGAAAATTATGGAATATTACTGTTCTGTAAGAAATGACCAACAGGATGATTTCAGAAAGGCCTGGAGAGACTTACACGAACTGATGCTGAGTGAAATGAGCAGGACCAGGAGATCATTATATACTTCAACAACAATACTATATGATGACCAGTTCTGATGGACCAGGCCATCCTCAGCAACGAGATCAACCAAATCATTTCTAATGGAGCAGTAATGAACTGAACTAGCTATACCCAGAAAAAGAACTCTGGGAGATGACTAAAAACCATTACATTGAATTCCCAATCCCTATATTTATGCACACCTGCATTTTTGATTTCCTTCACAAGCTAATTGTACAATATTTCAGAGTCTGATTCTTTTTGTACAGCAAAATAACGTTTTGGTCATGTATACTTATTGTGTATCTAATTTATATTTTAATATATTTAACATCTACTGGTCATCCTGCCATCTAGGGGGGGGGGGGGGGGGGTAAGAGGAAAAATTGGAACAAGAGGTTTGGCAATTGTTAATCCTGTAAAGTTACCCATGTATATCCTGTAAATAAAAGGCTATTAAATAAAAAATAAAAAAATAAAAAAAAAAAGACATTCCAGGATCTTTGCCAAAAAATTCCAAATAGGATCACAGAAAGTAAAACAGGACTAAAAATGACTCAGCAGAACAGCATATGCCAGGAACTGTGCTGCTAAGTGCTGGAAATATAAAAAGAGGCAAAAGACAGTCCCTGCCCTCAAGAAGCTTTTAATCTAATAGTGATAGTTTAGTCAAATAAATGGAATTAACTTATTTGGGAAATAAAATTTATCAAAAGAAATATATGCACACTTAACTCAAAACTATTCTTATTTTCTTTATTTACCATATGTTCTGGTAAACATTTCAAAGCCTAATACAATTATTATTTAATATTTAGGAGGATACTCCAATAAAGTGCTGCCATGAAGCAACATGATATTCAAGAGCTCCAAACTTGGGACTGAAAGACTGATTTCAGATCCTGGTTCTACAAGCTTATGTGACCTTCAGCAAACTGTTTCACATCTCAACTTATTTCCTTATCTGTAAAATATAAGCACAACTCTAGATGAGGTCCCTTCCAAATCTAATGTTCCATGGTTTTATCATACCAAGTCTTATCATACAATTTTCAAAGAATATACCAGAATAAAACAACTTCTGACTGGTCCTACCAATGTAGAAAGGCTTTGAGTAACAGTTCAACAATATCCTAAGTGTCTGGTGCCCAAAGACCAGAATGAATTAATATATGATGAATAAGAAAAAGAGGAGGAGGAGGAGGAGAAGGATGGTGGTAGTGGTGATGGTTATAACTTAAAATTTCAAAGCAAGTTAAAGTTTGTAAAAGGATTTATACATATGTAGACTAAATATGGGATCTATGACTATTCTTCCAATCTTCACTAATACTATACTGGGGGTCCTGAGTCAAGCTTTGTTCTCTGTCAGAGTTCTAATAGTAAGGTAAGAATGTTCCTTTAATGCTAATGTTCCCCTTCCATATTAATCATCAGTGATTAGTACCTAAATATCATTTGTTAGGGCCAGTTAATATCTCCCCAACATCCTTTAACCAGTTGAAATTTCCTCAATATTATTGATAAGTAATTAACATCAATTAGCTTTCACAAAAGGACATTTACTTAGAAGACAAAGCAATGGGTGCCTTAGAAGTCATCTTAGATAAGTGAATAATAGCAGAACAAATGGTGATATAGGAATATAATAGAACATTGCTGACAAAAAAATATTTTGGAGAATCTTGGTATGATCGGACCAATATCCCTCAGCAAGTGCAATATGATCACATTGCTCATTTTTCAAGGATTCATATACATTACATATACATACATCTTCTGACAACAATTATAGGTAATAATATAAGAGCTAACATTTTCATAGTATTTATGACATATCAGGCACTGTGCTAAATACTTTACAATTACTATCTCATTTGATCCTCACAACTTTGGGAAGTAAGTGCTATTTTTATCCCCATTTTATAGATGAGGCAAACAGAGATTAAGTAATTTGCCTAGGGTCAAATATCTAGCAAATGTATGAAGCCAAATTTGAACTCAGATCATCTTGATTCCAAGACCAGTATTATAACCACTGTGCCATTTGTGCATAGTAAACTGAAATCAAAAGTCTTGGGCTCCTGTGCTGCCCCTGTTACTGAGTTGATTACTGTACAAGCAATCTTGACTTAAATTACTGAATCATTCTGGATTAGAAGCAAAGGTATCCTGAAGATAGTTCAGTACTTTCTCAGAGCACCAATTGTTAAATTTTCAGTGTGAGCATTTATATGTCAGAAATCAACAACCCTACAAATTAGTGCTAGATTTATGGTTTTGTTGACAGTCTAGTCTTAAGAAAGTGATGGAGAAAATAATAATACATATTAAACTTAAAAGTGTATTATAGGAATATATTTTTTCAGAGACAATCTTTAAACATTTATCAGTAATCTCAGGGGGAAAGGTGGAGGAGAATAGAGTAGGGAACCTTACAGATCATCTAACCCCATTTTTCTCCTTCCTCATTTTAATTATGGAGAAGCTGATATTAGAACTAAAAATCATTTTCCCAAATTTTAATAATTTGTTGTGGGAGAATTGAAACTAGAACCAAGTTGACATTATTCTTTTTCATTGCTTTTCCCCACAATACCAAACTATCCTTCATTCCCTCTGATCCTCCTGGTTTCTTCTTTAATTCTCATTTTTTAATTTTACGTTTTTCATGATTGTTAAAAAAGATACAGTTAAGGGCATTTAGGTGGTGCAGTGGATAGAGTACCAGCCCTAAAGTCAGAAGGATCTAAGTTCAAATCTGGTCTCAGACACTTCTCTAGTCCTAGTTGTGTGATCCTGGGCAAATCAATTAACTCCAATTGCCATTGGGGGAGGAGAGGGGGTAGCTAATTAGCTTCCTAAAAGATTGTAGCTCCTTTCCTTTATGGAAGAGTTTCTTAACCTTTTGTGCCAGGGATCCCTTTTACCAATCAAGTGAAACCCACAGACTCTTTCTCAGAACAATGTTTTTAAATGAATAAAATACTTAACATTTACAAAGAAAGAGAGTCATGCTGAATACAATCACCAAAATATTTTAGAAGCACTTATGGACTCCAGGTTAAAATCCCCTGTGGGATTATAGGATTTGGAGCTAGGAGATACAAAGATTATCTGATCCCAAGATCTTTTTTTTTTTTTTTTTTAGCAGTAAGGAATCTGAGGCTCACAAATGTAAAGTAATTTTTGTTCAAAATCACAACAATCATTACCAGATTTGAACTCTGGGCTTCCAAATTCAAATCCATCACTCTTTTCACTATACCAAGCTGCCTTTGTAAAAGGGTAATCAATACTTACTTCACAAGAATAGGGAGAATTAAAAGATAATAAATAAAATAAGTATTTTAAAAGTACTATGTAAATGTAATATACTAATTAATTATAGCAATATAATTAATAGCAATATAATGCTACAATTAACCTAAAATAGTCATATAAATCAGAGCCAGGATTTTTATCAAAGTCCTTCTGACTCTGAAATCATGTGCTTTCCATGACACCTAATTTCCCACCTATCACATTATGGTGATTGTTTAGTCAAATTAATGGAATTAATTGATTTGAGAAATTTTATTGTTTGGTTTCTCAGTCATATCAAACTCTTCCTGACCCCATTTGGGGTTTTCTTGACAGAGATACTAGAGTGGTTTGCCATTTCTTTCTCCAGTTCATCTGACAGGTGATGAAACTGAGGCAAACAGGGATTTGCCATCATACAGCTAATAAATGTCTGAAACCAGATTTAAACTCAGAAAGGTGAGTCTTCCTGACTCCATTCTGGGCACCCTATCACTTGTATCACCTAACAGCTAAATTTAAGAAATAAAATTTAACAAAAGAAATGTATGTACACTTGACTACATGTTAAAGACTATTAGTCTTATTATATGTTTTAGTATACATTTTAAAAGTCCAGCACTGTTATTTAATATTTTGGAAGACATTCCAATACAGTTCTAACCTAAGACAACATGATATTCAAGAACTCTAAACACTGAAAGACTGGATTTAGATCTCAGTTCTCCCAGTTTATGTGGCCTTAGACAAACTTCCTCATATCTCAATCTCAATTTCCTCATCTGTAAAATAAACACTAAATTAATTGAGGTTCTTTCCACATCTAATATTCCATACTTCTATTATGCCTGGTCCTATTATTCAAGCCTGACGTTGATCCTCAGTTTCTAAGGCTGTGCTAGAGGAATACAACTTCAGACTAGTCTTATCAATGTGGAAAGTCTTTGAGTACAAGTTCAGTGTCAATCTATGTGTCTGTGTTGCCATCATAGAAATAAAAAGCCTATGCTACCAATTCAGATGTTTTTGGGTTTTTTTTTTTTTTGTATAAATTATCAGTGAATAAATCAACCTAGGGAAGACATAAGAGAATGATATAGTAGGGGGAAAAAAGAAAGAAAAATTTAGGAATCTGAAAATCTGAACTCAAATATGATTTCTGGTATAACTACCTGTGTGACCTTGGTTGAAGAAGTGACTTCACCTCTTTAAGCTTTAGTTTCCTCACCTATAAAAAAGAAGATGTTGGACTACATGGCTTCTACAATCCTGTCGGTTTTAAATCTATTGTTGGGCGCTGGATGTGTTGAGAGCATAGCTATCGCCCACCCCCCATCCTCCTTCCTTGCCATTAGAACTGGGAGAATTGAGTTAGGAAGCTCCAATCACCTTTACATATTATTGTGTCATAAACTCCAGGTGCATTATCTAGATCCTTGCTAGGATAATTCCCCTTCTATTTGAATATCGCTCCTCCCCTCACTTTCTCCTGCCCTAGACTTTCTTATTTTAACCCCTAATCTGTCAGGATTAAGTTTTGAACCTTTCCTGGAATTGTGGCTTGTCTGCCCACCCAGTGTCTCCCCCTCTCCACCTGCCTTTGTTCCTCCTATAAGATTGTATACTCAGGTTATGTATTCTGTTTGCAAACCCTAGTTAGCTAAAAACCTATATAAATTTCCTGCCTCAGTTTATCTGCACTGAATGCTTTGGTCAAGAGTCCCATTCAGTTGGCTAGCCTAAACTCTCCACATTAAAGAATAAAAACCAATCTCTGTCTGCCTCAGTTTCTCCAGTATTACATTATGACTAAGTATTTGGAGAATGGAGAGAGATATGTCACAGTAATGAAATACCTCAAGTCAGTCAAGCATAGGAAACAGGCTTGGTCACATAAGACAAGTAGAAAGTATTCTCAAAGTTTTTCTAGAAAGACCTTTCATATATATGTACTATGATACTACTCCTACCACAATGTAAACATGCAAAAAGTTTTGAATAATCAAGGAAGATTCATTCTGGCCCTAGAGAGTAAAAGAACTGTAAAATTATCCAGATGCTTAAGAAATTTAGACCCTAAAACTAGACCAGCTACTTGAAGTAGAAGAGAGTGATAACATTAAGAAGGACTAATTAAATCTGCCAAGATCAGAGAATTATGGCAGAAAAACATGGGTGCCTCCTAAGAGTGTTAAGCAGACACAAAATAATAAAAAATGGGAAGTAGAGCTACAGCAATGAGCAAAGTGGAGGAATAAACTCATTGTATCCTACCAAAATTGATACAGTGAGTCATAGAAATCGAAATTGTCTTTAGATCTGCAGAAGAGAGACTCAGTGGGGAAGATAATGGGCTCTCTTGATACTTATAATCTTAGGGGAAATTCCTTTCTATAAGCTTTACTATATAAATAAAACATTCTATTGTTGATGCCATGTGTGCCTAAGTGCTTGTAAGGAGATCTGGTGCTACCCCTGGAGGACTGCCAAATAGGAAAGTTTTCAGGTTCCACTTGGGTGCAGGCAAGGACTCATATCAATGAGAGATTCCTCAAAGTAGAGTCAGACTCTGACACTTGGGTCCTAGTGCAGCTTAGGGTTACCAGTCTCTCGTCACTTTTTTACAATTTTACATTTTCTAAAGGATGCATTTCATACCACTTCTTATACAGAAGTCATAGTTAGTCATATGCTCTAACCTATTCTCCTGATTATTCAGAAGAAGCAAGAAGAGATTTGAAGAACAAGCACATCTTGTTGATAATACTAGATGCAGGAAACTCTAGAATTAAATCCATTGCCCTGCTCTTGTCCCAGATGGTGCTACTTAACAACTTGCATTTAAGTAGTTCATTTCCCATAAAACTCTGTTGGTATCATCTCATTTTACAGATGGGAAAACTGAGGTGCCAAGAGGTCACACAATTATTAAGTGCCTCAGAACCACTGTTGTCTCTTCTGGAGCACAGCCTCTCCCCATAATTAATGCAGACCAAAGCCTTGCTCAGTGACTTTACAATTGAGTGTGACTTGGCTCCACCCCATAAAGCCATTAGGCCTCTTCAGAACCAGATGTCTTCCTAACATGCTCATTTCCAGATTCCTGCTGAGGAAGTCAACTCCCACAGGACTAACAGAGAAGTAAAAACTCACCCACATTGTCCAGACATTGACCCAAATTGTTAGTTGAACCTTTCCTTAGATGTGATAATGTAAGGTAAATGTATTTTTGTGCCTGGCATTCTTTTTCTGCACATCTGCTTTTAGCTGAGATTGGAAATACCAGGCTTCCGTAATAACTGCTGTTCCCTTGGGGTCAATTGTGCTACCTATAGATTTCCTTCCACCTTTCCTGCTTCCACTTAGCCAACTGGCAGTATTCAGGATATAGCCAAGCCCCTCCAGCTACACAAAATCTTACAAAAGCTTCAGTTCTCAAGACATTTCCAACCCAATGCTCTAAATGTGAATGGGCTGATAGTTAAAACAAGATATCCAGAATTCCAAATCAGGAACCATGTTTTATTTTGTTTTCAAAAATCAGGAACCATGTTTTATTTGGTTTTCAATAGAGATAGGAAGGTAAGAAATAGTCCCTCTCAAAGTATTACATATTAACTTTGTAAACAATATCCAAATGCAAATTGGGAGGGATCCAAAAAGAATGTTAAATTTTGACTCTGTCTTCAAGGGACTTCTAGTCTACTGAATGGGAAAAAAAAAAAAAGACAAATGTACAAGTCTCCTCTCTCTCCTCATTTTTTTCTCTTGGAATAAAAGCTTCCCTCAAGATTCAGCTCAAGTACTTCCTCTTGCTGAAGTTCTTTCACATTTCCTCACCTCACTCTACCCTTAAGGCCCTGATCTGCAAAATTACCTTTCATCAACTCCACATGCATCTTACATGTACCCATTTATTCATGTATGTTGTCTCCCCTAATAGAATATAAGCTGCTTGAAGGCATGAATTATTTTTCATTTTCTATCACTCATGGACAGCACAATACCTAGCACTTCATATGTGCTTCATAAATATCCTTTAACTGGTTAATAAAGAAAACATAATATAAGGTATAAATGATAATACAAGCTCTCATTCCTTAAAGACTTATAAGTATATGTCATAATGGATAAAGAGCTCCTGATCAGAATTGGCTTGGGATCAAGTACTGTCTCTGACTAAAGGCAGACCCCTGAGCAAGATATAATCTTTCCATGCCCCAGGAATTTCTTAAGACGATAAAGGTAGGAGCAGTTAGGTGGTACAGTGGATAGAGCACCAGCCCTGAAGTCAGGAAGACCTGAATTCAAATCTGACCTCAGACACTTAACTCTCCCTAGCTGTGTGACCCTGGTCAAGGGGCAAAGTTTATTGTAATTGTAATACCAATTGAAGCAGGTTAAGTTCCTGAAGAATTAACAAAGTGCTAGAGAAAGGAGACAACTTTATCCAGTTTTCTGTCATTGACATGCTAATTCTATGGCCCAGAGGTAGAACCTAAGAATGGTTATCTCCAGAATTTGGTTCTTACTGACCAACAGATTATCACTATTGTCTCAGGAGTTTGGTCCCTGGGACTCTCCTGAGGCCAGAAGCTATCTGACAGTCAGCAATGAATTGAGGAGTGGTCTATTCAGAATCATACAGATTGTTGTTCTTAGATTGAGTGTGGGAAGTTACTGAGGCAGACCCCAAAACCAGAAGATTTAGGATTACTGACTTATTGTTAGAACAGAAGTCCCCCTAAGATCAAGGGGATGTGGTTTAGGTTTTGGGGTTCCTTTTAGTAGGGAACCAAATGATAAGGTCTAGATTTAGGGAACCAAAATGAGATTAGGGTTTTTGCTGGTCAGGCAGTTAAATGATAAGGTCTAGTGGCAGGTTTGGGGTTCAGGGAACCAAATGGAGAGGTTTGGCTCCCCTACACCCCCCTGGGCACAAGAGTAGGGAGTTTTGGGGAACCCCCTTCTGGCGGTGCAGGGATTCTCTGTAAAGGAATTTATAGACCCAAAAACCTAGATTGATAAAAGAGGTTTAATTACAGGAATTGGGAAGTTAGGTTAGAAATCCTGACAGAGAGGCATAAAGTCTCGTTAGGGAAATAGATGAGGGTAAACAAAGGATAATATTGGAAAATAATATTATTCCAGCAGGCAGAGTTTTCCATGGCATAGCCTAGCATGGCATGTTTGGAACCTCTGCAAAAAGAGGATTTTAGTTTAGCTCTTTTATAATAGGAGCTTTGGCTATAAGGTGATGGGAACTCATGGGTGGGAGTCCCAAGTTAGCTCATCTACTCACTGGGTTTCTGCTTGAGCTGAAGTTGAAGAGAATTCAATAAGTTTCAGGACTGAACTCACCCCACCTAGATAACAGAATGAAACTGTCTTGTTTGCTTTCCCTCGGGTGGGGTCCCTCACTGAGGCAGAGTTGAAGGAGATTTTCTCCTTCAAGGATTTTTAGAGTTTCGGGGTCCCTTCTCCAAGGGGACCACACAATCATTGTTGTCTCCCCTGGAAGCTATATTACATCAATTATACCTTTTTAGGGCTATTCATCCACTCAAGGTATTTACCTATAGCTCAATTTGCACTTTTGATTCCAAGAAGCTGTAGCATGCAAACCAAGTTGAGGAAAACTCACAGATCTCAAATCCATCAGTGAGTTAGGGGGATGTCCACTCTAAATATATGAAAGTGGATGTCCCAGCAGAATAGTGAATGAGAAAAATGTGTTCTAATGATGATGAAAGCAACTAAGGCAGACAGTGTAGAGTACTCAGAGCTTGGTCAGACATCAAGGATGCCAAGGGCAAGTAATACATCCTGAGCCTTCCCCAGCTGTCTTGACTTTGATCTTGCCACTGGACTTCAGTGACAGGAAAGAGAGAGAACTGCTTTGTGAAATTCTGTCTCACTTAAATCCAATTCACACACAAGTCGAAACATCTATCATCCACTAATTATCGCAATTATCTTGACATCACTGGTTTCCTTCAAAAAGGAAAGGTGAAGGACAGTTAAGTGTTGGGCATTGCTCTAACTATTGGAGAAATAAAGAAAGAGAAGAGACAGTTCTTGCCCTCAAGGAGTTAATAATATGAATAAGGAAATCAATTTACAAAAAAATAGGCTTGGGTAGAGGTGGGAGGTTGCACATGATAAAGTCCAAAGTAATACAGATGGGTAGGAAATTATGAAAGTGTTGTCTTGGCATGTCATCCTAAAATGAAGGATTTGGGATGATTTTACCACTGCTCAGTCTCTACAATCTCCAGTCAGAAATGGGAAGGAATATCAGGGACAGAGGATACTGAAGAGGTATGAGTTTCAAGGTATATGTTCTCTTTCAGAATGATAAGATTCCAGAAAGTATTGATGAAATAGAGAAGACACCCAATTAGGAAACAACAGTAGAGGAAATTTGCTCTCTAGGATAGCAGTTTTGCACAAAATTTTGTTTATGTACATAATCTCTTTCAATCCTCATAGTAGCCCTTTGGGATAGACAATGAAAGAATTACTCTCACCCATTTTACAGATTAAAAACACTGGGGGTAGAAAGCAATGAAGAATTACTTATTAGGTACTTACAATGTAGATACTCTCTGTTCTCTAAGAGCTCACATGACAGTTGAAGGAGACAACATACTGAAATGTTCATGATCTGAACAGAAATGTTTAGTTCATAGCAAATGGAAAAAAATACGTAATGCTGGAAAAACTGAGGCAAGATAGAGATTAGAGAGTATTTAATAATTTATTTAAAAGGGAGAGATTTACTGGGATCAAATGGATTCGTGGTTTGGTCCCAGGGCTGAATGAGACTATTGTCTCCAAAAATCCAGCAAAGAATGTGACTTTTCAATGATCTATATAGACATGGCTCAGACTCAGGGGGTATACTGAGGCAGGGGCAGAGTCTGGGTACTGAGAACGGGAACAGGACTCAGGATGGGGTGAGCCTCAGGAGAAGGATGACATAATAGAGGGAGGCACCCCGGACATGGGGAGAGGCATCTTGATAAGATGGTATCTGACATTCTGATAGCTTGGGATGGGGAGAGGCATTCTGATATTCTAAAACATAGATCTTTTATCCTTATCAAATATTCTGATAAAGAGGGAGGGGAGGTTTTGCACAATTGAGCTTTCAGCTGATAATTATAAACTGAAGCAGAGAAACTGAGTAAGGATAATTAGGGAAACTGAGTCAGGACAATATAAGAGAACTGTGGCATAACAATGTACCAAATACACAGGGTAAATTTGTGCATGAATTTATGCAAAATATGTACAAAGTTCCAATTTGAGTATCATTCTTTTAGCCTAATAGAAAACACCCTTCCCATTCTGAAATCCCACTAGATAAATCTCCCTAGTTCATCCCTTTAAATCATCAGATAAAGCTATTTATGTCCATTCTTTATAAAACAAACCTAAATGAAAAATTATGGGGGAGAGAGAACAGAGTTGTAAAAAAGCAGATAAGGAGGGCTAACTTTGGGGACTTACTATGTTTCTTTGTGGACATACACTAAAGGCTATGTGCATTTTCTCTTAGGTAGAAATCTACATACAGTCCATTCCAGCTGTTGACCTAGCAATGAGTCTTCTAATGTACAAAAGGGGCTATTTCAAAATATCCCAAATTGCAGGAATTTTCACTTGTGAATCTAGGCACTCTTAAGACCCACCCATAAGCCTTTGTGTGCTAAAGTAAAATGGCAATTTCTCTTTATGGACTTCATGAAGAAGGAACTGTCTCAGTGACAAATTAAAAAAAAAAAAATATATATATATATATATATTATATATATATATATCTGCAGAAGAGAGCATGTTTTGACTGCAGGAATAGATTTGTATGAATAGAACCCCAAGGCATCAAACAGTTTAAATAATGGTTTCTATTCCAGGGGAGAAAAAAAAATATTTTTCCTTGATAGCACTTTATACATATATATATATATATATATATATATATATATATATATATATATATATTCACTACATTGGAATTACTTTTTCAAAATTCTGCCAGTGAAGACTTATCATATGTGGGTGCCATTGCTGTAACATAAAGATAAGGATGGAAGCAAATTTCACTCCAAGCTCATGAGTCTGTAAATTGGAGCTATCCTTCATAACACAAAGCATTTTACCAATCCAAAAATTTTTCTCGAAGGCAAGACAGGAGGTTGTTTTTTTTTTTTTTTTTTGCTTGCAGTATGTCAACTTTCCTGAGCTTATTCACAGTCCATTTATGAGGGAAAGATAAGAACAACATGAGGTTGGGTGTTCCAGGAGCTATAGAAGAATTATTTCTGGCTTTTTAAGAAAAAAATAATCAATTCTACAACTAAAAGGGATAAGAAAAAGTAAACCATTAAAATTCATGTCCTAATTCATATAATTATATTGTAGTTTGTCCTCCTGTTCTCTAAGAGAATCATGACATCAGGAAGGCTTTGTCATGACTTGCAAATGAATTAGATTTAAGTAAGGGACTGTGCAAAGTCACAAGTCTTACTTTCTCCTCTGGAGCCATCTGGGGGAAGAAGAGGGGAAATAAGTATTTATATAGCACCTACTATGTACTATGCATTATGCTAAGCACTTAACAATTATTATGACATTTAATGACTGTCATCCCAGTGCTCAGCACAGTACCTGGCACATAATTGGTGCTTAATAAATGTTTGTTGTTTGATATTAATTGAGTGATGCCTAGAATCCCCTTGTTTCTCAACTACACCTCCTGAAAATTCTAAGTTTTTTTTTTCTTTTTCATTTTTTTTAAATAATAGCTTTTTATTTTCAAAATATATGCATAGTTTTCAACATTCACCTTTGCAAAACCTTTTGTTCCAAATTTTTTCTGCCTCCCTTCCCCCAGTGTCTTCCTTAGACAGCAATAATCCAAACATGTGCAGTTCTTCTATACATATTTCCATAATTATCATGCCCAACTCCTTTTCAGGTTCAGCTCAAGTCCTCTTCTTCAACAGACCTTTCCTAAAACTCCAAGGATTAGCAGTCTCCATAAATATATTGCATCCTCCTCCTAGACTATAAACTTCTTGAGGGTAGCTCCTGTCTCATTTTTATATTTGTATTTTCTGCATATCACAATGACTAGAACATAGAGACTTGGCCTGTGATTTCCTTGGGCATAGGGAACTCAAACAAACCTAAGGAAGCTTTCTTCACACATGCAAGTCGGTATGTTCTCTGCAATTTGAAAGTTATAGGAAGTTACTTAGGCACTGAGAAGTTTAATGATTTTCCCACAGTCATACAGCATTGGGACTAGAATAAAGGCAGAATCTGAATTCAGGTCTTGGATGGATTTTAAAATTTTTCTTTATGTTCTATATTACACTACTTGTCATGGTACATAGTAGGCACATAATAAATACTTGCTTATCATTGGTTTGGTAAATTGATGATGCTTTGATTCTCTTGGATGTGCTGATCTAGAATGGGAAAATAAGGTGATAGAAAGTATTACTTAATATTTGATCTGAACTTAATGAAAAAATTATTTGGATGTTCAAAGGATTTCCTAAGGTACTTTCTTTCTCCTCAGTTTTCATTTGATTTACTTTTCATTTTCTGCACTTCAGTCATAGGCTCAGTCTCAGAGGATTATGGATCTTTGTGTTAGCTTTATATTCTAATTCTTGGTGTACACTGCAAAGAAGAAAAAAAAGGATATGAAAGTAATACTTGCCCCCTTTCTTCTAGCCCCAACTCTTTTCATTGGGACATTAAAACTCACCAGAACACTCCAAATCTAAGAGTACAGAAAATATCAATCCTTACCAAGAGTATCACAATCATTACTTGAGAAGAATGGGTTTGGGGTATTTTCTGGTATTGTTTTGTTTTTCAGATTTCTGCCTGTTGTTCCCAGAGAGCAGTAATATAGTTCACCCATTTAGTTCCTCACAATAGACCACAAGTAATATTATGACTTGCAGAAAAACTGAACTATTGTCACCTTCCTAACCAATGACAATACCCACAGGCCATTAGGGTTCCTTGTTTGGGGACTGGTTTTTTTCCTGCTTGGATATGAATCTGTGTTTTATTTTGTCCTTGTGGAGAACCTCGTCAATATTTCTTTCCTAAAGAAAATTATTTTGTTGGGGTTTCCCCCTCTCATTTTAGTTATCCCTATATGACTAAAAATACATAAAATAGAGACACATCTCTTCATTTAAAAAAAAAAAATCTTTAACCTCTCAGTAATGATGATATTAATACCCAGTGTGCGCTAAACACCTGAGACATATTCGGTCCTGAACAGCCCAGCCCCTCCTCTCAGAACCTGGGAGTCAATAAAATAAAATATCCCCTTTCTCTTTAATTAACATATGAAATAAACACAATCTGTGACACCTAGTGTGCAGCAGCAATTAAGAGGCATTGCTTAGTTAAACCTCCTAATACCTCATTTAAATATGCAATTAAGGGATAATTGCCTTCAATCAATAAAAAAATTGAAATATTTCGCAGGGGCTTCAATTATTTTTTGCTAGGCTTTCTACTTTCTCCTTGGCCTGAGCTAAGCCTATGAGTCTTACTCCTCTTATTAAAGTGACATTACTCCCTTTCTTCATCTTGGCTTTTAAGCATGCTATTAACATCGCAAGAGGCCAATAACAATGTGTAAGCCTTAGAAATCATCTCTTTTGGCCTTGGTGAGAATTTCTATAGCCTTGAAATTGCCTCTTCGTGACTTGCCTTAGGTTACAATCTTTGTTTTTGCCCAAGCCAGAGACACCTATTTTCATCTCAAAGCAAACTGATCTTACCCTAACCTTGGAACAATATTGCAATGCTTCCTATTGACCAAACATCAGTAGAAAAGATAATATTTAACCAATCCAATAGGCAATCCCTTTGCATAACCTATTTATTTATTTTGGTGCAAAGGGTTTTTTGCCACCTCTAAGACCCCCAAACAACTCCAGTTATATATGTGCAAACAATTATGTATAATAAAATATCTTACACTTAATCCTGAGGGAAAACATGGAGAAGTTTATGAATTAAATTTGAAAGCAAGATAGCCAATGCCAAGGAGGCTCAAGGAATAACAAACTTAAGGACTCTAAGAAATAAGAATCAAGCAAACTAAAAAGATTAGGTATCTGGGCAGCAAAGACCAATCAAATATTTGACCTGGAATGGTGTAAATTAAGTCAGCATGAAGATAGTCAATTGTGTCTACACTGAGTGGGGAAAAATACAAATAGTAAGCAATGGTCCTATAGTCATAGCCAGAAAGTAGGGTACATCATCAATCAGGGAATAAGTTAGTAAATTAGCTGGGATCAGTTAACCCATATCAAAGTCAAGTAGAGGGACTCATATCATTTGAGGAGTGGGATAGGATCTAGGAACTTCCAAGGGAAAGAGTGTCATATTTAAAGCCAGCAGATCTGGACTTGAATTTCAGCTTTGATGCTTACTAATCTATATGGCCTTCAGCAAGTCATTTAAACCTCAGTTTCCTCATCTGTAAAATGAGGGGACTAGAAGAGATGATCTCTAAGACTTCCAGCTATAAACTATAAACTATAACTCTAAACAGTTGTGCTGGGTAATTGGAGAAGAAATGACAAAAGTTTAAAATTCGTTCTGACCTGAATTTTGTGAATCTGCAAATCCAGGCTCATCTGAAATTAATCTGATAATGGGTTCAACTGCCTGCTTCATTCTAGTTGAGCAGACCTGACCTTAAAAGATCCATGTTATTTTGTTCTGAATATGAAGAGGCATTATTACATTGCTACTTAGGGAGGTGTAAGATGTGTACTGTTCAATTTGGAGCACCTCAGGACTCAGAAAACCCCTGAGAACCAAGAGGCAATAATAAAAGGACGCTTTTATTGAGAAGATGAGCCGCCTAAAATCCTAGCTTCTCCCGAGTGTGAATATTCAAAACAAAGCTTAAGAAGATCTGTGTGTTCTTTAAACCTCACAACTCAGACCTTATAATCTAGAAATGGTCTCTGTCACCCAACTCGAACACGTATCCCCATCTCAAACTGTCCAAAAATATCAGCATCCTAAAATAGTCATCGCTTTATTTTCTCTCCTTGGGTTACACAATAGTCAGCACTTAGATTGGACAAGAACAGTGCACATTTCACACAACAAACTTTGGTGATCTCTTCACCAAACTACCTCATCTAGTGATCTCACCAGCTTCAATGAGTTCAACTTTCATCTCTACCATTTATGATTTGCATATTCATTTCTCCAGCCCTAATCTCTCTTCATCCATATAAATTCATCCTCAACTCCTGGAACCATTGCCAAGTCTTGTTTTTCCTTCAAAACACATCTCATATCTATGCTCTATTCTGCATTCTCACAGCTAGCATTCTAGATTATCTGGCTATAAGAGCTTCTAAATGGTCTTCCCTATCTCGAGTGTCTCCCTATTCCCATCCATACTCCATCTAGCTAACATAGTGATTTTCCTAAAATATAAGTCTGACTCATGGATTGGGCTATCCTTCCCCAGCCCACACATACTCAATAAACTCTAATGTTTCCTTTTTCTTATAGGATCAAATATAAATATCTTTGTTTGACATGAAAAACTCTCCACAAACTGGTCTCTTCCTACTTTTCCAGTCTTCTTACAAAGTACTGTCCTCCACTGGTTACATACAACTACTTGCGGGTCTTCAAACATGGTATTATATCTGTCCTCACTCCTAAAAGGAGTCTTCTTCAAGACAGCTTAAATTCCAATTCCCGGAGATCTTTCCCAGTCCCTCCAGTTTCACAGGGCCTTCTCCCCTGAAATTGCCTTCTATCTTCTTCTTCTTGTGCCAATGGTAAATAATTTCAGTATTTTTGCCAAGAAAATCCCAAATGAAATCACAAATTGAGACAGGACTGAAACAAGTAAAAAATACCATCATCAATATATCTACATGATGCTATTTACATGATGTCTCTCCAAGAATAATGAGAGTTCCTGGTTGAAGTAAATGCATTAGCTAGCACTTTATCATCTTTGTTATTATACAGAGGAGGGGCTGGTTATTTGTTGCAAATAGTATTTGTTGCAATGGGATTTGATATTATTTTTTCAGCTGAATTTTTAATGTAGCATGGGTCTTCTTTCTCCTGAAGAAATCTCCTTCATCAAGTTATATTTTTTGTTAATTTTTTTTCCATCTGGCCCAATTGAAGGGAATCAGCTTATTTCTGAAATCCTGAACATCTTCTGATTTCCCTCAAGCTTTTTTATTTATTAAATCATAATTTGAGAATGTTAGAAATGGAAGGGACCCTAGGAAATATCCAATTTAACCCTCTCTTTTTATAATGAGGAAACTGAGAACTAGAGAAGTCACAAAACAAATCAGTGGCAAAGCCAGGAGTATAGTTCTTGGCCAGCTACATGGTGAAGTGATTAGAGCCATAGTCCTGGAGTTCAGGAAAAATGAGTTCAAATGTAGCCTTAGATGCCTCCTAGCTATGTGACCCTGGACAAGTCACTTAATCTCTGTCTCACTCTCCTCAACTAGGAATTAGAGTTAATAATACCTACCTCCCAGACTTGTTGTAAGGACAAACGAGAAAATATTTGTAAAGTATTTTAGCACAATGTCTGGCACATGTAGGTACTTAATAAATAATTGCTTCCTTCCCTTTTTTTTTTTTTTTTTCAGTTTTCTTAATGTAAAATTTTACAGTTGTTTCCTCAACTCTAAAATCTGGATAATAATCACACCTACTTCAGAGTATTGTTATGAAGATCAAATGAGATAATATTTGTGAAATACTAGGTTTTACATATACTCGGAATATATTTAGTACCTAGCAACCAATTTTCTTCTTTCTTTCCTCCCTTTTTATTCCTTTCTTCTTTCATTTCTTTCTCTTTCTCCTTTTTACCACCCTCCTTCTTCTCTTCCCTTCTTTTATTTCCTCCTCCTTTCCTTCCTTCCCACCTTCTTTCTTTTCTTTTTTCCTTCTTTCTTTCCTTCACTCCTTCATTTTTTATTTCTTTTCTTCCTTCTAGTTCAGTGTTCTTTCCACTACACCCTGGTCAACATTTAGTCCTGCCCCCTAATTCCTTCCTGGACCTGATTTTCATCAGTTCAATACTTGAAGTTAAAAAAAGTTAAAAAAAAAAAAAAAAAAAAAAAAAAAAGGAAAGAAAGCAGTTGAGAAAGGAATAGGTCTGTCCTTTAGGATGGGCTAAGAGACAGGAGAAAGAGGATCTTGAGTACCTAATACTTGGCTATTCAACAATGTTTGGCATTACCAGGCAAAAAAAATAAGAAAAGAAAACCCCAAATTTCATTTCAATTCTCTGGCAGTACTTAAGTGAACTCAGGTATAAATATCTGCCCATCACAATACAATTTGTTGTTGTTCAGTCCTTTCTGGCTCTGTGACTCCTTTGGGGGTTTTCTGATTTGTCATTTCCTTCTCCAGCTCATGTTGCAGATTAGGCAAACTAAGGAAACAGAATTAAGTCTCTTGTCCAGGGTTGCACACAGTTTTTAAGTGTCTGAGGTCAAATTTGAACTCAGAAAGGTGTCTTCCTGATCCAGACCAAGTGTTATATCTACTACCCCATCTAGCTGTCACAATATAGCTAGATTTCAATTAATGCAAACTCAAATAATCCAAAATTTGATTTAGTGTAAATATGAAAATCTAGGTTGCATTTAATGCAAACCAAAATATAAATAAAGCTTATGTGTGAACATTCAGTGAAAGAGAAGGCAATCCAGTCTACACTGCTGAAATATTTTAAATTACAATACTGTTTTTGTGATGTTATCAGTTTAGGTTTATCTTTTAGGTATGCTTTTGTAATTTTTATCATTTTTTTATTTTGCTTTGTATAACTTCTGTGACTTTGTAATGAATTTGACAAATACATTTTTTTCTTTTCTTTTGCTATTACATTATATTAATAAACAGATTTTTAAACTTATTTTAATTTTTTTCATTGCATGTTTCCATTCACTGGAACTAATTACCTTATTTTATATATAATTATAAGTTCAAATAGTGAGAATTAAAGAATGTTTCTCAGCATCAAACAGGACCTAACTACAGTAGATTCCCTCACTAATTAAAGTCTTTGTTCAAAAACTTCTAATTCAGACACCCTTACTTTTTCTCTGTGGCACTTTGCCTAGGAAAGGTATATCAGGCTATCTTTACAGGGGGAGGTTTGAATAAGCCTACTTTCCAAGTCCCCATTTGTACTTCCCTCAGATTGAGTCTGCTCAGAATGGTATCACAGAAAGGTCACAGACTAGAGTTAAAGCAATTTGGTTCCCTCTACATAAGGAGATTAAATTAGGATCCTTGAAATTTGGATCTATGATTCTGTCCACCCCCTTTAGGCTTCTTAGAAACTTGTTTGAAAAACTATTTGCAGTACAGTAGAATATCTACTTTGAATTCTTGTCTCCTTTCCTATCCTAAAGAGCTAGTCTCTGGAGAAGAGACAGGTTGACAATATCATTGGTCATTCTCAAGAAGGACAACAATCTTGAGGATGCTAAAAAGAAATCTTGGGGTTTTCTTTATTCTTTTTCCTGGAGACTAAGGCAAAATATTAATAAGGCACCTTCTTACTTCTTATGGCATCATTGTAGTCTTTCTACTCTTTAAAGCGAAAGGTACTTTCCTACAAAAGATGAAGCAGACCTTACCTTAAATTCCTTCTAGAACAATGTAAAGGATATTAATGTTTTCATAAAACTTTAGTTCTAATTCTGTCAATGGCACATTTCCTTTCATTTTAGACCTCTTCCTCTTGTGAACAGTCTACCTTCTGGCTCTCACAGAGACCTGATTCATCCTAGTAGACACTACTCCCCTGACCATCCACTCCAGTACTGGTTGCAATTTCATTCTTACCCATTGACACATTAATTGGTCATGGAGGTATAGTTGTACATTCCTTAGTCTTTAATTCATTGTTCCTTTCATGTCCTCCTTCTGTCCCTATCCCATCCAAACTCTCTTTCTTTTTTTAAGTTTATTCTACTAAATATATCATTTACTCCAGATCCTGATGACAGTCATCCATTAATTCTTTTTTCCTTCCATTAGGTGCCCAGAATATGTGTGTGTGTGTGCACGTGCACACGTGTGTATAAAATTATTCTATACATACTCTATTTATCAGGATGCAGATTCTTTTTTCATGTCTTTTATAGTTAATCTTTTGAGTAAAGAAGTCTTTCTGACTATTATAAATAACAGTTTATAGAAAAGAAAACGGAGGCGAACAGGATTATCACTTGCTCAGTATCCCACAACTATTAAGTGTCCGAGATCAAATTTGAATTCAGGAAGATTAACTTTTCTGCCTCCAAGCCTGACACTCAACCTACTGCACCACCTAATTGTTCTTACTCTTATCTACCAATTCTCTATTTTCATGCTGAATAATTTAGAAATTCCCTCAGCTGACCATAATCTTTATCACTCCATTTTTCTTCATGTCTCACAAACTCCTCCGCAACCTGTTTCTCATCCTTCCTATAACTTTAAGGCTCTCCACTCCTCAGCACCTTCTCAATAGTCACTCTGCTGCTGTTTCACTTCCAAGTTTCTACTCTATGGTTTCCAAAACTTAACTAGTTTAATATTACACCACCTTCTATTCTCCAATCCTTTACCCTTTGTCCAATCACTACTCATATCTTGGTGAATCTCAAGTTTGGACTATTTCCCCTCCATCAACTTCCTGCACTCCTCTTCATTGCTTCTGAACAAAAAGGAAATCATACAATTAAACTGACTGGGGCCTCTACAAATTTATGTTATATAATCTAAATCAGGCTCTCATTCGGCAATCTCTTTACTCCTTCATAATTGGAATCTCTATGGCAATCTCCATAACAGCAATTTCAAACCTTCTACTTCAAACTTAGGCCTCACATATCCCCTTCCTCCAAGCTCTCCATAGATGACCTTTATTAATAGTTCACTGAGAAAATAGAAATCATTCTTGATATTTGGGGCCTCCTCTTCTTTTCTACATATCAAAACTCCTTGGTGTCATTCTTCATTCTCACTTCTTTTACTCCTGATAAAGAAGTAATTCTCACCAAGCTTACCTCTTCTGCACAAACTCTTGATCCCATTTTCTCAAGTAGGCTCTCACAGTAAGCTCCTTGAAGCCAGAGACTATTTATTTTTGTCTTTTCGCTTCTACTGCTTAGCATAGTATTTGGTAGATAGTAAGTTCTTAATAAATACTAATTGATACTTTACAACATATAGTTTTACTACAACTTATATAATTTAATTTTGCCTTTATCAACTGTATTTTGCACTTAAAGGAACAGAGACTATGGTCTTTTCCAAGCCTGAACATGAATCTGCTCTGCACACTGCCACTAATTTAATCTTCCTAAAATATCGATTTTATTGTCATCCAATGAAGAATTTACTCTCTTCTCCCGACTATGTATGACTCTCTTTAGAAACTGCATTGAATGTTTTCAATTAAAAAAAAAAAACAAAGAAAACTCTGTTCTGTTGTCTATACCTATCTGTAAATTCTCCACTGAGAATCCTCAGAGCAGCCTGGGAACATTCCTGTTGTTCTTTCAGTATCTTGAGAATACAATGTTTCACTGAAGTTTCTAGCAATAATTTCTTATTTTTAGTATATTATATGACTGCCTACATCTTCTTTTGGTCATATATATATATATATATATATATGTATATATATATATATCTTTAGTTATATTTTTATACTATTTATCATGCACAAGTCAAGCCTGTTTATAATTGAGCTTATTTTTCTATCATCTTTTGAAATATCTGAATGAAAATGCGATGAGTCCTGTAGGCTTTGTCTAACTATATCCACTTACAGAAATGTCTCTGGTCAGGTGGGAGAGATAATGACATTGTCCCTAGGCACGCTTTGTCTCTGTCACTTTTATTTGCCCATTCTTCTACATTGAAGAATGCAAAAGATTTAGAAATGGAAAACTAATAGGGATCCTGAATCCCAAAGCTGTTTGTTAATTATTAAGCAAATAACTATTTTGTGATTTTGTGGATGGTGATCCAAACTCTATTTGGATTGTGAGCAGTTTTAGTTTGTCTCGAAAAGATCAAGTCAGGAAACAATGGGAAAAATCACCACAAACTAGGATGATGTCACTAACAAAGACATCCAAATCCCTGGATGAGAAATTTTATTCCAAAGAAAAGAATAGACCTGAAGACATCAAGTCCTACTTTTGTTCTAAAAAGTATGTTATCTGAGCCATAGAATCACTTAGTAGGCAGATGAGCTAGCCCAAAAGAAAGAAGGCAAGACATTCCTTAAGGGAAGAAAAAAATGACAAAAAGGGTCCCCCCCTCCCCATCCATCCATAGACTGCTATTGGTAGTATGGCTGAGAGCATTTGCTTTTCAAAAAAGAGCTTTTTTATTGAAAAAAATTTTAAAGCTCCAACTTTTGAACTGAAAGATCACAAAAGAACTCACTCTTCTCCTGAGGAAAAGGTAGGGAAGGATTTCACCAGAACCAAAAACTGGGAGCAAAGTTTCACAAACACATGCCAATTAATATGACATTTGGGATTATCAGGTGAAGATTATTCATATAAGCAGAATTTGGTTGTTCAGTCATTTTTCAGTCATGTGTAACTCTTCATGATCCCCTGAGATTTTGTTGTCAAAGATATGGAGTGATTTCCTTCTTCAGTTCATTTTGCAGATAAGGAAACTAAGGTACAAAGAGTTAAGTGACTTGCTCAGGGTCTCATAGCTTACTAGTTCACTAGCATCGGAAGCTGCATTTGTGCTCAGGAAGATGAATATTCCTGATTCCAGGTCCAGTACTCTATCCACTATGACACCTAAGTGCCCATATAAGAGAATTGTATTTAGCAGAGGCTAAGCTCATAGAACAACATTCTGAAGACAAAATACCTAGCAGAGGCTACATTGACTTGCAGATAGAACAGTGGAGAAATGTGAGGTAGATCTGTGTCTAGCATTGATTCCAAGGGATAGCAAAGAGGTCCCTATGTCCATCAGGAACCAGTTGAATTGATTCAACATCACCGCCAAAGACATCATCAGCCATGCAGTGCCAAAAAGGGTAACTGACCCTCCTCATGCCAATATCTTGACCATATATATTCTCTACTATATGTTTCCTATAGGTATCTATTCTTCCCATTGAGGGCACATGTAGGTATGAGAAAATATGTCCCAGGTTTAGTGGGAAAATGTTTTATTGTTATTTTGAGTTAACATATTGTTGTTAATTCAATAAAAATAAAATGAAATGTTATTTCACAAATACACAATGTGAATTTCACAAATTCACATAATTTCATTTTGAATTGTGTCCTCTGGTTGAATATTAAAAATAAATACATCAGTAGGAGCTTGTGGACTATGATTTTGAGTGGATATAAACCCAGTGAGCGTCTTAAATCCAGAATAGCCTTTTCTTTGGGACCCACGCAGGAAATACCTGTGAGTTTTGACTCTTCTGAGAGTACATTGTTCTATAATTCATCGATATCACATTACCATGAGACTTTTGATTCTAAAGACATAGACAGATAAGGCTAGAGAGCAATGTGAGGTCATTGAAAGCCCTGCACAATTTCCCATAGTGTTCTAGCCTGTTTTGCTACTGCTGCTCTGTTTTTGGGTCTATATCAATTATCCATAACCTATGCCACTTGTCTAAATTAAGGATCCTCACAGAATTCCTGTCCAATTATTCAAAACTGTATGCATTTTTAAAATCTCTGATATTTTTACAATTCACAGAGCACTTCCTCTTATTGGCCTTGAGACATGATAAGAACTGTAGTCCCCATTTTGCAATTAAGTTTGAGGCTCAGAGGGATATACAACATGGGATCATAGATTTTAGAATTATGAGGGATCATACATGTCATCAAGACCAGACTTATTTTATAGGTGAGGAAACAGTTACATTTACAGATGAGGGAATAGAGGCAGCTATGAGGCACAGTGGATAGAGTGCTGGACCTGGAATCACAAAGACCAGAATTCAAATCTGACCTTTGATAATTACTAGTTGTATGACCCTGACAAGTAACTTAACCTCTGCCTCAGTTTTCTCAAACATAAAATGGAGATGATAGTAGCACCTACTCCCTCAAGGCTGTTGTAAGAATCAAATGAACTTATTTGAAAAGACTTCATTGGCATTAGCATCAAAGACTTCTTAAATGATTGTCTCATTCTTTAAGTGAGTTGTGGGAGATTATATGATTAGTATGTAGATCAAGGAGTTAGATTCAAATCCTAACTCTGACACTATATGTGTGACTTAAAGTCATTTTTTCACTCTGGGCCTCAATTTATCTGTAAAATTTGTGGATTAGACTAGATGATCTCTAAGATCCTTCCCAGCCAGAGGCCAGAACTTGAATCAAAATCTTCTAACTCCAAATCAGGAGCTCATGCTATTATAACAACATTGATCTTTTTTCTATGTAAAGAAATGAATGCTTAATGGATTATCAGAGAGTGAGCATGAAACCCATATCTTTTAGCCCAAAACTGAGTAAATTCAAGATCAACATCCATGAGTAATTCAATACATTCAACCCAACATCATTAAATTTAAAACATGTTCCATCTGTATTATTTCTACTTCAGTCGAATATCTTCAATATGATTGTTATGTTGCAGGAGGCATTAGGGCCAGGAGGAATCTGAAGCTTTCCATTAACTTTCTGCATCTTGGCAACCTCCAACACAACCTCCCCAACTGTTCTTTGTTTGTTTGCTTGTTGAGCTGAGCTTAAATCCAGATTCAGCTGTGAGTTATTAAAGGGGGGATTTTTCTCAAAACCACTGATTTGTCTTTGGACAACTGGCAGTCACTGCCCATGCCTGCATGGCATTATTCTCCACGACAAAGCTGTCAGGGACAGAGGCAATCCAGCAGAGGCTGCCAGATTTCAGCTTGAGCTTAAGGGTAGGTGGTCACTTCTAAGGCCCCTCTGGGATTGTCCTCCCTTCAGATCAATCAAAACAAATAAAAAGCAAAATGATATTGTAAGGGGAAACACCATAAGATTATTCCTCTTCTCTTCAGATATTTTGCTTTTCCACTATTTGCTTGGGGAGGCAATGCTCCCACCTGCTTCTGATCTGGGCCAGGAGGGAGTGGGGATAATTTGAGATAAGTCACTTAGACATGAGTCTTTTGTTAACCAAAAAAAAGTGGTTCTTTTGCCTGTTTTTATAAGTATGGTTTACTTTCTCTATTTTCTCTTAAATAGTACTTAACTATACACTTCATAGATGTTTTATTCATGCAGACTAACAGTATCCTTTATGTGAAGGTACAAAAGCTAGAAAGTCAGTAGGAATCATGCAGCTAACCTTTGGTGAAACATTTTTTAAAAATTGTAGGGTCAATAATAACAAGTTTTGTGATTACCTGTGTTTAGGTAGATGTAACAAAATCTCATGCTTCAGTATAAAAATTCATATCTTCAAGATGCAAGAAGGATATTTCTTCCCTACTATCTTCAGATGAAAGAAGATGGGTGTGTAACTGGAGAAATATATTACATTCTCAGGAATGGATTGCAATGTAAGGATTTTTCACCTTTCTTTTTGTTCTTAGTTGTATAGGCGTATATACTCTATTAATTCACTTTACTTGGGCTATGTGTTGTGAAGGATTTGGAGATGTATAAAACAGAATTCATAGCTTAAAGGTGGCCAAGTCTGGTGAGTGTTTATCTAATTCCTCTCCCTCCCACATAAAGAAACAATTTTGCACTTAGTAGGGGAGGTTACCAGCACTACCCAGCCAGCCTATTGCAGTCTTGTCATTAAGATGATTTACATGGATGAAGTTGGACACCAATATAGTAAGGGGAAAATAAGTGAAGATGTTCTCTATGTAAAAAAGTATACTTATAGAGAATCAGCCTAAGGCAGAAATAAAGTAGTTAAAAGATTAATTTTCTACCTGTCCTGATCTTTAGAACAAAAAGAACTGAAATAGTCCTAGAGCTATGGGCTAAAAGATCTGACTAGACCTCCAGTAGAGTGAGGAAAGGAAGGGAAGAGTCCAAGAATCATTGAAGACCAGCTGAGGGAAATTTTAAAAGATAACATATTAAAAGATCAAGACTCAATGCAAAGAGCAGCTCGAAGAATATATTAATGGCATAGATGGGCCGTGATCAACAATGTCAGACACTTAGAAGGTTCCTGTGGGGGACACTACCTTCAGGTCACAAACATAGTCCTATGGTACATATGTTCTCCCACACGTTTTCTGACCTGTGCTTCCTCCATGTGTGTTCCCCAGACATAAATGTCCCTTGGCCACATATGTTCCCCATGTTAATCTTTCAAACTTGGACTATATATCAATCATTTGGAGAATGTACTCCAGTATTTACTGGCAGAATTTTAAAAACTTTTTAAAAAATTAATAACTTAAAAATCATCAACAGGAACATCTTCATAGAAAAGAGACATAAAAGAGAATTGTTTGTGAAACTATGAAGATATTGAATATAGCTTTTTTGTAAGCATACATTAAATTTAGCATGGTAGTTCCAAAATTGTTTTATATATCCCTGTAACATCTTGGGCTATCACCAGTCATTTTGACTTGTATCTTGTTCCTTGATGACTCCAGAGGAGAAAGTGAGGCTGACAATCTGTATAGTTCTGTGTCACTTAAATCCAATCCGCAGGTAAGTCGAGATATCACTCTCATGATGTCATTGGTTCTCTTCAAGAACAAAGGACAAACAAAACAACAAGGAATCCCTAACCTTTTCTGTACTTTCTTCTGCTCTTTTATTTTTTATAAATATTTTATTTTCTTCATTTTTTGTCTTCTTTTATATCACTATCATTCCTCTCCTTCCTCCCCTATAATACTGCCCTCACTAAGAGAATTTTTAAAATACTTATTTTGTTGTAATTTTAATTGTATCTTTTGTTTTGAAATGGAAGTCATGGTTCATCTATCTAAAGAATCATAGGTGCTTGCTGCCTTGGGAAGAAGAGGAGTAGGAAAGGGAGAGAGAAAAATTTGAAACAAATAGTTTTATAAAAATGAATGTTGAAAACTATCTTTACATATATTTGAACAAATAAAATACTATTGATGGAACAAAAGTAACTGTAACCAGAAGCACAAAAAACACTTAATTCCACACTCCACTCCTCATACAGAAGTACTAATCATTAGTTTATGAAAAGAAGAGAAAGCAATTACACCTTATGTCAGGTAAGTTACTTACCAAGGAGAATAAGTCAGTTTCATTGCATATAGAACTTTATTTTCAAGTCTTTAATTAGGAAAAAAAATGGGGGAAAGCCCTGTGAGCATTAACTTGGTAAAGGAGGTTTCATGATGGATCAGCTTCCTAAAGTTGGTGGAACCACTTCCAAAAGTAGAACTCCCACATTTTAAAAACTCTCATGTTTCTCAAATTTCAACCTTTGCTTTGGATCTACTTTCCCTTAGTAACTATTATGACTTTTGTCTATAACTCCCCCCACTTTCAAAATCCTGTTCAAACCTCACTTTCACTTATCTTTTCATAACCATAATGCCACATATTGATGCCATTATTCCTCATGCCCCATCATCTCCTTCCATAAAGTTCTATTCTTTAACTGATTTTTTGTAAAGTCAGGTTCAATTAGTACATTTTGGAATTTTTTATATACCACAATCTCTTCCATCATCACCATCCAATGGTGTTCTTCCTTATTTAATCAACAACAACAATTTTTTTAAAGAAAGAAAAAAAAATTTAATCAAAACTGACAGCATCTGAGAGAATAGTTGACATTTCAAAGCTATAGGTTACCATATCTCTATGGAGAGGAAAATATTGCTTTATTAGGGAGGCAATATTAATCACTGCATTTGATCAGAATTCTGGTATCTCTTAATGCAGTCTTCATTTTTATTACTGTAAATTATATTAAAGAATTCCTTCCCTTTGGAAGCGTATATTCTAATGGGGGAAATGGCCTAGGTCTATATAAGGATATAAAATATATGTAAAATAAACACAAACTTATTACAGACAGAAAGTAATAGCATCTCAAGGATGAGAAAATACTTCTTGGAACTACAATGGGTTTTTAAGGAACCTCAGGATTCTAAGAGACAAAAGAAAGACAGAAGAGGGACGCAAAGATACAAAAAAGGAAAAATTTCACATGTGAAGAACAGTAAGAAAGTCTGTTTGACTAGGCCATAGAGTTTGTGAAGGGAAGTAGTGTATAAGTTTGCAAAGGTAGACTGGTTATAGGTTTTGAAGACCTTTAAATGATAAAGAAGTTTTTACCTAATTCTAAAGCAGAGGTGCTTCATCTGGGGCCTATAAACATATATACATACATGTGTAAGTATGTATGTATGCATATGAATATAGCTGTGTATTTATATTTATAGTTGTATCATAATAGAATTGATTTCCTTTGTAATCTTACATATTTTACTTTGTACATTTAAAAACATCCTGAAATGGGGTCCCTAGTTTCCCCAGGCTTCAGTGAAGTGACATAAGAATGATTAAGAACCTTTGTTCTGGAAGATAGAAGACACTCTATAGCTTTCTGAATAGGTGAGGGACATCATCAGAACTATAATTTAGGAAAATCATTATGAAATTTGAAACAGTGCTCCAAAAGTTACTAAACTTCCCATTGGCATAGCCAAAGTATATATTTGTTTTGTTGGACTCTGCATGTTTATAATAAAAATTCTATTTTAAGGGTTTTTTTTTGGGGGGGAGGGTAGCTTTGTAATTGCATTTTATTTTTCCCTAATTATATGTTAAAACAATTAAAATTTTTTTTTAAGTTTTGAGTTCCAAATTCTATCTTTTTCTTCCTCCTTCCCTTCTCTAGCTCTGAGATGGTAGGCAATCAAATATAGTTTATACATATGCAATCATGTAAAACATTTTCATATTATTCATTTTGTACAAGAAAAAAAAGGGGAGGGATGGAGAGATAGAGGAGAGATGAGAGAGACAGAGATAGATAGTAATAGCATGCTTTAATTGTATTCAAATAGCAACTGTTCTTTCTCTGGAGAGGGATAGCATGCTTCAACATGAGTCCTTTGGGATTGTCTTGAATCATTGTGTTGCTGAGAATAACTAAGTCATTCACAATTCTTAATCATACAACTGTTCTGTGGACAATGATCTCCTGGTTCTGCTTGCTTCACTTTGCATCAGTTTACATAAGTCCCTCCAGGTTTTTCTGAAATCTGTTTCTCATTTCTGATAGCATGATAATAATCCATCACTATCATATACCAAAACCTGTTTAGCCATTCCCCTCAATTTCTAATTCTTAGGCAGGTTGTGGTAGGTTTGTTTTTCAATGGGAAGAACACTGAGAGGACTGGATTATAAAGGCACATAAAATATATAAGGAAAACAGTTTAGGAAGAATAGTCCAAATCAGTAATGGTGACAATTTGAACTAAGGTGGTGATTATGTAAATAGAGAAAAGAGATGTGAGAAAAAATATTTTCCAACTGATTGGACATAAAGGGTGAGGAAGAATGAGGTATTGAGGTCTCAGATATTGTGAACATGTTTCATAGGAAGGATGGTAATATCTTCAAAAATTAGGGAAGTTTGAAAGAGGGTTGAGTTGGGGAGAGCAATAATGAATTCTGTTTTGGGCTTGTGAGCTTGAGATGCCTAAGGGACATTGAGTTTGAGATGTCCATTAGGCAGTTGTTGATGTAGTATTGGAACTCAGGAAAGAGAATAAGGATATATGCATACATACATGCATGCATACATATATATATATATATGTATATATTTTGAATGATCTACATAAAAATAGCAATTGAACCCAATGGAACTATATTGTAAAAGGTTGAGAGTATATGTGAGGAAAATAAGTAAAAGAAATAAAGATAGCTTTTTCTAGGAGTTTGACTGAAAAGTAGGGAAATTATAAAATAACTTGAATAGATGGGGTGTGAAGTCCAGATTAGCTCCCTGGAGGCCTCAGAATCAGCCAGAGTTAGGATAAGCAAAAGTCTTTGGTCTTCAGGGGAAGAAGTGAAGGGGACAGACAAAACTGCCACAGTCTCTCCATCGACCAACCTCCCTTCTAATTTAAGACTAATCTATAAGTAGCTAAATAAGTAAGTCATTATTTTATTATATTGGTTTACATCATGAATATTAAGTGTCTTCTCAATTGTGTGTTCCCCTCTATTTTCACAAAGTATTTTTCATAATCATATTCAAAGAAAGAAGTCCTTTATAATTATATTTACTTAAAACTTGATAAGTTAAGTAGTTATTTTGTCTTTTTTGTTGTAATTTAACAAGATGCTTCTTT
The DNA here is from genome assembly GCF_902635505.1 of Sarcophilus harrisii. Taxonomy (NCBI): domain Eukaryota; kingdom Metazoa; phylum Chordata; class Mammalia; order Dasyuromorphia; family Dasyuridae; genus Sarcophilus; species Sarcophilus harrisii. The sequence continues at coordinate 488,940,334 of NC_045426.1, read as the reverse complement.
CTATCACTTCTGACATTTGTTAATATATGGAAATGCTGATGATATTTGTGGATTTATTTTGTATCTTAATACTTTGGTAAAGATTAATAATCTGGATTAATTTCTTCACTGATTCTCTGGAGTTTTTTAAGTAAACCATCATATTTTCTACAATTAGTTATCATTTTGCCTTTTCTTTTCATGTTTAATGCTTTAATTTCTTTCCTTGGACTTGCTGGAATAGCTAGCATTTCCAGTACTATGTTGTAGATATGACTATAAAGTCAACACCCTTTAAGTTCAGATTCTTTGTTGGGATGAAATGAAGCATTTACAAATCACTTAACATTTAACAGAGGAGGAGGTTTATTTGGCCTAACATAGCAAAGGTATGCAACAAGGATACAGTGGCCCATAACTTCCATTGATATAGTTCTCTTTATTACCCCATTTGCCCCATTTCCCTTGTCTGTTTCTAGAAATGTTTCTGGTCATTCAATCATGAGCATATAGTGAATTGCATCATCTCAGATACCCATCAAGTCTGAGAGGGATGAAGCATATGCAATTGGGATCTTTTATGCCCCTAGACCAGGAAACTGTGTCAGGTTTAAATTGGGACCAATCATACTGAAGGAGAAGAAACAGCTAGGTAAAAATCAAGGAAACTGCATTAGGAAACTGTTGGTCCTTTTACACATGTCAAATTAGCCATGAAAATTTATATTTGCTTTAACTCCAAACTTATTAAGATACATTCCTATGTTTCTCTCCTGTAAATGATGCTAGCTCTGTTGTGAAGATATACTTTTCATGATATAAATAAAAGTTTGTTACATGTCTACAATTTTTAGAATATTTACATAATAAATTATAAAAAATATAAATTAAATAAATTAAATAACTAAATGTTTTATGTTACCAAAGCTTCTTTCTGTATTTATTGCTATGATCATATAGTTCTACTATTTATAATGCTAGTTATTCAATTGTTTTCTTAATTTTAAATCATCCTTATATTCCTGACATAAATTCAACTTAATCACAATCAAATTTTTAATTTCCATTTATAATTTCTTAGCCAAAATTGTGTATAATTTTTCACTAATATCAAGTGTTGAGGTTAATCTATAGTTTTCTTTTTCAACTTTATCCTTCCCTGACATGAGTATTAACAATGTATTTGCAGCATAAAAAAGAGATTAGTAGGATGCTTTCTTCATTATTAAAATTTTTGAATCAAAAGAATTACTCTTTAAGAATTTTATAAAATCCAATTTTAAAGCTACCTACCCTTCCTGAACTCTTCTTTAGGACATGCTCACTTTCTCTTTTTGAGACTACATTAATATTTCTGTTTTGTTTTATTATATTGAGTATACTTATTTTCCTTTAAATTATTAGTTTTGCTATAATATACTTGGGAAAATTCTATTTGTTTCCATTTTATTCATTTGAATTTACCACATTCATTTTGACTTCTTGATTTTATTTTCTCAAGTTAACTAATGATCTATAGGTTTCATTAGTACTTTTAAAAATAGACTTTGGTTCAATTATCAGTGCAGTATTCATATTCGTTATTACCCAATTCTGTGATTTTTAAATTTTCTTTTGGGGAATTATTTTGGGGTTATAGATTGATTTTCTAATTTTTTAACAGTATGCCATGCTCATTGATACTTTTTTTCAGATTTCTTCCTATATATTTTTTTTCAGAAATTATGTTTCCTCTAATGGCAGCTTTGAATGTCCACCAAATGGAATTGTGAACAGATCCAACCATTCTGGAAAGCAATTTGGAACTATGCTCAAAAAGTTACCAAATTCTGCATTCCTTTTGACCCAGCAGTGTTTCTACTGGGCCTATATTCCAAAAAGATCTTAAAGGAGGGAAAGGGGCCCACATGTGCAAAAAATGTATGAGGCAGCCCTTTTAGTAGCGGCAAGAAATTGGAAACTGAATGGATGCCCATCAATTGGAGAATGGCTGAATAAATTATGGTATATGAATGTTATGGAATATTATTGTTCTACAAGAAACGACCAACAGGATGATTTCAGAGAAGCCTGGAGAGATTTACATGAACTGATGCTAAGTGAAATGAGCAGAACCAGGAGATCATTATACACAGCAACAAGAAGACTATACAATGATCAATTCTGATGAACATGGATCTCTTCAACAATGAGATGATTCAAACCAATTCCAATTGTTGAATGACGAAGAAATCTATCTACTCCCAAAGAGAGGGCTGTGAGAGCTGAAGGTGAACCACAATATAGCATTCTCACTCTTTCTGTTGTTGTTTGCTTGCATTCTGTTTTCTTTCCCAGGTTTTTTTTTTTCCTTCTTGATCGAGTTTTTCTTGTGTAGCAAGATAACTGTATAAATATGTATACATATACTGGATTTAACATATAATTTAACATATTTAACATGTATTGCATTACCTGCCATCTAAGAGAGGAGTTGGGGGGGAAGAAGGGGATAATTTGGAACAGAAAGCTTTGTAAGGGTCAATGTTGAAAAATTACCCATTCATATGTTTTGTAAATAAAAAGCTTTAATAAAAATAAAAAAGAATGTCCACCAAAATACTGACTCATTGTTCTCATTTCCTTTAAAATAATTATTTATTGTATCTATGAGGTGTTTATTCATCAACTCATAATTTAGGATGTTATTATTTAGCATCCTGTTTGTAATGTATATTTTCTTCATGCTTCTTTAATGTTTCACTATTTTATTGCACTGTTACAATTAAGGTATATATGTCTTTAACATTTATTTGTGCTATTTTTTATATCATATGATAATTTTTATAAAAATGCCATGTGATGCAAATTTGTATACTTTTTACTATTCGTATTTATGAATTACCAAAAAGCTTTAAAATGAAAATTTTACAAACATCCTTTGAGTTTTGTATTTTCTTTGTTGATTATTTCTGTTATCCAATTTGATAAGATCATTAAACTCTTTAAGAAATACTGTTATCAGAGCAGCTAAGCAGCACAACAGATAGAGCACCAGCCCTGAAGTCAGGAGGACCTGAGTTCAAATTTGGTCTCAGACACTTAATACTTCCTGGCTGTGTGACACTGGGCAAGTCACTTAACCCCAATTGCCTCAGGGGGGGAAAAGAATTATTGTTACTATCTTAACTTTTTTGAAATTCATCTAGCTTATGTTTTAAGAACTGAGATGCTATGCCATTTGGTGCATGCATTTAATTATTCTATCATTTTATAGTATTTGATAATTTTCTGTTTTTCTCCTTGTTATCATCAGTTTTTATTGTTTCTGTATCTGATATCATGATTGCAATTCCTGGATTATCAACATAACAATAAATCTTATTCTAGTCCTTCATTTTCAATATGTGTGGCTTAACAATTAAAATGTATTTCTGATATGCTGGAAATTTTAGATTTTTTTCTTATTCATTGTTATATTCTTATGTTACTTAGAAATTGAATTCATTCACATTTTTAGAGAAGTGCTATCAAGAATTATGACCCAAATTAACAAAAAAGAAACCAAAATATTAATATGATCTCAGAAAGAGAAAATTAGCTGGAAATTAAGGGAAAGCTCATCAACTGTGGGGTGATAGAGCCAACTGAGGTATGTGAATATAATGGCCTAGTATTGTACCATAAAATCAAATCAGTTAGCATACATAAACTGCTTTACAAACTTTAAAATACTATATAAGAAATGATGAAAGAGACAGTTTGTATGAACTGATGTAGAATGAAGTAAACAGAACCAAGAAAACAATTTACATAATAATGACAGAAAACAAATATTTAAGACAAATGCTAATCAATCCAATGCCCAACCATGATTCTAGATAACTCAAATGAAATATACTTCTCATCTTCCAAAAGAAAAATGAGGTTACATATTGGGACATGTTTGTTGGTGGGTCTTTGTTGTTGTTATAGTTGGTGGTGGTTATTTCATTGACAGAGCCAATAAAGAAATTTATTTTATGTAACTATGAATTTTCATCATAGAATCTTGTTTTTCTTTTTGTTGGTGGGGTGGGTAAGGGAGGAAGAGAATAGATGTTTTTCAGATGAATAACATATTCTTTTTTTTTTTAAAGAATACCATATTCAATTTTGTTTTTGATTTCTCAAATCCAATGAATATTCTTGGAATATTGATGGTGTTTTTCTTTGGAAAGCTAAGGGTACTTCTTTCTGATGCCTACAATATTTGTTTTTAATAGTGAATACTAAAAGCTTGACAACAGCTTTTCTTGGTCATCTATATTTGATGTTTGTCAGTAACTTGTGGGTTCTAGTGATTTCTACTTTCATCATTTCTATGTAATTTTATTGGATTATTTCAACAATGGAATATCCAGGTCTTTTTGTTCAGGGAAAACTTTGATAAATTAAAATTCATAAATTATATACACTCTGAATTTAAGGCCAGTGGCTTTGGCTTGTAGAGATTTAGTGTTTATTTTGACTTTTGCTGCATTTTGATATTATTTAATGATTTTTTCCATCATCACATTTTATTTTTTAGTTGGTTATTATCAGAGAATCCGGTTTTTTGGAAGATTCTCCAATGTTTGTCATAAAGTTTTTGTTCTGTAGATTGCCTTTTAGATTCCTTTTATGAAAGCTTTAAATTTCATCTGCGTGTTCATTGATCTTTATTTTTATCCTTTTTTTGCTTATTTATACTTGTAATTGTCCTCAAAGCCCAGACAGAAACTTTGGCTGTGACTGCTGGATTTATGGCTTTTAAAGATGCTGTCTTTACATAATTCTTGTGATTTTTTTGCTTATTGAATACCTTTGTTTCCATATATTCTATTCCTGGCTTTCACCTGCCCTGCCCTTCCTTCTGATGCCACCCAAAACACAAATTGGTATTCAGAAATGGATAGCATATATAAATTGAATATCAAAAAAACAGATTATGAACCTAGTAAAATCTCCATTACCATTAAAACTGGGAATTCCTATAGGGTAGAGCCAAAATGGCAGAGTGAAGCCAGGAAACTGCTTGAGTTTTCCCAGTTTTCCTCAAAAACTACATGAAACTAAGCATCTGAACAGAGTCTGGAATGATGGAGTCTACAAAGAGAGGGAATGAACCTATTCTCCTGCTCAAGATAGATTGGAAGGACTTCAAAAAAGGTTAGTCTCATTGGAATGAAAGAGGTGGTCAACTTAGGTCAGACAATGTAGGGAAAAGCCAGTAAGAGGGACTTAACCACAGCAGATCAACAACTTCGGACCCTGATTCCAGCTTAGTAGCAGAGCAGACCATGGGGCATCCTCCAGTCCCAGCACAGAATGAAAATTATCAGCAAAGGAACCAGGCCACAACAGGCAGAACTAGATTGGGATACCTCCTCCTAAGAATAAAACGCCCAACACAAAGGGATCAAAGCCAAAGCTCAAAGTTGCACAAGAAGCTTGGAACAGAGCCCCCTGTTCCAGGAGCAGAAAGAAAATGAGAAAGAAAGAAAGAAAGTGAGCAAGAAACAGAAAAGAATATTAAGCATAGAAAGCGACTATGGTAATAAAGAAGAGTAAAACACCACCTCAGAAGAGGACAAATTACCCAAATGCAAATCCTGTGAGATTTAAATTGGTCTCAAGTCCAAAGAAACTTCATGGAAGTACTCATAAAGGACTTTAAAAGTGAAATAAGAGAGAGAGAAAAAAATTGGGAAAAGAAATGAGAGGTATATAAGAAAGAGTCAAAAGTTTGGAAAAGAAGGAACAAAAATTGAGTTAAGAAAACAATTCCTTAAAAAACACAAATACAAGGGCAGCCAAGTGACACAGTGGATAGAGCACCAGCCCTGACCTCAGACACTTAACATTTCCTAGCTGTGTGACCTTGGGAAAATCACTTAAACCCAATTGTCTCAAAAAAAAAAAAAGAAAGAAAGAAAGAAAGAAAAAAAGAAAGAAAAAGAAAAAAACACAAATACAAAATAAATCCACTGAAGAAATCAGTTTCATAAGAAACACAGTTGCCAAATGCAAAGAAAAAAAAACACTGAAGAAATCAATTCTTTTAAAAAAAAACACACAACCTGTATGTGCACGAATGTTTGTGGCAGCCCTTTTTGTAGTGGCTAAAAACTGGAAACTGAATGGATGTCCATCAGTTGGAGAATGGTTGAATAAATTGTGGTATATGAAAATTATGGAATATTACTGTTCTGTAAGAAATGACCAACAGGATAATTTCAGAAAGGCCTGGAGAGACTTACATGAACTGATACTGAGTAAAATGAGCAGGACCAGGAGATCATTATATACTTCAACAACAATACTATATGATGACCAGTTCTGATGGATCAGGCCATCCTCAGCAACGAGATCAACCAAATCATTTCTAATGGAGCAGTAATGAACTGAACTAGCTATGCCCAGAAAAAGAACTCTGGGAGATGACTAAAAACCATTACATTGAATTCCCAATCCCTATATTTATGCACACCTGCATTTTTGATTTCCCTTCACAAGCTAATTGTACAATATTTCAGAGTCTGATTCTTTTTCTACAGCAAAATAACGTTTTGGTCAGGTATACTTATTGTGTATCTAATTTATATTTTAATATATTTAACATCTACTGGTCATCCTGCCATCTAGGGGAGGGGGTGGAGGGGGTAAGAGGTGAAAAATTGGAACAAGAGGTTTGGCAATTGTTAATGCTGTAAAGTTACCCATGTATATATCCTGTAAATAAAAGGCTATTAAATAAAAAAAAATAAATAAAAAAAATAAAAAATAAAAATAAAAAAAAAATAAAAACACACAATTGACCAAATGCAAGAAAAAAATCCCCTGAAGAAAACAACTTGAAAAGAAGAATTATTCAAATGGGAAAAGAGATGCAAAAGCTAACTGAAGAAAATTAACATTCAAAACTGGAATTGGTCAAATGGAAGTTAAGAACTCCAAGAGACATCAAGAATCAGTCAAACAAACTTTTAAAAAAATGAAAAAAATGGAAGAAAATGTAAAATACCTCTTGGAAAAACAGCTGAGCTGGAAAATAGATCCAGGAAAGATGATATAAAAGTTATTGGTCTACTTAAAAGCCACAAAGAAAAAGAAGAAGAAGAAGAACTTGCATACCATTCTTCAAGAGATCAAGAAAAACTGCCCTGATACATCAGAACCAAAGGGCAAAATAGTCATTGAAAAAATTCATTGATCACCTCCAAAAAGAGATTCATACAAGGAAAACCCCAAGAAACATTGTTGTAAAAATTCAGAATTGTAATCTCAAGGGAAAAATACTACAGACTGCCAGGAAAAAAAATTAAGTACCCAGGGCCACAGTCAGGATTACCCAAGATTTTGGCAGCTTCTACCTAAAGGATCAGAAAGCTTGTAATACTATACTCTGGAAGACAAAGGACCTGGAATTACAACTAAGAATCAACTACCCAGTAAGACTGAACATTACCTTTCAGGGGAGGTGATGGGTCTTCAATGAAATAGAGAACTTAAGTTAATCACTTCTCTTGAAAAGACTAGAAAATTTGATCTTCAAATTTTTAAAAAGGACTTAAGAGAAGCATAGAAAGTTAAACAAGAAAGAAAAAAAATTAAAGATTAAAGTGTTTATATCTCTAGATGGGTAAATAATATCTGTAGCTCTTCAGAATGGTATCTTTTATTAGGCAGTTAGAAAAGGCACACATGAACAGGAGGTATGAGTATAAATTGATTATGATATGATGATATTAAATAAAAAGACATTAAGGGGTAGAAAAAGGATTGTACTGGTAGAAGAAAGGGCAAGTAAAATTGGATAACTTAGATCACATGAAGAGATACAAAAGACTTCTTATAGTAGAGAGAAAGAAGGGAAAGAGATGAACATTGTATGAAGCTTAATCTCATCAGTTTGGGTTCAAAGAGGGAGTAACATTCACTCATTTGGGATATAGAAATTTATCTTATTCTATAGGAAAATAGGAAGAGAAAATGGAAAGAAAAAGAAGAGGTTAGATAGAAGAGAGGGCAGAAACACTACGAGAAAGAAGGAAGAAAAGAGAAGAGGTAAGATAGAAGGGAAGGCAGGTTGAGGGTGAGGTTGATGAGAAACAAAACACTACTATGAAGGGAAAGGGTCAAAAGAGAGAAAAAAGTATATGTGGGGAGAAATAGGATGGAGAGAAATACATAGCTGATAATCATAACTGTGAATGGGAATGGGATGAACTCTCCCATAAAATGGAAGCAAATAACAGAGTGAATTTAAAAACCAGAATCCTTCAATATGTTGTTTACAAGAAACACATTTGAAACAGAGAGATACATACAGAGTAAAGATAAAATGCTGGAGCAGGATTTATTTATGCTTCAGATAAAGCAAAAAAAAAAAAAAAAAGCAGAGGTAGCAATTTTGATCTCAGACAAAGAAAAAGCAAAAATAAATCTAATTAAAAGGGATAAGGAAGGGAGATATATCTGGTTAAAGGGTGCCATAAACAAACAATGAAGTGGCATCAATACTAAACATATATGTATCAAGTGGTATAGCAACCAAATTCTTAGAGAAGTTAATATACTTACAGGTAGAAATAGACAGTAAAACTATACTAATGAGGGATCTCAGCCTCCCTCTCTCAGAATTAGATAAATTAACACACACAAAAAAAAACAACAAAGAAATTAGGGAGGTCAATCGAATCTTAGAAAACTTAGATATGATAGACCTCTGGAGAAAACTAAATAGGAATAAAAAAGGAATATATCTTTATTTCAGCAGTACATAGCATCTACACAAAAAATTAACCAAGTATACAAACTTCATATCAAATGCAGAAAGGCAGAAATAGAGAATGCATCCTTTTCAGATCACAATGCAGTAAAAATTACATGTAATAAAGGACCAGGGAAAGATAGACTAAAAACCAATTGGAAATTAAATAATCTAATTCTAAAGAATGAGTGGGTCAATACCTACTCATCATAGAAACATAATCATAGAAAAAAACAGCTAATAATTTCATCCAAGAGAATGACAATAATGAGACAACATACTTATGGGCTGCAGCCAAAGCAGTTCTTAGGGAAAATTTTATATCTCTAAATAATTACATGAATTAAAATAGAGAAAGAGGAAATCAATTAAATTGGGCATGTAATTAAAAAAGCTAAGAACATATTAAAAAATCTACAATTAAATACCAATTTAGAAATTCTGAAAAATCAAAGAAAAGATTAATAAAATTCAAAATAAGAAAACTGTTGAACTAATTAATAAAACTAAGTGTTGGTTAATAGATAAACATTTGGTTAATTTGCTTAGAAAAAGGAAAGAAAAAAATCAAATTATCAACATCAAAAATGATGTTACTTATGACCAATTAAGAATTAACTTACCACCAATGAAGAAATTAAAGCAATAATTAGGAGCTATTTTGCAAACTGTATATCAACAAATCTGACAATCTAATTGAAACGGATGAATGAATATTCCTCACAAAATACTAATTGCCCAAATTAACAGAAAAGGGAATAAATTACATAAATAATCCCATTTTATAAAAAGATAAATTGATAAGCCATCAATGAACTCCCTAAGAAAAAAATCTCCAGGGCCAAATGGATTTATAAGTGAATTCTACTAAGCATTTAAAGAACAATCAATTATAATATTATGTGAACCATTTGAAAAAATAGAAGAAGGAATCCTGCCAAATTTCTTCTATGATGCAAATATGGTGCTAAAACCTAAACCAGGAAGAGCCAAAACAGAGAAAGAAAATTATAGCCAATGTCCTAATATTGATGGAAAATTTTTAAATAAAATATTAACAAAGAGATAACAACAATTTGGCAGCAGAATAATACACTATGACTAAGTGGGATTTATACCAGGAATGCAGGACTGGTTCAAAATAAGGAAAGCTATTGGCATAAATCAATAACAAAACTAAGAGAAATCATATCTCAATATGATAATCTCAATAGATTCAGAAAAAACTTTTGACAAAATACAGAACCCATTCCTATTAAAAACACTGAGAAGACAGGAATAGATGGAGTTTTTCTGAAAATGCATTTATCTAAAACCATCAGCAAGCATTATTTGTAATGAAGAGCAACTAAAGCATTCCCAATAAGATGAGAGATGAAACAAGGATACCCATTATCACCACTATTATTCAATATTATATTAGAAATGTTGGCTCTGGAAATAAGATAAGAAAAAAAAACAGAAATGAATAGGATGAGTGAAGACCTGTCATAAGAATGTAGCCTTGACGTATGTCCTAATTGTGACTTGAAACTGCAATAACAAAGTTGAACTATAGCTAAAAGCTGCAGTTCTATTAGCTTAGATAAATATTTCCCTCCTGTTTCTCCCTTCCCTATCCCCTCCCCCCCCTTAATTAGCATGTAAGTACTTAATGGGTAAAGAGTTTGCTATTTACAAGTATTCTTTTGTTTCTGGGATAGATTTCTGAGTTTGGGGCATAAGCCTGGACTTCCCCAGACAATGGGAGAAAAGGTGTGTGAGGGGGAGTTTCTGTTTAGGGTCTGTATAATTTTGTATTTTGCTATTGGCACTTTGCACTCCTTTACTGAGGATACCTTGTCTGTTAAGAATTGCCCTTTCTCAGGGAGATCATAATAAATCCTTTTTGGTTTTCTACCTTGAGAGTCTCTGATTTTAATTTGGGTTGGGTACATAACTGTCCCATACAGATGAATTAAAATAGGTGTAATGCCAGAGAAACTGAGACAAGATAGAGATTAGGGTTTTTAATATTTTAATAGAGATTTTGAACTAACATCCAAACAGAACCCATGTCCAGCCCCCAGCCAGCTGAATGGGATTTTTGTCTCAAAGCATCCAGCAACCAGCAAGTAATTCCAAAGACTTTAATAGAGCTCCAGCTATCAGGGAAACGAAGGCAAGGGGGGGGGGGGGGGGGCCGGGGGGGGAGGGGGGGGGGGGGGGGGGGGGGGGCAGAGTACTGGGTGAGTGGAAATTACAGGAAAGAACCATAATTTAGTTCTGAGAGATTGGGGGGGTCAAGAAGATGGTCAGTCAGGATACAGGAAGTCTGAGATCAGGAGATACTCAAACATTTGAGATAAGCCATCTGGAGTTTTATGACTCACTGGAATGTGAGAGTGACTACAGCTTCAAGGCTCCAATTCTTTCAGTCCCACTGGGGCAAGGAAGGGGGGGCACCAGGGAAACTGAGGCAGGGAAACTGAGGTAGGGAAACTGGGATATTACAATCCAGGGAAACCAAGGCAAGGAAACTGAGGTATTTTATAGGCAATGAAGAGATAAAGCTATCACTCTGCATAATATGATGGTATACTTAAGGAATCCTAAAGAATCAACCAAAAAACTACTTGAAAGAGGTAAACAGCTTTATCAAAGTTGCAAGACATAAAATAAACCCACACAAATCCTCAGCATTTCTATCTGCTACTCACAAAACCCAGCAGCAAGAAATATAAAGAGAAATTCCATTTAAAATAACTATAGACAAAATAAAATATTTGAGTGTCTACCTGCCAAGACAAACCCAGGAACAATGTGAATAATTACAAAACACTTTTCACACAAATAAAGTCAGAGCTAAACAATTGGGAAAATATCAATTTTTCATGGGTAGACCAAGCTAATATAATAAAAATGATAATTCTACATAAATTAGTTTACTTATTCAGTGCCATACCAATTGAACTACCAAAAATTATTTTGTAGAGCTAGAAAAAATAATAACAAAATTCATTTGAAAAAAAGGTCAAGAATATCAAGGGGACTAATAAAAAAATGCAAAAAATGCTGCCTAAAACTCTATTATAAAGTAGCAATCATTAAAATCACCTGGTATTGGCTAAGAAATAGAGTGTTAGATTAGTGGAAAAGGTTAGATACACATGACACAATAATCAATGATTATAATAATCTATTGTTTGATAAACCAAAAGACTCCAGCTTCTTGGATAAGAACTTACTATTTGACAAAAAATTGCTGGGGAAACTGGAAAATAGTATGTCAGAAACTCAGCATAGACCTATATCTTACATCCCATATCAAAATAATGTCAAAATGGGTACATGATTTAGGTGCAATGGGTGATAATATTAGAACCACAGGAAAACTGGGTTTGAGAATTTAAAATGACCCAGAAATCCCAAATCCCTTTTGCACACCTAAAAAGACCCCTGTCTCTTTCTCTCCTGTATAATAATTGCAACAGAAATCTCATAGAAGACTGCTGTCTTTCTGCCCTGTCTTTGATGTATTCCCTTAACAAACAGTTGCAAATATGACAGATAAGGTATCTAACCTGTTTGCTGTCAACAAAGGGATTTTTATAGAGTTTCTTTCAACCCTATAAAAAGCCCTATGTCCTTTTGTTTGGGGCCACAGATTTGGATACTGTTCCCATGTGACCAAAATCAACAACAAATTTTCCATTAAAAATTAATATTTCTCAACTCGTCTCTATATCTTGGCACATATATAAACAAATTAGGAGGGCAAGGAATAGTTTAACTCTCAGTTCTCTGGAGAAGGAAGAAAATTATGGCCAAAAAAAAAAGAATTAGAGAACCTTATGAAATGCAAAACTGATGACTTTGATTAACATTAAATCAAAAAGGTTTTGCACAAACAAAATCAATACAGCCAAGATCAGAAGGGAAGTAAAAAGCAGTGAAACAATTTTTATAACCAATATTTCTTATAAAGGCCTTTCTTCTAAAATATACAAAGAATTAACTCAAATTTATAAAATTACAAGTCATTCCCCATTTGACAAATGGTCAAAGAATATGAACAGATAATTTTTAGATGAAGAAATTTAAGCCATCTTTAGTCATATGAAAAAATATTGATTAGAGAAATGCAATTTTTTGAGGGATGTAACCTTTAACTTTTATTTATTTTATTTTATTTTAATAATTATAATTTATTATTGACACAACCCATGTCTGGGTAATTTTTTACAACATTATCCCTTGCATTCACTTCTGTTCCGACTTTTCCCCTCCCTCCCTCCTTCCCTCCACCCCCTCTCCCAGATGGCAAGCAGTCCTATACATGTTGAATATGTCACAGTATTTCCTAGATACGATATATGTGTGCAGAACCAAACCGTTCTCTTGTTGTACAGGAAGAGTTGGATTCAGTAGGTAAAAATAATCCGGGAAGAAAAACAAAAATGCAAACAGTTTACATTCATTTCCCAGTGTTCTTTCTTTGGGTGTAGCTGCTTCTGTCCATCATTGATCAATTGAAACTAAGTTAGATCTTCTCTTTGTCAAAGAAATCCATTTCCATCAGAATACATCCTCATACAGTATCGTTGTTGAGATATATAATGATCTCCTGGTTCTGCTCATTTCACTCAGATCAGTTCATGTAAGTCTCTCCAAACCTCTCTGTATTCATCCTGCTGGTCATTTCTTACAGAACAATAATATTCCATAGCATTCATATACCATAATTTACCTAACCATTCTCCAATTGATGGGCATCCAGAGAAATGCAAATTAAAACAACTCTGAATTACCACCTATTATATTGGCTAAAATAACATGAAAATATAATGACAAATATTAGAAGGGATATGGGAAAACTGGGAAATTAATGCGTTGTTGGTGGATTGTGAAATGATCCAACCATTCTGGAGAACAATTTGAAACTATGCCCAAAGGATTATAAAACTGTGCATATCTTTTGATCCAGCAGTGTCTCTACTGGCTCTTTATTCCAAAGAAATCATAAAAAATGGAAAAGGACCCACATGTGCAAAAATGTTTATAACATGCCTTTTGTGGTGACATTTAAAAATAAGTAGATGCCCATCAGTTGGGGAATAGTTGAATAAGTTATAGCATTCAAAAGTAATGCAATAATTGCTCTATAAAAAATGATGAACAGACTAATTTAGAAAGATCTGGAAAGATTTCCATGAACTGATGCTGAGTGAAATAAGCAGAACTAGGAAAAGATTGTAAACAGCAACAGCAAGATTGTTCAATGATCAACTATAATAGACTTTGTTCTTCTCAACAATTCAGTGCTCCAAGACAATCCCAATAAACATCCGTGTCCTGAGAGAGAACTATGGAGACTGAATGTTAATCAACACATTGCTATGTTCACTTTTTTTTTCTTCTGTTTTTTTTTCTAATGGTTTTTCCCTTTTATTCTGATTTTTTTTCTCCCAACAGAATTCATATGGAAATATGTAACATTGAATATACACGTATAACCAAAAAATTGTTGTTTTATATGTAACTTGGAAAAATTACAATTTAAAATTTATTAGGTACCTACTATGTATCATGCATGGTGCCAAGTAGGTAGGAATAAAAAGAAAAATTAAAAAAAAATTCTAGTGGAGCAGCTAGATGCCACAGTGGATAGAACACCAGCCCTGAAGTCAGGATTAGAGTTCATATCCTGCCTAGACACTTAGCTTTTTCTATGTGACCTTGAGCAAGTCACTTAAACTCCAACTGCCCCACTCAAAAACAAATAAATAAATAAATGAAGCCTGCTATTAAGGAACTCGGTCTAAAAGGGGAGACAACATACACGCATATACAATATTCAGGATTAGGAGAAGTCAAGCAATTGAGCAAAGGGACTGGCATTAAGGAAAACTAGAAAGGCTTCCTTTAAAAGATCAGATTTCAGCCAAAACTTAAGGAAGCCAGGGAAGCCAAGAAATAGAGATGAAGAAGGAAAGAATTTTGTTCACGGGGAAATGGTCAGTGAATATGCACAAAATTCAAGAATGGAGTACCATGTATCAGGAAGAGCAAGCAAGCCAGGATCACTGGATTGCAAAGTGTGTGGACACTGTTACTAATCTATTATTTATTATTAGGTTTGTTTAAATTGGGGATTTTATTCTCAATTAAAATGGAAGAATTCACTTGATTCCTAAGGTAGAGCCTCCTTTCAGTTTTTGTGAGATCATGTGTAACTTTTCAACTCTATCCTGGAATGGAAGACTGGACTGCTCCTTTTATTTCTAGAATGAAATTTTCAACCTTCATTGGGCTATAGTACAAAAATCATGGGTTTAGTACTCAAATCCAGGAATAGTAACCAACAAACCCCCAATCTTCATTCCACATTCTCAATCCCAAACTGCACCAGAAATTATAAACACCTGGGAACCACAAAGATACTGACAGCACACTTTTTAAGACATCTAAAAAGGGGTGTGGTGCAAAGTTTCTGCATGTTAAGCAATTTATCTACTTCTGGCAAAAGCATATTTGAACATTTCACTGACCAAACTTCACTCTTTCTATAATATATTTATATTATATTCCTCTCAGGCAGAATTTTTTTTTGTCTAAGGTGTTCTTACTATGTAGAACTATGTACCTGTGAGATCAACCATCAAATCCTCTAGGTTCAACTAAAATATTTTCATTCCAGAGAGTCAGTTGGTCTTGCAGAGTAGAATCTAGAATACTGGTGTCTCAGCTGAGAGATTGCAGCCAAAAGAGCTAGAACTGCTTTGATATTGTGACAAGGCAGTCCAGCAGGTACACCTTCTCTACAAAATAGGAAACCTTGATTTTTTTTGAGGAGAAATGGTATAGATTTGCCTGTCCCCATAATATATCCACCAATTAAAATACTTCCCACCCTTTAGGTCCCTATCAAAAGCAATATCCTCTAGTAAATAATTTTCCTTGAAGACTTGAGAGCCTTATACTCCTACTCACATGGCTCCTGATTGTGTCTGAGAGACTCTTAAGTTTTAGATACTATATAACACTTACATGAGGGAGATATAAATTCAGATTATCAGAGAATATTTCATGGAAGAGGTTCAAGAGAGGTGATTGAGAGACAAGGGCAAACTTTTAAATGGTAGACAAAAAGCTTCCCCTGAAGCTCACAGCATAGGAGAAAATTAGCCCACAGAATGGGGCCGGATTCTCAGCATCCAGAACCCTAGAGCTTCCTTTCAGCAAAAGCTTTTTACCTCTCATTGATTGATTGATCTGAGATCTCACCTTAATTCCAGTCAAAAAACTCATATTTTTTTAATATTTTCAACTGTTTATTAGAATAAAATTTCTCCCATTTCATACCTATTACT
Source organism: Sarcophilus harrisii (assembly GCF_902635505.1). Taxonomy (NCBI): domain Eukaryota; kingdom Metazoa; phylum Chordata; class Mammalia; order Dasyuromorphia; family Dasyuridae; genus Sarcophilus; species Sarcophilus harrisii. The sequence continues at coordinate 488,924,230 of NC_045426.1, read as the reverse complement.
TTGATATAAAGGTTTACTTTTTTGTATTCACATTTAAAATTTATATTTATTCCCAAAACATCTTTCTTATTAGATTCAGCCCAATGCTATAAGATGTTTAGAGTTTTTTCAGATTTCCATCTTGCCATTCATTATATTAGCTGTCCTTTCCCAGCTTTTTGGTACGTGAAAATCTGAAGAATATCTTGAAGAAAGACTATAATTTCTAATTCTCCAGAGACTAGCAGGAAGGTTTTTTTTTTTTTGTTTTTTGTTTGTGGGTTTTTTTTTTTTTTTTTTTTTTTTTTTTTTTTTTTTTTTGTATAACCAATGTTTGATGAGAGGAAGCTGAGTTACTGAGAAGATAAATATTATCCTCTCATTTGGAGTGACCAGATAAATTACTTTGATTCTGAAACTCTTATCATACCGTTTGACAGAAATTGTTAATACAAATGTAATATAGACTATCACCCTCTTAAATGATCCTTATTATGTCAGAATTTTAGTAATATCCTTACATTTCTATTTTTAAGATATTTACCCTTGATTAGGTTGAGTTCAATTATACCCTAGGTCTTTCCATCCTACGATTTTGCTTGGATCTAGATCTCTAATATCCTTTGCCCCTTTCTACTGGGATTCATGGCATGAAGGGCAAAACAGCCAGAATGAATCAGTTTTCCTTGTTGAAGGCAACTGGGATCTCATGACCAAGTCTTGCTACTTTCTGTTAGCTAATCATGAGCTAACATCCTCCTCTTCTCCTATTACTATAAAAACTTTTTCATGGGTCTCTGGTTGGAAAATCCACTGGACATTCCATAATGTGTCAGGTTTGCTATTCTGCATCTCAATTAAAGATGCTTTATTCTTCATCTCATGGCTTTGATTTATTTCAAGACTTGACACTCTAAACTATAGATATTTAAAATGAGGTAATTAGACATAATCCTAATCAATGCTCAGTCCTAGATTCTGTTTGCCCTTTCTTCACTGAAGCTAATAAAGGACTAGTTCATCTCCTACTCTCTAAAAAGGTAAGAATTGTAGTATCCCTTCAAGGTAGTCATTAGATGACAAAAAGCACAGTGGATGACACAGTAGAGATCCAAAAAGAACCTGACATTCTGGGCTAAATCAAATAAAAAATTCAACAAGGATAAATGGGAAGTCTTGTACTTGGGCACAAAAAATCTTCTTCTTAAGTATAATAGGACAGGGAAAACATGGTTAGACAATTGATGGTCTAAAAAAAGATTTGAAGTGGGAAGAGGGTATCGAACTGTAAGCTGTAATGCATGAACAGTGGGCTATAGCAAACAAACAAAAAAAAAAAAACTAATGCAATCTCTGGCTGCATTCAGAGGGGTATAACTTACTGGAAGAGGGAGGTAAAAGTTCCACTGTACTCTGCCTTCATAAGACCTCATTTGGAGTCTTATATTTAGTAGAAGAAGGATATTGAGGAGCTGAAAGCCATCCAAGGGGGAACAATCAAGAAGGCTGAAGAACCTTGAGTATTATATGAGGATAGACTGAAGAGAATAGCCATGTTTAGCCTAAAGAAGAGAAAATGAACTGTGTTACAGTATTCAAAGGGCCATCCTAAGGAAGAAGGATTCAACTTTTTTTCTTTGGCTGTAGAGGACAGAACTGAAGGTAATCAACAGAAGTTAAAAGGAGGAAACCATAAATTGTATGTCAGAAAACACCTTCTGTCAAAAAGTAGAATGGGGCATCTTGAAAAAGAGGGTTTGTGGAGATTGTGGAAAGTCTTTAGGCAAAAGCTGGACAATCAATTATCGTTTGAGTAACTGTGAAGATTCTTTGTATGTCCGGGTCAGACTATCCGGTCATTGAAATCCTTAGCATTTCTCAAATTCTGTGATTCTATAAAGGCAAAATAAAAAATTTTGGTTTACTACAAAAAAACTTGGTAGAGCTTCACCTTAATGTTTGGCACTGGAGTGGGCTCCTGAGGAAGACAGAAGTGTTAAAAATATCCTTCAGAGGTACTTTTTTCCTCCTAATCAAATGATCTAAGATGATTTAGGGTCTTCCTACTTATTGCTGATAAGTATACTATCAGCATAGTATATACTATGGTATGCTAGGTATGTTTGAGATTTATATAATTATTTGACTATCTATTCCTCCTTAAAAAGTTAAGACCCATCAAAAATGTTTTAAATGATTTATATTATTCTTTACCTGAATATTGCAAAGCACTTTACAGACAAATAATCATGATGGGGATGGGGGAGGAAGGAAGGAGAAATAGAGAAGATAAATTGATCGCCCTAAAACCACAGGGCACATTCTGGACCAGAATACATAGTTCCTGACTTCCATTCAAGGACCTAAACTCTCACAACAACTCTGCCTCAGTTCAGGATTACTGTGATCATTTATTTATCATCACCTTGCAAATAGGTTGTTCCTCCCTTCCCCCCCCCCAAAAAAGTCCATCAACCAAAAACCATTTACAGGCCCACAAAACTTTCTCCAGACTTGCCCACACTTACCAATGTCCATGAGAAGATGGATCTGAGAGAAATGGTAGTCCTCCACTTGAGGAACTGGTTTGAGGCAGGTCCCTCCCTTTCTCAGAACACTTCATTGGCTTTCCATTGCTCCACAATCAAATTGAAATTTCTGACCATGGGTTTTAAATGCATTCTTCTTTACCTCAAAGTCCTCACTTCTTGGCTTTTTTCACTGATGCCTCAGCTTACAGGAGCCACACTAACCAGGCAAATTGCCCATCAACATACACTTCTTTCTCTCTTTCTTTCAATTGCTGAGTATGTGGGGTGGAGTGAGAGGGGAAATATGTGTCCTTCCTTTTGCTGTTTATGTTAGGGCAGAAGGGAGCTACACCCCCTCATTCCAGCTCTAGTGTGTTTGGTGGGGGGAGCACTTACTTATTGTTGGGACAATAGTAATTCCTTTTCAGCCCTTGCTATAAACTTAAATGAATCTGGAGATGGTACTGCTGAGAAGGCTCCATTCAGACTCCAGACAACAGGTAATGGCCTAAAGCAAGGTTTCCTGAATAGTCTGTAATTTTAGGTACCAAATAGGAGGAAGCAGGAAAGAAATAAAGCTACACATAATAGAAAGCAATTTACTAGGGAAGAACAATTTTTAGTCAACTAGCAATACTCATCACATCAAGGATTCCTAAGGATCTCTTGACCCAATCAAGTCCTGGGTCCTGAGCTCAAGCATGGACTAATGGGAATCTCTGACTTCATACTTTGTTTCATCTAGGTCAAATAGAATTTAGTTTTTTCTCTAAGGGAAATTAATAATGACTCAGAGGCATTCAAGTAGAGTATGGTTCCTTGCCTTGGGGCCTTCCCACATGCTCAGGGAATTTGGTATCTTAATAGCAAAACCATATAATAAGAATTTTTATTTATACATGATTAAAGATATACAAACCTATATAGATATAGGACAAATATAGTTAGTCAATAATATTTATTAAGTACCTACTATGTACCAGATATTATGCTAAACACTGGAAATACAAATACAAATTTCCTGAAGGAAATTACAGACTACTGGAGAAACATAACAAAGAAACTACAAAGGAGAAACATAATACACAATGGGAAGCCTCAAAGGGAAATGGGAAGGTGTGAAGAATATACCAGGTACAGGAAACTTGATAAAGAAGAAGTCCAAAGCCAGCTGGTAGAAAATAAATAGTTTAGTGTCCTGTTATACCTTAAATGGGGATTTGGGAGATTATGATTATGGAGGGGAGGAGAGAGAGGCAGAAAAGAAAGGGAGAGAAAAGGAAGGAAGGTAAGGAGGAAGAGATACAAGAAAGACAGAGACAGAGACAGTGAGACAAAGAGACATAAAGGGACAGAGAGATGGACAGAGACAGAGAAGATAGGGACATACAGGGACAGAGAGAGAGAGAGAGAGAGAGAGAGAGAGAGAGAGAGAGAGATGGAGAAATGACATCCATCCAGGGCACTAACCACAGGTCTTTATAGGAGTTTTGAAGTTCTCTAGTTTTTGCTGAACCAGAGAACACAGAATAGCCTTAGTAGGTCATTAGCTGTGCCCCTGCTGCCTTATATGCCATTATAGACTACAGATTTTCCTGGGGGGAACCTCAGACAACCAGCAGGCATTTCATGAGAAAGAAAACCAGCTTACATCCTAGAAGAACCTATGAAGAGAAAATGGGCAGGGTAGCTAAGATTTCCAAAGTGTTCTGAGCAATTCTGAAGGAATCCTGTTAAATTTATACTTCTCCAATATCCTTTTTGAGCTGATGTGAATCCCTGAGAGGACACTGAAATCCACTATCTTTATTACAGTATAGTCACATTCAGAATATAAACTATTAGAGTACAGCAAATATCTTTTTACTTTAATATCTGTAGAATCTCATAGATCTAGTGCTTCATACCTGATGTACCAAATAGTGGCCCTTTTGTAAGCCCTGGTACCTAGTGGTGACACCTAGAACACCACATGCAAGGTCATCACATTCATATCATTAATAAGAAGAATAAACAAGAGACAATAGTAATGGAACATGGAATGGACAATGGAAAAAGACACTGGCTCTGCAGTCAAGTTCTTTTTTTTAAGCTTTTTATTTTCAAAATATATGCATGAATAATTTTTCAATATTACAATATTAATCCTTGCAGAACCTTGTGCTCCAATTTTTCCTTCATTTCCCCCAACCCCTAGATGGCAAGTAATCCACTATATGTTAAACATGGTAAAATATATGTTAAATCCAATATATATATGCATATTTACACAATTATCTTGCTATACAAGAAAAATCAAATGAAAAAGGAAAAAATGAGAAAGAAAATAAAATGCAAGCAAACCACCATAAAAAGATTGAAAGTGCTATGTTGTGATCTACACTCAATCTGAAGTCAAGTTCAGATCATACCTCTGACAATTATTACTTTCCTTGGTACTGTTGTTGTTGTTGTTATTCAGTCCTGCCTAATTCTTTGTTATTTTTATGTTAAAAACACTAAAAATGTTTTGCCATTTCCTTCTCCAGCTATTGCTTTAAGGTTTTATGAAATTCTTAATGAATATCTTGATTTTTATTGAGAAACACTCTCATAATAACCTCATGAGATATGTATCCCATTTGATAGATAAGAAAAACTGGGGAAAACAGGGTTAAGTGACTTGCTCAGTCACACAACTTGTAAGTGTCTCAGGCCAGATTTGGAATTAGGTATAGCACTCTATCTACTGTACTACCTTCACCTCTCTAATCTTGAACACATCATTTAATCTTCCCTAACCTTGGATTCCTTTTCTGTAAAAGGAGAGGATTGAACTAGATAATTTCCGAGGTTCCTTCTAGCATTAGATCAGGACCCCTGTGATGATTTTCAGAATTGATAGTAATTGTTTCTCTTGATAAAAGAATTCTGGTACTGAGAACTCTTCCCTGAAGAGATGCCAAGCATGCCTCTACCAGCCAGATTGATGTTTTTGTCCCCCCTTCACATCCATTTATGTTTTTCCCTTCTCCCCCATTTGCCCATAAGGTCAGGTTCATAAGCACCCACTCTCCTTTGTAAGCCTTCCCTACATACAGTAGGCACTGAATAAATGTGAGCTAGTGATTAGCATTAAAGGAGACTTATTTCAAATTTTTATTGAAATTCTGATTTGCCCTTAGTGTGACTTTATTTAGGTTTCCCCTAATTTCTTTCAGCTCCTAGCATTCTGGCCCTGGGTTAATTTGCATCAGGGCTATGTCAATGCTTCTGAATGCCGTCCATGTGCTAGATGCTGTTGAGAACCAAATAAAATTTGCCCTTGTGATTTGTTTTCTTTCAACTTGGCAGATTTGTGACCCCTGTGTTTCTAGGAGCTGGAATTGTCAAGACTCTTTTAATACACCTCTTTGTTCGGGCAATAGCACGCCTGGTGGCTTTGAGAATAGCTTGTCGTTTGGAGAATAGCATTTGTAGACACAACTGCTGTGGAAAAGGAAAACCCAGTGCATGGGCTGTTTCTCTGGGAACAAGGCAGGCCGAAAGAGTGCCTATTGTTCTACTTTCAAAAAAATAAATATGACCTGGAGGATTTAATTTGACCATGAATATGAGACAGTGTTTGGCTAGAAATCTGCCCATGCATGTACCAATGTCATCTACGCAGGTATAATCCTTTAGGTAGCAATCAATGTTGGTTCTTTGTGTGGTTGTTGTTTTTTTAATCACCCCCCAAAGGTCTGAGACATATAAGAGCTTGGCCCCTGCCTCTAGGAAGCTCGAAGGATGGCTTTCAGTAAACACAACAATAGTCCCAGTATCTATAAAGCTACTCCTATCCTCGTTATGTTTCATGGCACAAGAAAATGCATAGCTATTAATCCAACAGGCAATGGTGATCCCAAGGAACCCCGGGTCTCAGGTAACTTTTGTTAATGGTATTTTTGTAACTCAGTTTCTTGCCTCCTTTTGTCATAATTTACCAAAAGTTGGAGCTGATAAGGGGTACATTTGTCTGTCCCCTGCCAGGATATTATTGTTCCTCAGTTTCTGTTGTTCTCTGCCATGTTCTGTCTACTTTGGGCCTGAGGCAACAGAATCTGGCCCTTGGGTCACAAAGAATCCACTGCTGTCAATTAAGCATTCCAAATCATACATAATATAATAAAAGTTGACATTAGATAGGATTTTTTTCCTTGTAAAATATTTACTTTTACCCTACATTATAAGCCTTCTTTCAAGTCCCAGATAAAAATCCCACCTTCTCCTTTCTCAATTTCAGTTCTTTCAATTTTAATCCAGACTTTCTTCGTATTATTTCCTATTCGTGTTTGTACATAACTCTTTGCATATTGTTTCCCCCTTTGTAGTGTAAACTCCTTGAGGGCAAGGACTATCTTTGCTTTTCTTTATAACTCCTGTACTTAGCATAGTACCTGGCACACAGTGAGCACTTAATAAGCGCTCATTGACTGACTGACTGACAAGGCATAAGATAGTCCCATTCCAAAGATTTGAGCAAATGTAAAAAGGAAAAAAAAATCCTTTTGTGTAGATTGGCTAGTTAAGGAGTAGGGCTAAGTAATAAGATAGGTCAAATCATAAGTATAGGATCTTAACTTGGACATCTGGCAAGATTCTAGAATACTGCCACTCTTATTGATTTACCTTATCAAAAAATTAAATTGATTACATTCTACTATACATGACATGCCTACTTATTGACATGGGAATCATTTCTTAATTATCTATTAACTATTGGTGCACAGCAGACTATTGTTGAACCAAATATAAAAATAAGTTCCAAATTAGTGAAATAATTCCAAGATTGTATTTGGTGCTTAAAAAAAAAAAAAAAAAAAGGAAAATTGATAAAAGATCAGACATTGACACAACTTATCATCACAAGCTTAAGAAATTTAATCTGTGTAAATTATTCACAACAAACCTCACCCTGCAAACACTGGACGTCCTTACCAAGTAGAAAATAGAACATCAGAAAGCAACAATAATTTATAATGTGAACTTATTTTCAAAATCTTCCAGAGGAGAAATAAAACATGAAAACTTGTGCTTTCCAAAGACATCCGAATGACTGGCCATCATCATGGAGGCTATGCATCTCAGATCCCCAAAAGAAAAGAGATTACTCTAGGCAGTAAGGTGACACAGTAGATAGAGCACCAGCCCTGATGTCAGGAGGACCCGAGTTCAAATTTGACCTCAGACATTTAACACTTCCTGGGCAAGTCACTCAACCCCAATTACATCAGCAAAAAGCAAAATAAATAAATAAATAAGAAAAAAGATTACTCATAGGTCATAAAATCTTCTAGTTGTTCCCTGTAAATTGATGCTAAATTGATCAAATTAGTTCAACCTAACTATCCACACTAGGGAAGAAATATATGAAATATTCCCACTGTCCAGATGATAATATTCTGTTGTTGGGACAGTTGGTCCATCAGGATATACATGGTGAATGGGCATTATTGATGGACAAGGATTTGAAAGATTGATTGGGAAGAAGATAGCAAGATGAATTACCTGTGGGAAATTGTGTATTGCCTTAATGACCGCAACATTCTTCTTGAAACAAAGAAGCAGCCGCATCAGAGCTAACATTTACAAAGCACTAACCATGCTCTAAGGTACTATACTAAGTGCCTTGTGACTATTATTCCATTTGATCTTTACAACACAGAGATAGGTGATATTATGGCTTCATTTTGCCATTGAGGAAATTGAGGCAAACAGAGGACTTCCTTGGGTAACACATCCAGTAAATATCTGAGGTCATCAATTATATAGACTGAATGAATAAAGAAAACATGCTAAGTCTGCAAGTGATGCCAGACTGGGATGGGGACCAACATCTGGGAGGGTAGGGTTTCAATTGTAAATGCCCTAACCAAATAATGGAGTCCCTTAGAGACAAGAGAATGGTGGTATACTTGGGAAGGAAATGCTAACTACAGAATTATTAGATAAGGAAATGCCTAACTGTGTGAAAGTATATCAGAAAACCACTTAGGTCCATCACTTTGCCTCTTGATGCCCCATTTTCTTCATCAGGAAGATGAGGCTAATGGTATTTGCTCTACCTACCTCCCAAGTTGGTGGGTTTTGTGTGATATCCTAAGGCATTATAAAAATGTAAGTCATTGTCATTATTTCTTATAAATGTAAATAAAACTCAAGTAGATACCTACAATAGTTTGCCCCATCTCATCACCAATTATCAGTGAATAACATTGAGAGGAAGCCACAAAAGCTGAAGATGAATCAGTACACTAGATTCGTTTTTTGCTAGTTAACAGATGAGACAGAACAAGGAAAGAATCAGAAATTCAGAGGCCTGAGACATCAGTTGGTATTATAAAGGCTGATTCTGAAAAAAAGGAATAGGAAAAAATGACAGAAACACAAAAAAAATGGTCACAGATGTCAAGAGAGCAAGATCAAGGGCCCAATAAACAGCAATAAGATTAGGAAAAGTAGACTGCTACCACGTATTACTTCAATTCTCTCTTTTTAAATTTTTTTTAAATTTTCAATAGTATTTTATTTTTAGAAATACATGTAAAGACAGTTTTCAACATTCATTTTTGTAAAACTTTGTTCTAAATTTCCTCCTCCCTCCTTCAACTCCCCTCTGCCCAAGACAGCAAGTAATCTGATATGGGTTAAATATGTACAATTCTTTTAAACATATTTCCATATTTTTATGTTGTGCATGGAAAATCAGAACAAAAGAAAAACATAACATGAGAAAGAAAAAACAAACAAAAAAGGAAAATACTATGTTTTCAGTCTCCATAATTCTCTCTCTAGATGAAGATGGCATTTTCCATCTCAAGCTTAATGGAATTGCTTTGAATCATCTCATTGTTGAGAAGAGCCAAGTCCATCACAGCTGATCATCACATAATCTTCACAAATCTCTTTCAATAAACAGTAGGTCCCTGCTGATTTCACCTCTTTGGGATTTCAAAAGCCTTACCAATAAAAACTGGAACCAAACAGAATTCTTTCAATTCAATTCAGTTAATATTTATTAAGCCTGTAATAGGCACTAAGCACAGTGGTAAGCACTGAGGACATAAAAAGAGACAAAAGATAGTCCCTGTCTTCAAGAAGCTTACAGTCCAAAGAAGGAGATATTTTTCATCATTTGGTTTTTTCTGTGTGGATGATTAGGCCAAATGCTTTTAAATAGTTAAAGATCTTTTCCAGGTATAATATTCTAATCCTGGTGCAATCATGTTGCCATTTGCATTTAAAGGATTTCACCAGCTATAGGGAATCCCCCTTCAATTTAGATCCTGAACTAGATCTCCTCCATGGCAATGGCAAACATGTTAGTGAACATGTGTTTCTTCACTTTATAACTCTCATCATATTAATTATCTAAGAATTATTGAACAAGGTTATCTCTGTAGATATCTAAAGACAAGTAATTTTAATGTATGCTTGTGGGGCAGATTGTGGGAAAAGTGCCTTTGTATAGGCAAATCTAACTTGTTTTTATAATCAACAATGAGAACAGTGGGATTTTCATTCTCTACATCTTTCATTTAGTTGTGTGATAGTAAAGATTAGGCTGCTAGATGACATGATGAATAGATTATGGGGATAGGAGTCCAGAAAACCTGAGTTCAAATCTGACCTCAGACACTTATTAGCTAGGTAACATTGGGCAAGTCACTTAACCCTGTTTGCCTCAATTTTCTCATCTGTAAAATGAGCTGGAGAAGAATATGATAAACCATTCTACTATCTTTGCCAAGAAAATCCCAAACGGAGTCACAAAGAATCAGAGGCCTGAAACAATTAAACAACAACAACAAAAAGGTGTGAACTACTGTAAAACTTTGCTTGTGAAAGCTTGCCTAGTCTTATATGTAAATAAATCTTTTTAAAATTATCTAAAGATGGAAGAGTAGGGACATGGGTTAGTGGTTGTTGATGTTTTGATTTTCTCTCGGCCATCTTTTTTTAAATTAAAGCTTTTTATTTTCAAAACATATGAATGGATAACTTTTCAATATTGACCCTTGCAAAACTTTATGTTCCAATTTCCCCTCCCTTCCCCCAACCCCCTCTTCCAGATAGCAAGTAATTCAATATATGTTAAATTCAATATATGTATACATATTTATATAATTATCTTGCTGCACAAGAAAAATTGAAAGGATCAAAAAGGAAAACTATAAGAAAGAAAATAAAATGCAAACAAATAAAAAAGTGAAAACGCTATGTTGTGATCCACACTTAGTTGCCACAATTCTCTCTCTGAGTGTATGTGGCTCTCTTCATTACAAGATCATTAGAATTGACCTGGGTCATCTCATTGTTGAAAAGAGCCATGTCCATCAGAATTGATCATAGTATAATCTTGTTGTTGTGTACAATGATCTCCTGGTTCTGCTCATTTCACTTAGCATCAGTTCATGTATGTCTACAGGCCTCTCTGAAATCATCCTGATGATCATTTCTTATAGAACAATAATATTCCATAACATTCATATACCATAACTTATTCAGCCATTCTCCAATAGGCTCCAATGAAACTCAGGTTCCAGTTTCTTGCCAATAGAAAAAGAGCTGCCACAAACATTTTTTTCCTGTCATCTTAGCCAATCTGAGAGGTGTGTAGTGGTACCTCAGAATTGTCTTAATTTGCATTTCTCTGATCAATAGTGATGTAGAGTACCTTTTCTTATGACTAGAAAAGGTCATCTACAAATTGTCTGTTCATATCCTTTGACTATTTATCAAATGGAGAATGTTGGCTACCTGTTTAAGGAGAATTAAAAAGGTCTAAGGAATTTGGAGGGGGTGAAGGTGTACACATGTGTGTATGGATGCATGCACCTATCCTTTTGTGCACCTTCCTCTTTCTTCAGATATCCTGCAACAGATCCTTAGGATGATCTCTCAATTGTGTTTCCTCAAGCATAAATCTTTCTATGAACTGGAAACTTGGGTCTAATTCATATTCCTTCCATATCTTTGCTCCTGTCTCTTCAAAAGCATATCTAATTCAAAGATGTAGACTCAGGTATGGTAGTTTGACAATCCTCCATTGTGAAGGTTTTCTGGAGGCAGCCTTATTGAAATAAATAATTACTCCAAAATCGCAGCCAGCTGGTAAAAATGCAAACGCTTATTTCTCCTTCCAAATTAGCCCGTTTAGTTGAGACCTAACTCTCTGCTTGAGCTCTAAGAGATCTTGCAGCTTTGTCCTTGGCTTCTGCCTCTGCTTTCTTCAGCCTCCAGCCAGCACCAAGGTAGAAGATATGATGGATCTCTCTTGCCTCAAAGATAGGGCTTGTAGGCTTTTCTTCCAGAGTGTTCTGTCTCTGAGCCCCGTCGATGTTCCAGAGAAATTCTCTTGAGTCGCTCACTGGAACTGTATTTATGCTACTTCTCTGAGAGTGGGATTGTGGGATATCTCCCAGCATGCTCTCTGAAATCTCCCAAACATGTGAACTCCATTGAGTTCTTAGATACTTATGAGCTCTCTAAAGGTGTGAACACAAGCATTGTTTCCATCAGTTGTACTTAGTACCTAGTTCAAGTTCTGGCCCAAAATAACTCTTTCTAAGATTAAATCAACTCCAATGGCTTAACACTTTGTAAAGATTCCAACACTCCATGTTGAAAATGTTTATTATAAAAATCTTTGTAGGTCTTTTCCATTTTTCTTTCTTTTTTTATTTGAATCCCCTTAGGATGATTTTGCCTAGGTTTCCTACTAAACTTTCTTTAAATTGTTCTTATCCTCCACTGCTTTTCTCTGTTTTATGAGGCAAGACTACTCATAATTTTCCATCCGCCTTCTAAGTAAGATTTTGCAAATGAGTTTATATTATCAACTGGCATTGCCTTTGGCTGCTATATCTTTCTATTTGACAAGTAAATCATTTGCTAACTAAAGTGTCTTTTAGAATCGTTTCATATCCTTGTTATAGTAGTTGATTTATATCAGTTAAATTTTATGAAATTATTATATTCTTTAACTATATCCTTTCTTCCATCCATAGCCCATTTTCCCATCAGCAATAATTTGTTTAAACAGGTCAGAATAGAGTTATTTTAGTTGCATACCCCATCTCTCTCATTTTTATTTATTTATACTTTGTGTTAATTTTGATTTTTGCTCTAACAAGTCAGTGGTCTGCCTATGTTCATACCAGCATCATTTCACTCTATGTGGTAAAACCATAGGAGGACTTTCTGAAGACTAAGAAAGCAGATGGGAAAGGGATGGACATGGACAAATAGCTGGATCCTAATTGAAGGAAGATCACAGACTGGACTGCATTTGAGAAATTTAATAAATAGTAACTAGACAGCATTTATATGCTTCACAAAGCAATTTATATATGTTATATCATTTGATACTTATAGCAACTTTGATAGAGAGATTGTGAGAGGTAAAATGGAAAATGTTTCATTACATTAAATTAAAAAGGGGTTATACAAGGAAAATTAATGTAGCTAAGATTAGAAGGAAAGCAGAATTGAAGGCAGGGGAATTTTATTGATAGTTTCTCAGATAAAGGTCTCATATTTCAAATATTCAGAGAACTTTATCAAATTTATAAGAATATTAGTCATTTCCCAATTAATAAATGGTCAAAGGGTATAGAAATAAATGGACTTTTCCTTAAAAATAGTCAGCAGCATCTATTTAAAACCATCAGTAAGCATCATATGTAATGGTGATAAACTGGAACCATTCCCAATAAAATCAGGAGTGAAACAAGGTTGCCCACTATCACCATTACTATTCAATATCATGTTAGAAATGCTAGCTTCAGCAATAAGCGATGAAAAAGAAATTAAAGGAATTAGAGTAGGTAATGAGGAAACTCTTTATAGATAATATGATATACTTAGAGAACCCCAGAGATTCTATTTAAAAGCTATTAGAAATAATCCACAACTTTAGCAAAGTTGCAGGATACAAAATATATCCACATAAATCCTCAGCATTTTTATACATCACTAATAAAATCCAACAACAAGAAATAAAGAGAAATTCCATTTAAATTAACTGTCAATAGTATAAAATATTTGGGAATCTATCTGCCCAGGGAAAGTCAGGAACTATATGAGCAAAACTACAAAACACTTTCCACACAAATAAAGTCAGATCTAAACAATTGGAAAAATATTAAGTGCTCTTGGATAGGTCGAGTGAATATAATAAAGATGACAATACTACCTAAACTAATCTATTTATTTAGTGCTATACCAGTCAGACTTCCAAGAAACTATTTTAATGATCTAGAAAAAATAACAACAAAATTCATCTGAAAGAAGAAAAGATGAAGAATTTCAAGGCTAATGAAAAAAAAAAATTAAATGAAGGTGGCCTACATGTACCTGATCTAAAACTATATTATAAAGCAGCAGTCACCAAAATCATTTGGTATTGGCTAAGAAATAGACTAGTTGATCAGTGGAATTAGTTAGGTTCACAGGACAAAATAGTCAATAACTATAGCAATCTAGTATTTGACAAACCCAAAGACCCCAACTTTTGGGATAAGAATGCACTATTTGACAAAAACTGCTGGGAAAATTGGAAATTAGTATGGCAGAAACTAGGCATTGACCTATACTTAACACCATACACTAAGATAAGTTCAAAATGGGTTCATGATCTAGGCATAAAGAATGAGATTATAAATAAATTAGAAGAACATAGGATAGTTTATTAGTCAGACTTGTGGAGGAGGAAGGAATTTGTGACCAAAGAAGAACTAGAGATCATTATTGATCACAAAATGGAAAATTTTGATTATATCAAGTTAAAAAGCTTTTGTACAAGCAAAACTAATGAAGACAAGATTAGAAGGGAAGCAATAAACTGGAAAACATGTTTACAGTTAAAGGTTCTGATAAAGACCTCATTTCCAAAATAGAGAGAATTAATTCCAAGTCATTCTCCAATTGAACAAACAATTTTCAGATGATGAAATTGAAACAATTTCTACTCATATGAAAAGGTGTTCCAAATCATTATTGATCAGAGAAATGCAATTAAGACAACTCTGAGATACCACTACATACCTGTCAGATTGGCTAAGAGGAAAAGATAATGACAAATGTTGGAGGGAATGTGGGGAAACTGGGACACTGATGCATTGTTGGTGGAGTTGTGGATGGATCCAACCCTTCTGGAGAGCAATTTGGTACCATACTCGAAAAGTTGTCAAACTGTGCATACCCTTTGATCCAGCAGTGTTACTACTGGGCTTATATCCCAAAGAGATATTAAAGAAGCAAAAGGGATCTGTATGTGCAAAAATGTTTGTGGCAGCACTTTTTGCAGTGACTAGAATGGATGCCCATCAATTGGAGAATGGCTGAGTAAATTGTGGTATATGAATGTTATGGAGTATTATTGTTCTGTAAGAAATGACCATCAGGATAAATATAGAGAGGCTTGGAGAGATTTACATGAACTGATACTAAGTAAAATGAGTAGAACCAGGAGATCATTATACACTTCAACAACAATACTATATGAGGATCAATTCTGATGGAATTGGCTATCTTCAACAATAAGAGGATCCAAATCAGTTCCAATTGATGAACAGAACAGCTACACTCAGAGAAAGAACACTGGGAAATGAGTGTGGACCACAACATAGCATTTACACTCTTTCTGTTATTATTTGTTTGCATTTTTGTTTTTCTTCCCAGGTAATTTTTACCTTCTTTCTAAATCTGATTTTTCTTGTGTAGCAAGATAACTACACAAATATGTATACATATATTGTATTTAACATATACTTTAACATGTATAGGACTACCTGCCATCTAGGGGAGAGGGTGGAAGGAAGGAGGGGGAAAGTTGAAACAGACATTTTTGCAAGGGTCAATGCTGAAAAATTACCTATGCATATGTTTTGTCAATAAAAAGCTATAATAAAAAATAATAATAAAAATAAATGGTCAAAGGATGTGAACAGACAGTTTTTCAATGAAGAAATCAAAGCTTTATATAGTCATATCAAAAAGCTCTAAATTATTGGCTAGAAATTGCAAATTAAAACTCTGAGATATCATCTCACACCTATTAGATTGGCTTAAAGAATAGAAGGGGGAAATGATAAATGTTAGAAGGAATATGGAAAAATTCAAACACTAATTCACTGTGGGCAGAATTATAAACCAGTACAACAATTTTGGAGAACAATCTGGAATAGCCCAAAGAGCTATTAAAATGCATATATCCTTTGACCCAGCAACACCACATTTAGGTTTATTTCCGAAGATGATTGGGGAAAAGGAAAAGAACCTACATGTTCTAAAATATTTATAGCAGCTTTCTTTGTAATGGCAAAAAAACCTGGAATTTGAGGAAATACCCATCATTTGGGAAGTGGCTAAACAAATTATGGCATATGAACATAATGGAATACTACTGTGCTTTAAGAAATGATGAACTTTCAATTTAAGAAAAATATGTAAGGGTTGCATGAAATAATGAAGAGTGAAATGAACAAAACCAAGAGGATATAATATATAGTATCAATACTATTGTTCAAGGAACAATTATGACTGACTAACTTATTCTGAATATTATACTCAAATAAATTACAAAGGTCCTATGAAAGAAGATGCCATTTACCTCTAGAGAAAGAATTAATCAATAGAAATATACATTGTATGTTTTTATATATACACATATATGTGTAGATACATGTATATATGG
Source organism: Sarcophilus harrisii (assembly GCF_902635505.1). NCBI lineage: Eukaryota > Metazoa > Chordata > Mammalia > Dasyuromorphia > Dasyuridae > Sarcophilus > Sarcophilus harrisii. Next base: position 488,908,000 of record NC_045426.1, on the reverse strand, counting down.
ATATGTGTGTATGTACATATATGTGTATATGTGTGTTTCATTGTGGCAAATGATGGCCTTCTCTAGTGCAGGTAACTCTGTGAGCTAGGTGCTATTATTATCCTCATTTAGCAGATGAAAAAACTGAACCTGAGATAGATTAAATGCCTTGCCCAGGGTCACACAGCAAAGAAGTGTCAGAGACAGAATCTCTACTCAGTTCTTCCAATTCCAAAACACTATTTTCCAACACTTTTGAGAATGCCAAACTACATCTTTTTTTCTTTTTTTTCTATGTTATTTTTTTTAATAATTATAACTTTTTATTGACAGAATCCATGCCTGGGTAATTTTTTACAACATTATCCCTTGCACTCAATTCTGTTCCGACTTTTCCCCTCCCACCCTCCACCCCCTCCCCAAGATAGCAAGCAGTCCTATACATGTTAAATATGTCTATTTCCTAGATTCAATATATGTGTGCAGAACCAAACAGTTCTCTTGTTATACAGGAAGAGTTGGATTCAGAAGGTAAAAATAACCCGGGAAGAAAAACAAAAATGCAAATAGTTTACATTAATTTCCCAGTGTTCTTTCTTTGGGTGTAGCTGCTTCTGTCCATCACTGATCAATTGAAACTGAATTAGATCTTCTCTTTGTCAAAGAAATCCACATCCATCAGAATACATCCTCATACATTATCGTTGTTGAAGTGTATAATGATCTCCTGGTTCTGCTCATTGCACTCAGCATCAGTTCATGTAAGTCTCTCCAAGCCTTTCTGTATTCATCCTGCTGGTCATTTCTTACAGAACCATAATATTCCATAACATTCATATACCACAATTTACCCAACCATTCTTCAATTGATGGGCATCCATTCCTTTTCCAGTTTCTAGCCACTATAAACAGGGCTGCCACAAACATTTTATGCCAAACTACATCTTAAACAGAGGAGTGAGATCATCTTTTTATCTTATATATCATGTGTCTATGAATTATGAAGCATAATAATCTCCTAAGAATCAAATTTGATGGTGACCAAAAGATTAATTTCAGTGGATACAAGCATTATTACCAATGATGATTAATATGAAAAGAGAGGCAATGAAGGTAAAATCCAGGAAGTGTATGGTTGGAAAAAATAGGCCAGTCATATAATAAGAATGAGGAACAGCACATAGACAACTTGAGTTTCATACCAGTAATTGTGGAATAGTAAAAGTCTTAGAGAGAAGCCTTCAGATCATGGAGTCTATTTTCTATGGTAGATTTATATAATGCTGAAAAATACACAGAGTGAGAAGACCTGCTTGGGCTACAGAATATATTTCAATGGGATCACAGATTCCTTTAATATAGAAGTACAGCTAATTACAATTATAATGGAACTTCTTTAATTTTTTAAAAACCAAATATATGTAAAAATCATTTTAATAATCTTTTTTAAAATTTTGAATTTCATATTTTTTCATCTCCCCCGCTCTCTCCCTGAGAAGGCATACAATTTGATTACAGATTATACCTGTGCAATCATACAAAATATATTTCTACATTAGCTATATTACAAAAGAAAACACAGATCCAAACAAAGTTTTAAAAAGTATGTTTCAATCTGCATTCAGATTCTATCAGTTCTTTTTCTGAAAGTAGATATCATTTTTCACCAAAATCTCTTCAGAATTGTCCTATATCATTGTACTGATCAGAATAATTAATTAATTCATTTGATCATCATACAATATTGCTGTTACTATGTACAATGATCTGTTTCTGCTCTCTTTCCTTTGAGTCAATTCATATAAATCTTTCCCAGTTTTTTCTGAAGCTTTCCTGCTCATCCAATCTTATAGCGCAATAATATTCCATCACAATCATACCAGAACTTATTCACCTATTTCCCAATTGATTGGCTTCTTCTTAATGTCCAATTCTTTGCCACCACACAAAGAACTGCATTAAATATTTTTCCACATATATAGAATCCCTCCTCCTAATCTCTTTCTGTGTCTCTCTGTCTCTATCTCTGTCTTTGAATCTCTGTCTCTCTGCTTTTGTGTCTCCATCTCTCTCTCGCTTGCTCCCTTCCTCTCTCCTCCCTCCCTTTCTCTTTTTTTTTTCTCTCTCTTTCCCTCTGTCCATTCTCTGTCCCTTCTTTTCCCTTTCTCTCCCTACCAAGAGATTCCAACTTTTAGCAAACTAAATAATTAAATAAATGCCTTTTCGTTCATTTCATTTCATTTACATCCTTTACAAGAAGTTATATTTTCTTTACAGATTAAAATCACTCTTGACAACACTCTCACAATATCCTGTGAATTTTTAGGGGGTGAGGGATAGGATAGAGATAGCTCCATTATAAAGATAAGACCACAGAAGCATTAACTGATACTTGCCAAATATTCTATGATGACTCCATGCTAGGGATGGAACTCTTCCTGGTTCTCACTACTCTAGCCACTAGACAATGCCAATGGCACTGTGCCCATATCAGTTGGCTTATAGAGTCTCTCAGGGATAGGAGTTAGAAATTTGCATTCAAATTCTAAAGCATAAACCCTTTGAAAACAGCTACAGAGTCACCTCATGAGCCAGCCTCAGATTATTAGACCCACTTAACTTCATTTGGCAGTATTCACACCCTAAGAATGGAAGCCCTGGTGATATTTTTGACAAGCCAAGGAGTAAGATGTGCGTCTACTAACATGAAAAGGACCCTTCTGTGAAATGTATTTAACACTTAGTGTTTCATTAAATGGTCTTGGACATTCTTCCCTAATCCATCTCTTCTTTCACAGTTAAATCTCCACATACATACATATATACATACACACATATATACATACATATATATACACACAGGCACAGAATTTTTATAAAATCAAGACCGCCTTCTTAAGCTGTTACCAACTGCAAATTTTGTAATTTTAAATGAGTTTTCTGCTGTAATTTAAAAGATAACTCATTCCTATTTCCAACATTTAATGTATTTTCCCCTTTTTTTCTGCAAGCAATATACGTGTGTAATTAATAAACAATTTAGTATGTTGAGGAACCTAGGAACTTGGCAAATGTTCTGGGGATATGAAATCTCAGGAAAAGCAGCACATTATAAGAAATAGTAAGTAATTACTTATGTAAGCTTTCTTTTTAAATTCTAAGAACATTAACTACTAATTACCTACTAATTACCAGTACTTCAGCAGGTGTTTGCACTTAACTGTAGGCTAAAGCCCCTGTGAAAAACAAACCCCTCACAGCCTCTCTCAAGATTAAAGTAGAATCCCACTGGACCTCATAGCATGCCATAGGTGCAGCAAAGTTTTTATGCCAAGGCTTTAACCACTTGGTTGCTTAAGGTGAAAAAGGGAGACTTCTATCAGATTTTTTTTGGCTTTTTGTTTGGTTTGGTGATTTGTTCTGGATTTTTTGTTATTGTTAACCCTGAAGTCTTCTAGTTAGGAGTCCTTGTCTATAAGGCAACATCAAACTATCTGAGGGGAAGCTCCAACTATGATTAAGATTCCTTCAGCAGAAATTCATCTTTCTATCACTTACTTTCTAGAGTCATTTTTGGTAAATGACTATAGGACTCTATAGGACTGATGGCCCAGTATTTTTAGTCCAACAGTATACCTTCAGATTATTATCCCACAATGGGGATTATATCACAATGATGTCTAAAATCTCTTCTACCTCTGGAAAACTTCAACTGGAGATGGGGAGGAATTAAAATTTCAAGGCAGATGGGGGATATAGTGGGATAGAAGGATGGCTTTGGAGTCAGGAAAACCCAAGTTCAAATGTGGTCTTAGACATTTTCTTAGCTATGGGTTCTCTAGGCAAGTCATTTAAACTGAGATTTACTTTCCTGCCCTGTAAAATGGAGAAAATAATGCACCTACCTCCCAGCTTTGTCATAAAGATAAAGTGAGATAGTATTTGTAAATTTTTTGCAAACATTAAAGTACCATACAGTCTTAATGCAGTTTTAAGCTTAAAACTTATAGCTATAAACTTCAATAGTTTAAACCTACACTAAGACTTTAGAAACACTACATGAAAATGCAACCTATTATTATTATAAAAATCTTTTGCATGCATTATGTCATTTGGGTTTTACCACAATCCTGTAAGGGAGGCCCTACTAATGTCTTTCAACCCTTTATACAGAGGGAGTTTGAAGGAAGGTGAATTGACTTCCCAAGATAAGTGATGGCAAGTTGAATTTTTCCAGAGTTACACATATTGCCATATTGCTATTCCACAGAAATCTGGAACTAACAAACTGTGAGGTCACAGAAGAAATGACCAAGACTAGTAATATGCATTCTGCTGTCATTACAGAGGTGGCAAATCAAAGGTGACATCTTCAAAGTTGAGTGCAACTACATCAGAATTTCAGGTACCATGCTGAGAATTCTAAAGAATCTGGGACACATAATCAAAGATGCAATCTAATGTTAGCATACAAAGGAATTTAGGGCACGTAGAATGAAGAATACATTACAACTCCATAATAATAGTCTTTACATAGCAGCTTAAAGTTTTTTCATTACTGCCCCACTCAATATATCATGACAGTTCTTAACCATCTATTAGATGAAACTCAACTCTTGGGGTTAATTTAAAGCCCTTCTCTCCTGTCCATTATGAATTCTCATTTTAAACCATGATTTTTCATCTTTTTGTATCTACTACACAAAATCTAACTCCCAGATTCACATAATATTAAAACTAGAAAGAAGTTTATGTAGTTCACTTATTCCCAGCCTTCACCATTTTATGAAAGAAGGAACTGGGACCCTGATAGGTTTTGTCACCTATGGTCACACAGAAAGTCACTGATGAGATTAAAATTCAGATCTTGTGGGTTCTGAGCTTTTTCTAATATGCCAAGTTGTTTTCTGAATTGCAAAACTCACCCACATTTACCTATTTGATGTCCACTTTGAGCACCATGATTGGTTTCTTTGTTATTTTTGTGGCATTTCTATTTCAGGTGCATATGTGGCCCTCTAACCATCATGCATTATATTGTGTGGCTATAATTCAGCAAGCATTGATTCAAAAATTCTGCCTCATTGTAGAACATAAGCAGGATGGAGAACAGGAGACATATGTGAAAAGTTTCTTTTCAAAAATCCAAGGGAATTCGAAAGGATAAGGCATAGATGTGCAATTTTTTAAAATTCATCTTACAATATAATTGAAATGCCAAAAGATTGAAGAATTTGGTGTTGATGAAGAAACGGATATTAGTATGATGAAGAATAGCTCTGTCTTTGTCATCCTATAGTCCTTTATGTGTCACAGGCTGTCACTTTCTATTGCATTGCAACTGACTAATTACCTCAGTTTATTAAAACTGAATATGAATTCACATATTTTACTGTACAGGCTTCAAGTATTCCCATTATCAAGAGCTATTACCTAATGATAGATCCCACTGTTCTGAGGTTTCTCAGGTAAGAAAATGAGAGGGCAAGGCTGGCTGAAAGTGAGTAGGAACTAGATAGATATATTTTAGGAGCAATGTCTGCTAAGATTGGTGTACAGAACTATCAGTGAATGGAATTTGGAGACAGAGAAGAAATCTAAGTCCAAGCTGTCAGGTATTTCCTTTGTGACTATGAGCAATATGCCCAGTCAACAAGAATTTATAAGATGCTTTCTATGCACCAGGCACTGATCTAAGTGCTGAGGATGCAAAGAAAAGCAAAAATCTGGTTCTACCCTCTAGGCACTTGACATTCTATTGGGAAAGAAACTATTCAAAGAACTATTTAGGGAAGTAACCTGAGATTTTCACGGCTATAAAGAAAGTGAGGTGTACTAGATGACCCCAGATCTGTGATCCTCTGATTCAGTGATCTACAAACCCATCATAGACAAACTCCCTAATCCTCTCCAATACTTGTTATCATTGAATCCATACCTTTAGCATGCATAATATATAGCCAAGAGTGATGGGAGAGGGACTGGCTTTTTATAATTATAAGCCAAAGAAACTGGAAACTGAGTGGATGCCCATCAATTGAAAGATGGATGAATAAATTATGGTATATGAATGTTGATGGATATTATTGTTCTGTAAGAAACAACCAGCAAAATGATTTCAGAGAGGGTTGGAGAGACCTAAATGAACTGATGCTAAGTGAAATAAGCAGAACCAGGAGATCATTATACACAGCAACAACAAGATTATATGATGACCAATTCTGTTGGATGTGGCTCTCTTCAACAATGAGATGATTCAAATCAGTTCCAATTTTTTAGTGATGAAGAGAGCCTTCAACACCCAGAGAAGACTGTGGGAACTGAGTGTGGTTCACAACATAGCATTTTCACTCTTTTTGTTATTGTTTGCTTGCATTTTATTTTGTTTCTCTCTCTCTCACTGATTTGATTTGATATTTCTTGTGCATCATGATAATTGTATAAATATGTATACATATATTGGGTTTAACATATATTTCTTCCATGTTTAACATATATTGGATTACTTGCCATCTAGGGGAGGGCATGGAGGAAGGGGGAAAATTGGAACACAAAGTTTTGCAAGAGCTAATGTTGAAGAATTGTCCATGCATGTTTTGAAAAATAAAAAGCTTTAATAAAAAAACAATTATAAACCAAATTTCTAAGTTGATATGTGTATCTTTGGTATATCTGAAGGGCATCCAAAGAAACCCATGATGAGCAGGAATAGGCTATATAGACATTACAAAGGAGAAGTAACCAAGAGAAATGCCATTAAGGAGCTGAGAAATGTATGAGCAGAAGAAAGATGAGTCAGTCGTGCAGTGAGATCTAAAGAAAACTGAATGGAAGGTCACATGATCCATTGGCATCCTACAAAGTTAAACAAGTGAGAGAAAGAGCCCCCAGCACAAAAGGTAGACTTCCTTTAGTGAATTTATGGGAGTTCAGGACAAGGATCACACAGAATGAGTGGGCATTGGAGGGTGGGGAAGTGGGTGATCTCATGGTTGAAGGGAATGGCTACATCAGTGAGATCACAGACCCATCTAAGCATTCTAATGGAGAGGTACTTTCTGACCAGATTGTAATCAAAGTGAGGAACCATAAATTAATCATATTTCTAGTGTCTGAGGACTGCCTCAACTGCAGTTGTACATTTAAATCTTAGAGAGTTGTTGTGTCTTTTTTTTTTTTTTAATCAGTAGCCACATTGAAGTGCATTTACAAATGTGGTGGAAGGGGGTCACATTAGATGAAACCCAAGTCTGTCTCCTATCAAAGAGCAAATTTCAAGCTTCTGCAATTGTATCCATGTGATCATCAAAAACGGCCTCCTAGAATAGTGTAATTATCACTTTGATCTCCCCAATGCTGTTGCAGCCGTTGCTTTCAAGCTAGAATTTCAGTTGTACTGAACAAAATAACATGCTGGGAGAAATAGAGGTGTGAGCGTGAGCAGCTTTTCAAAAGGACCATCCATGAGTTTTGAACATGGGCCTTCCCACCCCCAGAGCTTTATACATGCTACCTCAGTGAGATTTTTACCAAGCAGGTGATATAGTACACCTATAATTTGCAAAGCCTAAGATTCTCTGTAATTTTTTCATAGGTACCAGTGCAGATCGATAAACATGAAGAAACAATAACTGGGGAAGTTATGCAGATATTATGAGCTAGAAAAAGAATAAAACATCAGGTCACAGAGGAAAAGGCCCCTTACCCTCATCTCACACTTACAGATGCTGGAACTTAAGATTTACAGGAAAAGGAAGTGAGCTTGTTTTTTCCACAGTAAATTTTGATTGTCCATTATGCCCAGGTACCATTGTAGACTTTCCCATGGTTACATGAATGATCTTGCACCAATCAGAATGTCCCTTCAGTCCAAATGGATGGGGAAAGCCCCTTAATTCTAAGTATACCGGAAAAACCTAAGCCAAGGAATAATTGTTTCCCCTTTTCAGGGGGCATTGGGGGTTAGATGAATGAGTCTCTTGAACTTGGCATTCTTGGTCCCACAAACTAATTCCAACATATATCTTTGTAGTTTTCTCTCTACCCTTCCCCTTGAGAAGAATTGTTCTACTCATAGTCTTGCTTACCTCTAGACCTTTATTCATGTCTTTCTTCTTGACCACACTTGCTGGAACATTCATCTGATATTTATCACATATTATCTTGTATTGTTAGTTATTTTTTCATAGATGTATATACTATAATACATGTTCTATACTATGTATATATGGGATGATACAGCATCGATTATCTTACTGGTAGGGATCTCCAAGATAAAAACTCTGCAATTTCTCTTCACCCGTGGCAACCTCTAGGGATCTTATACTCTTCTACAGTTGTCTGGGGCATTCAGGGGTTAATTGACTTGCCCAAGGTCATAGCTAGTATTTCCAGAGGTGACATTCAAACCCAAATCTGAGTCCAGCTTTTTCTCTACTATGCTATGATTCCTCTCATATAATAAATGTAATAGTGTAAATACATATAATGTGATACATATTGCCCATAATATATAAGTATACCTATATAATAATCATATATTTTATGGAAAATCCTTATACTAATAAGGGGTTTGAAAGAGCCTAGATTATTACAAGACCCTAATAAGTAACTACACTGGGAAGTTAATACAACAAATTAGTATCTTATTTAAAGGGAAGAAAACTGAGTCCCAGAGAGATAAATTAAATTGTCTACTGATGCATAGCTAACAAGAATAAGAGGCAAGGTTCACCTTCAAGGTTTGTCTGATATCAAATCTAGGGGCTCTTTCATCTATGCTATACTGTTTTTGTTTCTTTGTTCATTTTTATTTAAATTTATTTAATTTTTTAATTTACAGGGTAAAACAAATATTTTCATAACAGTATAAAAAAACTGGGTCAAAGTGTATGCACAGTTTGATAACTTTGAACATAGTTCCAAATTGCTCTCCAGAGTGTTTGGATCCATTCACAACTCCAGCAACATGGGCAACATTTCTCTGGATGAGTCTAGTAGAATGATCCCTAAAGTTCATTGAATTTATCAATGTTCTTCTCCAATTGAGAATATAAACAATTTTCAGATGATGAAATCAAAACTATTTCTAATCATATGAGAAAGTGCTCTAAATCACTATTGATCAGATCACACCTAGAGGACTGTAAGAACTGAATGTGGATCACAACATAAAATTCTCACTCTTTATGTTGTTATTTGTTTGTATTTTGTTTTCTTGCTCATTTACTTTCTTTTTTTATTTAATTTCTCTTGTGCAGCAAGAGAATTGCATAAATATGTTTATACATATTGGATTTAACATATATTTTATCATTTTTAACATATATTGAATTGTTTGCCATCTAGGGGAGGGGGTGGGGGGAAGAAGGAGAAAATCTAAAACACAAGGCTATGCAAGGGTCAATGTTGTCAAATTATCTATGCATTTGTTTTGTAAATAAAAAGCTTTATAAAAATAAAAAAGAATTTAGCAATATTCTACATTCCTCTTACAGCACCTCAGTTCATTCTCTTCTCTACTTCTCTTCCTACTGTGACTACATATTGTACATTTGCTGGGACCCTGATATTATCTCCTGTTTTGATTGTGAAGAAAGAAATTGGAGAGAAAGGGACCTTTTGTTTAGTAGAAGATAAACAAGGAGGACAACTCAAATTACTTCCCTCTACCTACTCTTGTTCTTCCTCTAGAATTCTGCTCAAGACAATAGTTTTTCTCTCACCCTTGATATTCCCCATCCTTCATATCTTTACTATCAGTTCATTTCAAAATTCTATGTAACAAACATGCACTAAAGGACAATTTTATGTAGAGCATTTTGTACCATACTGGAGAGGAGATGAAGTCTAGATGAGACTTGACATCTTGAACTATATGCTTCAAGAATCCATGATTCTCTATTTGGTTACTCCTTCTTCTAACTGAGATATAAAGCTTTCTTTCACTTAATAGAAGCTTTCCAAGAATTACTCAACCTAAAAATTCATCAGCATACAACCAACCTGGTGGGTAACCTCTTTATATTTAATTAGGCTGAACTTTGGCCTACAGAGAAATTTTACACTTGTATCTTGTGATATCTGCCTGTATTATATAATTGGATGGGGGAGCCAAAAATACCCACTACTAATACATCTCTTTCATGATGGAGAACTCTACTATTTGGTATAGAATTCTAGTTTAACTATTTTCTATTTCTAATGCTATTTCTACTTCTACTATATTCTACTATTCAATGTAGAACAGATCTTGAGTCCTGAAGACTTTTCAGTTTTACAGAATTTTCTGTTAAAAGACAAACCCATCTTGGAAGGGTCATACCATTATTGAAGACCTTATCAAGGGTTGCTTTCCAGTTTATTAATGAAAAGAACAAGATTTTGTAGTGAATAAAACCTAGAACAGAACATGGAAAGACTGAGAAGAAAGAAGTGCCAGCAGAGAAAAGGATTCTAAAGAGGCAAAAGACAAAGCTCACTGACTTCACAAGTTTTCCAGTCAGGTTATTACAATTTTCTATGATATGCATGATCTTTTTTGCTTAAAATAAATAATGAACACATGGCAACAACAAGATTATATGATGATCAATTCTGATGGACGTGGGTGTTTTCAACAATGAGATGATTCAAATCAGTTCCAGTGGTTCAGTGATGAAGAGAGCCATCTACACCCAGAGAGAGGACTGTGGGAACTGAATGTGGTTGACAACATGGGATTTTCACTTTTTGTTGTTTGCTTGCATTTTATTTTGCTTCTCTCTCTTTTTTTTTTACTGGTTTCATTTGATTTTTCTTGTGCAGCATGATAATTGTATAAATATGTATGCATATATTAGATTTAACATATGTTTCTACCATGTTAAACATATATTGGACTACTTGCCATCTAGGGAAGGGCGTGGGGGAAGGGGAGGAAAATTGAAACAAAGTTTTTCAAGGGCTAATGTTGAAGAATTGTCCATGCATGTATTTTGAAAAATAAAAAGTTTTAATAAAAAATAAAATAAAATAATGAGTTTTTAGCTAATGATGCAACAAAAAGTATATGTAATAAAGGGCTGGGGGAAAAATAGACCAAAAATTAATTGGAAACTAAATAACCTAATCCTAAAGAATGAATGGGTGAAACAACAAATAGACACACTCCATAACTTCATTCAAGAGAATGATAATAATGAGACAATATAAATAAATAATGAGGAACAAACTATAGGATTATCAGTTTAAAGTTAAAGAGGAATTTAGAAATCATCCAGCTGGAATTTGGAGAGGATACTATTTTGGTTCCAATCCTACATTTCACTGTTAGGATCTATATGAACCTGGGCAAGTCATTCAAACTTTCTAAGGCTCAGTTTCCACTTTTATAAGATAAGGAAGCTATGGAAACATGTGGCCATTTTGCAGATGAGGAAACTGAGTCCCAAAGCAGTTAAATGTCACACAGGAGATAATAATACCTAACATTTATATAATATAGTGTTTTTCCAAAGTTTTACAAAGTGCTATATATATATATTATTTTATTTTATTCTTAGAACATCTCAATGGGGTAGATAGAATCATTATCCCCATTTTACAAAGGAAAAACAGAGCCCAAGAAGTTAGAATACAGATTAGTGAGTATCTGAAGCAGGATTTGAATTAATTTCCTCTCTCCACTATATCATGAAGAAGTATTTTTTTTTCTTGTTCTGAATTGGAGATTAAAAACAATATCAAATTCTTAGCTGTAATAGAACAAAGCTGCTCTGGAACTTGATTGTCTTCAATTTCCCAGACCCAGCTTCCTTCCCTCATTCCTTCCTGGCCAACAATGGTTAGGACAAACTTGCCCCTGGGGCCTAATTGGACCCAGTTACCCTTATGAGCTTCCTGGACATTTAGGTACATAAAAAGTTCCATCCAAATGGAAGTCTGGTCTTCTTAGACTTGGTGAGTGTTGTGAGACCACATGAGTTACTGTCCCATGAGGACTAACTCACCAGATGAGTTGAGACTGCAGTCCAGAAAAGCCAATTGTCCTTGTATCCTTGTTGCATATTCTTGGTGTATTAGGGTAGAGTCAACCTCCTCCTTTATTAAATGTTCATTGACTTGTGATTGTCTCATTTCATCCCAATCTCATATTGAACTAAAAACTAACACCTGGGGCTGGCTGTAGGGCTTTGCTTATCACATTAGTTTACTGACTAACTGGCATCAAATAAAGATCCTTTCTTTATGAAGTCTGACAACAAGAGGCGTTAACCAGATCAGGAATCCTCCCTCATTATTGTATTGCCATGGGAGAGCTCTATCTGAGATGCCACAAGCTTATATGATACAAGTTGAATATTCAAATCATAAACTAGGGAAATAACAATGGTGAAGGGGAAGAGAAAAAGGAGGAGAAAGAGGAGAATTTTTAAAAAGCTCATACCTAGTGGGCGTTGGAGGGCTCCATAAAATCCCTAGCAGTCTAGAGATAAATATCACAAATGTATTGCTGCAAGGGTGAACATTTTCTAGATTAAAATAATGGTGTTTAAAGAGTAGCCCTTTATTTTTAAGAGGATAGCTAACATTTATATAGTGCTTGGTACATTCCAGGTACTGTTCTAAGCACTGTTTAATTATCTCCTTTGATCTTCACAACCCTGGGAGGTAGGTGTTATTATTATACCCATTTTACAGATGAGATAACTGAAACAAGTAGAGATTAAATGATTTGCTCAAGGTCATAGAGCTACTAAGTATCTGAGGCCACATTTGAACTCAGCTCTTCCTGATTCCAAGCCCAGAATCTTCCTTGGTTTACTTTATTTTATGTGGCTCTTGGCTTAGGGCTATTAAATAACTATTAAATAATTTTATGATAAATTGTAGGATTTCTTTAGTGTGACAATTGCACTGCAAAAAGTAATCTTGTCTGTCCTAGGTTTTCTGCTTCCTTTGTCCTATTTTGCTCCCGAGCATGTTACACATAAACTGTCCTGTGTTGATGTTTTCTGCTAACTGTCCTTATCTAAGTACACAAACCATAAAGAGCGTGGAAAACAGATCTGTCTACTGGGTGGCCCATTTAAAGTCACATTGCATTAAATGAAGCTGGGATTAAATGGGCCACTCTTTAAGCACCATTATTTTAACCTGGAAAATGTTCACCTCTATGATTGCACCAATACATTTGTAGTACTTATCTCTAGACTGCTAGGGATTTTATGGAGCCCCCCAACCCCCACTCAGGTATGAGCTGATTACTTTTACCAATGAGAATCTCATTTGACAAGTGCTCCCTGGAAGATAACTTCTCTAACAGAGTTTTCAGTTTCTCAAATGGTGGAGACAGCAGCATGCACTGAAAGAGCTTTTGGACTACAGCCTACCTTCCTAGATTTATTTTCTACTTTTCTCCATTGCAAATCTCAACATTCTAGCCAAAATAGCCTTCTTGCTAGTGTGTGAACTCAATATTCCATTTCCCACCTCCATATCTTTGCACTGGATCTTCCCTCAAGCCTGGAAGGTATTCTCTTATCATCTTGACTCTTAGATGCCTTAGTTTCCTTAACATGGCTCTGTTTGGATGACACCGCCTAATCATTTTAGGATCCCTCTAGTTATTCATGCTCTGCTCCCTCTTCAAACAATATTTTATTTATTTATCAATTTAAATGTTGCATTCCCTCTGTAGAGTGTAAGCTCCTTGAGAAGAAGAACTGGCTTTGTTTCATTTTTATAGCTTCACATGCAATATGTTCTTCATAAGTGTTAGTTGAATTGAAATCCAGTCTCTTCCAAGCTATGTGATCTGTGTGTTCAGGTTGGGCTTAATGAAAAGAATTTTAGTGATATTTGGAATCGGGTTCAAATTCTAGTTCTGCCATGTATCATTCTTTGAGATGGCATTTCACCTTTTCTTCACATGTTAGGTGAAAGGGATGCGCTGGATATGGCCTTTTCCAGAATTCTTCCATTTTAACATTGTGTGTAACATTCCAGTGTTATTGTGCAATACCACAACTTACCTTCTCTGAGGTTCAGTTTCCTCAACTGCCAAATGGAGCTAATACACCTACACAACCCACATTACAGGGATGTTATCAGACAAGCTAATGCATATGAAAGTACTATGACAAACATGAAGGAACAGAAAAACCTAAGGGAGCCTGAAAGCATAAATTGCTAACATAGTTTATCTTGAAGACCTGAATCCAGGTTCAGCATTTACTTTTCAACTAGCTCCCTTCAGCATTAACTCCCATCTCCATTTGACTGGTGACTTTTTTTTTCACTCATTCAAGAAACATTTAAGTGTCTACTGTGACTTATTTCCTTTGTCCTCTTTGTCATTTTTCCCCTTAGTTATCCATTTTATATTTTAAAAAATTTACTCCAATGGTGCCAAGGCACCTGCTAAGCATATGCATATGCATGAAGTGGAGCTCTGTCCCCTCAGAGACACTGATGTCATGCCTCTGGGGAAAGGGCTAAGTAACCATGACAACATGGCTCAATGTTACATCTTGCTTTTGAGAGCTCAGAGGATGGCCTGCCCCTGCTGCACAGGCAGAATGGAGGCACTCCCTCTGCAAGTCATGTGAAGTGTCCAGGTAATGGCATCGGGCCAACAGTGACAGAGGGTCATCCATGGTATCCTTCCATCTGTTCTTCCCTACCTCCACCCTGGTGATTGGAAGAGGCAGCATGTGATTGCTAAGGCTGAATACTCCCACCTGAGTCTGGGAGGTAGGGGGAAGCAATGGGCTAATCAGGGGAGTGCAAAGGAGGCTGGGAAATGCAGCTGACAGTCTAGAGAGCTTGGATCAGAAATTTTATCTGTGCCAATCCTCTTCCCATCCTAACCAGCTGCCAGTGATCCAACTGTACCTGCTCACAAAGATCTGAATGTTTTTTAAATCATTAAATAAAGGTAGCAAAACTTGGAAGCGAGCAGCAGAAGGAAGAAAAAGTAAGAACACTTGGCTAAAAAGCAACTGACATTGCTGGGGCACTAACCATATTATTTTTTTACAAATCACCTATATGTCAATAATAATAATTCAGTCCACGCAATACTCTCAATGTGAACTTTCCGGGACATGCCTTCCTCACCACCCTATATTTTATACCATTAACTTTTTTTCCCTTGCATTTGAGTATATGTTCAATGACTGCCTCACACACTGCTGAGATTTTGGAACATTTCCTTTTCCCCCCTCCATCATTCACTCCCCCTCAAAACAAAATAATATAGTGAGCTCACAGCATGTGTATCTTTTACCATCCAATTTCAGTAACATTTTCATTATTAAAAAATAATAATTTAATAGATTCTCAGTATACAAATGTTGACCTATTGTTCTGGGTTATAATTTCAATAGCATTTTAAAAAGAAAGCTCTCTCTAACAGGATATATATTGAAGGCTTTAGCCCACAGGCTGCGCCCAAACAATTCAAAGACAAAATGCTAGCCTCTTTAGCAATGACAGTAAACAAGAGAATGAATGGGCAATCGCTGCTAAAATCACAGAATGTGGCCCTCGAGTCAGCCAAGGTTGGTTGATTTTGAAACCCATAAAACTGGGAACTCCTCTCTCCATTGTATCACACACTTTATTTTTCAGATCTGCCTCCTCAGAGTTGACTGCCCAAATGTCACCCCCTCTACCCCCAAGGACCAGGATCTAGAAAGGATAACAGCCTAGGGATCTAAAACATTCCAAAGACACCCCCCCACACCCCAGGTGCCCTTGGCCAGTAGTGATACACTGTCTCAACTGTCCTAGAGTCTCATGCAGCCACTGCTCAATCTCCAAAGGCTGGGGATGCTCTTCACACTGTCTGTGAGCCAACAGCATGCCTCTTGGCTCCATGGTCCCAAGTGCCAGGGATAGTTGAGGTATTTCTACTCCCCCACAAGAGAAAACAGTTGCAAATGAATTCACAAGCAATAACATGGTTTGCACTAGCGGGAAGGTCACAGCTGCTCCCAGGGTGAATTCCACAGCAGCCAAGCTTATCTTGTTACCCTCTACCATGGAAGAGTATCAACTCAAGAACAGTGAAATGTTACAGTGTGATTTATGATGGAAGAAGGAGGTGGGGAGTTTGTGCTTCTCTGGAAACTTTCTTTGTTTAGAACCTGAAGCTACTGTAGCAACAGCTGCTTACAAGTGGTACAAATGCAAAATTAGCCAAGCAGTAAGCAGAAGAAACATTTATCCCTTACTAGACTCTTGGGGCTGGTGGAGACAGCTTCCCTGACACTTGAGTTGCTGATTTAGTTAAGCTATCTAAACCTATCTCCCACCCACTGGACAAGTCGCCTGGCATTCTGATTTGCTAACTTCTGAAACAGATGATTCATCAGCACAGCAGGGGGCTCCCAGCTTCAGAGAAAATGGCAGAGATGCAGCAAACAGTACAGGGTTGGAAGGGGAACGCATTTCAAAAGCCGTTTGTGCTTTTTGAAGAAAGCAGAGGTGTTTGTTGCTTTTTAAGGTAGAATCATAGAGCTTAGTCATCATCAGGTTTCCCAATGCACCTCTTTATTTTATAGATGAGGGAACTGAAATCAAAGAGAGGACTGAATTGCCAAAAATCACATAAGAAGCAAGTGACTGAGGCTAGATTCACACCCAGAACCTCTGACTCAAAAAAAACTCCAACGCAATTTTTTGGTTATTGCTAATTAGCTTTTCCTTCTATGATGCAGCTTGAAACAGTGAACCCCGAACCAAGTTAGGCCTGAATTCCAATCTAGCTCTAGCCTCAAACATTCATTAGCTCTGTGTGACTCTGGGCGAATGAATTAATCTCTATTTGCCTCAATTTACCTATTTTTAAAATGAAGACTCTCTTGCACCTTCCTTTATTATGAGGGCAAAATGAGAAAATAAAGTAATGTGCTTTGGAAATTTTAAAGTTTTAAAATTCGTTGTATTATTAAGTTTGGGCTTTCAGAATTTTATCTTATGACAGGGAACTTAAAAGTTTAGATTACTGTCTACTTAGAATTCTAGGCCTAAAGTCAGGAAAACCTGAGTTCAAATCCAGCCTCATATATTTTTGCCTCAATTTCCTCATCTGTAAAATGAGCTGGCGAAGAAAATGGCAAGCCGCTCCAATGTCTTTGCCCAGAAATCACTATTGAAAATGACTCAACAAGTTGGAGATAGTGAGCAGGATAGGTGACCAGCCTACTGAGAGATGAGAGAAAATGAAAGTTTTGCCTACTTAAACCCTACCCCAACCCCATCAGAGTCATTCCAAGGCTTTTAGTGCCCTGAAAGTTCCTTGAGTCAAGACTGACAAATGCTTTGTTAAGCCATATTCAGAGATCTAGATGGGACTGTTCCTTAGTAATCTGCCCTGATCAGACCACTTACGCTATATCACGAGTTCTGTATGCCACATTTTTAAAGAAGGATGTTGATAATTGGACAGAGTTCAGAAGTGGGCAGCCAAGATGGTGAAGGACCTTAAGGTCGTACTATGTAAAAATCATTTGTAATGGGAAGGTTGAACCTAGAAAAATGAAAACTTGGGTAGAGGTGGGAGAGAGAATCATGGTAACTATCTTAAAGTATTTGGAGAATTGTTACTTGGAAGAGGAACTTGACTCAATCTTTCTGACCTGAAGGAGCAAAATTAGGACTAATAGATAGAAGTTGCAAAAAGGTAAACCTAGGTTTTTAGTGAAGAAAAACCCTCTTGAAAATTAGAGTTATCTACAAATGGAACAGCTTCCTTGGGGGGTAGGGATGATGACATTCCCAACTTGTTGTTTCAGTTGTATCTGATTTGAAGTTTTCTGGGCAAAGACATTGAAGTGAAAGCAAATAGAATTAAGTGACTTGCCAAGGGTCATACAACTAATAAGTGTCTGAGATCAGATTTGAACTCATGAAAAGGAATCTTCCTGACTTGCTCAGGCTCCCACAGTTGGGGTGTGTCTGAGACTTCCTGATTCTAGGCCCAGAGTTCTATCCATGGGACCACATAGTTGCCCACCCCTAAAATACTCTAAATTTACTATCTTGGAATCTCAGACAACTCTACATCACCATTTAACATGAAGTAGTGAATATACAATAAAGGGAGTTATCAGTCTTGGAAATGTTCTCAAAACCAAAAGAAAAAAATCTTGAAATGAAAGTGTGTTGCTGACATTTGTAAAAATGGACATTCAAACAAAGTCTGGTTGCAATGCCTGACAATATGCTATAGAGCAGATTTTTCTTAGGTGAGGGTTGTATTACAATAGTCCCTAAAGTCCTTTCCAACTTTGAAAGTCTGTTATTCTATGTTGGGTTAAGAAAGGTATAGCAGAGTCTGCTTGAACCAGTTTGAGAGCTAATTTTTAAAGTTTCTATGTGAATATTTACTCCTTTGAAATGGGCAAACACTCCAAATCTGGAACTGATTGAATCTTTTTTTTTTCTATTAGAAAGTGATGAGGGAAGTGTAAATAATACATTTTGTTGTTATTGTTCAGTTGTTTTTGGTTCTATTCAACTCTTTGTGACCCATTTGGGATTTTCTTGGCAAAGATACTGAGGTGGTTTGCCATTTCCTTCTCCAATTCATTTTATTGATGAGGAGATTGAGGCAGACAGGATTAAGTAACTTGCCCAGGATCATGCAGCTAGTTAAGTAAGGCCAGAACTGAACTCAAGATGAGTTTTTCTGACTCCATGCCTGGACAGAGCACCAGTCCTAGAGTCAAGAGAACTTGAGTTCAAATCCATTATCAGACAGTTAACACTTAACTTGGTTAGAAGTGGGAGAGCCTTAAAGGCCCTCATAAAACAAGTCTCTCTTGCATAAAATAATACAGGATTCCTTGATAAATGTAACCACAAAGATATCTGTTTACCACCAACACTGTCTATTGTCAAATAAAGAATAAACTAGGAGAATTTTTGATTCACCAAAGATCTTTCTCATTGTCAAAGAGTCTGGCAGGGTCTCAAAAATATTTATTAGCCACATAATAAATGTTAAGTGCATAATTAACTTAGGAACTTAAATTGAGAACTAGGAATTAAGTTATGCTAAGAACTAGGAATGCAAATATAAGAAAAAGAAAAATGGTTCCTACTTTCAAAGAGTTTACATTCTAATGTAGAAAACAACATATAAACGGAAGCTGAAAAGGAAGAAAGGAGAAGAAAGTATCCAATGTGGGAATATGATGGAAAATTTCAAAGGAGTGCAGCCTGATGGGAAATAAAAAGATGAATGATATGAGCCAGGAAGATTTGTTTACCCTAATCAGAGGGAGAGGGTTCCTCATCCACCATTGGTGTCACTTGTCATACAACCTGTGGCTCTAAGAAGCAGTGTTTACAGTGGTTACCACCTCTCAAAACCATCTCAGCAGTTAGGGGGATATCTACCCCAAGTGTGTGAAAATTTTCCCTGGTAGAATGTGAGGATGACAATAATTTGTTTCAATGGCCACAAAGGTGACTGAAGCAGGTTCTATGGAGTGCTTAGAATTTGGTCAGACCTTGAAGATACCACTGTACTCTGGACCATTGTCAGTTGTCTCAACTTCTGTCTTGCCATTGAACTCTGAAAGAGAAAGCAAAACACTTTGCATGATTCCTCACTTAAATCCAATTTACCCACAAGTCAAAACATTACCCCATGATATCATTGGTGCTCTTAAAAATGAAGGATGAGGGTAACTAGATGGTGAAGTAGATAGAGCACTAGCCCTGAAGTCAGGAGGACCTGAATTCAAATCTAGCCTCAGATAGTTAGCACTTCCTAGCTGTGTGAACCTGGGCAAATCACTTAACCCCAATTGCCGGGGAGGAGGAGGAGGAAGAGGAGGAGGAGGAGGAAGATGACAGCAACAACCTTGGCAAGACATTCTTGCCAAGAAGTTAAGCTGACATCACTCATTTCAGAGAGGAAACTCATTAGCAAGAACTTATGGATATCTGGGAGAAACACCACAAAGAATCTTGAGTGAAGATTATCGATATTTTACTTATATCCCCATTGCGCCTCAGTATCTCCCAAAGTCAGGGGAAGAAAGAGTAATTTAACAGGCAGAAGTAACTTTCAAATGAAACTATCAGGCTTCACATGGTACAATATCAGTATCAACCAGATTTTCCCATCTCTAAAGGCATGGATTCATAGGGAAAGATATCTTCTGAAATAATAGGAGCCTATTGCTGCCATGGTACCTGATGAAGAGTTCAAACCCTGTAGGAACAAGTACCAGGGGAGAGTAAAGACTTTTAATGAATAAACCCAGAAGGGCACCACCCCAGCCCTTGAGTGAATATTATAAGGGACTAACATTGAATGGAATCTAATTTGTTTTTGTCACAAGGGCAAAGAAACTAATGTGAACTAAACAAGCAGAGTTGTGCCGAAAAATAGTGATTTGCTCTCACTCTGCCATGAGTAAGCCACAAGATGGCCAATTGTCACAAAGATTGAGGAGAAGTATATTCAGGGAATTAGGCTACAGCAAATGGAGAGGCGTGGTGTAACTATATGGGTTTTGCTGTTAATCACAGGCCATTCCCCAGCCAGAGCATTGGTCTGAGAAATCTATTGTCCTTAGAAACATCTGCCAATAAACAACAGGGGAGAGGCATTCATATTGAGCCTCATGGCTCGCTGTCAGATCTTGGAAGATAACAATGGTCTCTCTTGGGCATCTTTGTTTAAAGGTGTATAAAACTTCTGCTAACACAGAGACTAAAGATTTTATGAAGACAAAAAAGGCCAGAGTCAACAGTGAATTTTCTCATGAAGGGATCTCTGGATGGGAGTGTCCATCTCTGACCTCATAGCATTCACTAGGTTTTGTGTTTCTCAGTTGATGATGTTCTCAACATTACTGGATATTTGAAAACACAGGAATTGAAGACTACAGATATTTGGCCAAGCTATAGTTCTAAAGACCTTGACAACACAGTAGTTTTCCCACAATTATTAGGAGTGTAACAAGTCAATGCCACATTCAAATTCTCACAAATTGTTTTGGATTCCCAGCAATTTAAATTAAGGCACTGAGCCCCCATTCCCTTTAAATATTTTTCTTGTGACCAGATACTGAATTAATCACATACTATTATATTACAATGATGAAAAGGGATAATTTCATTAAAATATAAATGTAGGATTAAGTCATAAAACTATAATACCAAACATTGTCAATAACTGTGGACCAAACTAGATTATCTGTCACCTTTCCAAAAGAAAAAATGAAGGAAGGAAGATAGAAAGAAGGAAGAAAAGGAAGAAGGAAGGAAGGAAGGAAGGAAGGGAGGAAGCAAGGAAAAGAAAAGAAAGAAGAGTGGTAAGAAGGAAAAAGGAACGGTAGAAGAAAGAAGGAAGTAAGGAGGGCAGGGAAGAAGGAATTCAATCTTGGATTATGAACTTGCAATTTGCCATGAAGTTAATATGGAAATGTGAGATAGACCCTTGCATTTAGAAAACAAGAAAACACTTTCAAATCTAAACTCTGTGCTACTTTCTACACAAGTGACTGACTCTTGGATAAATCATTGTGCTTCTGTAGCTCTCAGTTGTCTTGTCTGCAACATGTTAGCATTAGACTAGAGGATCTCTTTTTACCCCCCAAATCCTTTGTGACCTATTTTTATCTATTCATTTGTTTGGAAAAATCCCAAAGAGAACTGCCTCACTCCCAATGCAGATTACAAGTCTTCTGAAACTTGGAGTCTTTTTTAAAATTTATTATTATAGCTTTTTATTTACAAGATATATGCATGGGTAATTTTTCAGCATTGACAATTGAAAAACCTTTTGTTCCAACTTTTCTCCTACTTCCCCCTCACCCCCTCCCCCAGATGACAGGTTGACTAATACATGTTAAATATGTTAAAGTATATGTTAAATAAAATATATATATATATATATGTGTGTGTGTGTATATATATATATATATAATACACATGTCCATACAGTTATTTTGCTGTACAAAAAGAATCAAACTTTGAAATAGTGTACAATTAACCTGTGAAGGAAATCAAAAATGCAGGCAGACAAAAATAGAGGAATTGGGAATTCTATGTAGTGGTTTATACTCATTTCCCAGAGTTCTTTCACTGGATATTGCTGGTTCAATTCATTACTGTTCTATTGGAACTGACTTGGTTCATCTCATTGTTGAAGAGGGCCATGTCCATCAGAATTGATCATATAGTATTGTTGCTGAAGTATATAATGATCTCCTGGTCCTGCTCATTTCACTCAGCATTAGTTCATGTAAGTCTCTGAAAGCCTTTCTGAAATCATCTTGTTGGTCATTTCTTACTGAACAATAATATTCCATAATATTCATATACCACAAATTTATTCAGCCATTCTCCAATTGATGGGCATCCACTCAGTTTCCAGTTTCTGGCCACTACAAAGAGGGCTGCCACAAACATTTTCTGCACATACAGGTCCCTTTCCCTTCTTTAAGATCTCTTTGCGATATAAGCCCAATAATACTGCTGCTGGGTCAAAGGGTATGCACGGTGTGATAACTTTTTGAGCATAGTTCCAAAGTGCTCTCCAGAATAGCTGGATGTATTCACAACTCCACCAACAATGTATCGGTGTCCCAGAAACACAATCAGTATAAGTTAGAGGCAGAATTTGAACTTTGGTCTTCTTGATTCTGAGGCTGGTTGTCTCATGACAATACAGATTTATGGCATCACAGTTCTAAACCTGGAGAAAACCTCAGAGGCTATCTGGATTTGACTTTCCAGCTCACTTCATTTTCCATCCTGAAGCCCTTCTTGGTTTCAATTCAGGAAACAAGGTGTCCCCATAAAATTATCCTTTGGGATTTCCCCAATTTTGCTTTCCAGTTGTCTTCTGGTGTGTTGTCTTCCTCCATTAAACATGAAAACTCTTTGAGGGCAAGGACTGTTTTTCCTTTTTGCATTCCCAGCACTTAGCACAGTATACTTATTAGATATTTACTGAATTGAATTGAATTTGGTTCTTCTCCTTCATTATAACAATGAAAATACTGAAACATTAAGAGACTTAAGAATAAGAAATTTGCTTAAGTTTATACAGGTAATAAGCATCAGTAGTATCTGAACTCAAGTCTTATCTCCAGAACCAGTATTCAGTGTTCTTTTCTACTGTACCACCCTATCTTTCCCAATGTATTTGTGTTTTATGCCAAATTTTTGTACACACACACACACACACACACACACACTGATACTATTAATAAAGATGAAGATACAATGGCTTTGCTCCTAACAAAATAGTAAAATATTTCTTTTTTTTTTCCTTGTAGGGAAAAAATGGCAATTTACCTAAGCATATATAGCACTGAGGAAAAATTCATTTCAATTCAACAAATAATGTGTAAAACATTTTGTTAAGTCTCGAGGAATATATAAAAATGAATAACACACAATCCTTGCCTTTATGGAATTTATAATTGATTATAGTAGGGGGATAAGACAAATACATAAAAACTATATTACAAAAGAGCATGGCATGTGTCATGGCAGAGGGAAGTGCCAGAGAGAGAAACCATTGGGGAATCAGAGGAAATTTCATGAAGTACCAATTAAAAATAATCCTTGAAAGTAAAAAAGCCAGTAGGTCAGGATGTATCTCTGTGTTTGTATTTTGTGGGAGAGTGGAAGGATTCCAGGTAAAAGAAGTATGAACAAAGGAAAGAAATTATAGAGGATGCATTTGGAGGAAGAAACATTTGAAGTCAGTTGGTTAATTTAGGTTTGTTTGGGCTTTTTTACTTTGTTTTGCTTTGCTTTGCTTTTTTTAGTATATCAATGCTTAGCACCATGCCTTGCATATATTAGGTACTTAATAAATGCTTGTTCACAAAATGCAGTAGTCCAACCTTACTACAATATTTAGAAATGTAGGGGACTAACAGAAGATAAGAAAAGGTAAATTGAGACCAAGGTATGGAGGACCCCAAATGCATACCCTCACAACTCATTTGTAAAATAAAAATATCATTTGACTTAGCTACCTTACAGGGTTATGAAAAAAATATTGTGTAAATGAAAAAAGTACTCTGTAAATGAGATGATTTATAATTATTCTGTATGCCCTCCTCTGGACACACTCTAGTATGTCAATGTCTCTTTAAAAATTGCCACAATTAGATAAGATACTCCAGATGTCTTCAGACCAGGACAGAGTATAGTAACTCCTTTGCTCTGATTACTTTCATAGATTCTAAGCAGGATCTATGCTAACATCACTATGGCATTCCCACATCCTATAGAATGAAATTCCTATATACTCTTCTGTCTTCATATTCTTCTCTTCTCTTCCTCTTCTGTCCAGGGTCCACCCAATGGGCTAAACCCAATGTGCCTTCTTCAGTTCCCTTCTTATTATTATTTTAAGAATAACAGTGTACAAAAGATCATTCACTTTGCTCTGTGACAAACCTGCTGCCTTTTCCAAATTGAAGTTTTAGGGTTAGGGTTAAGTTTTTCATGCTACTTTTCTGGTAGGAAATATCATTGGTAATATGCTACTGGTGGCTACACCCATTGTGTCTTTCAGTTGTTCTTTGGGTCCCCTGCAATTGGAATTCTTCCATGGTTGATTTGTTCCTTCATTCACAACCACTTGACATTGCCAAGAAAATCATGAAATTAAAATGGCTTGTTGTGGCAGGGAAGAACTTAGACCCACTTTAGAGCCTACAGTTTTCCGAATATAATATAATTCATTCTCCCATTCCCACTCCTTTCTAGGCTCAGATCAGTGTCCTTCTGCAGCATTTATCTAAGATACAGAGATCCTCTAACACAATGACTGTGTACTTAGCTATATTTCAGAATCATAGAATACCAGAACTTAAAATTACAAAAGACTCCAGTGATCATTAAAAGAATCCCCACTGTCATATCCATAAGGAGTCATCCAATCTCTGCCTGAAGATCTTTAAGGAGGAAAGACCCCTTCATCCAATGACTGTCCATTAGACTATTGACATTTCTAAATGTTAGGAAGCTTTTTCTGACAAGTCTAAATTTAACCTCTTTTACCACCTGCCATCCATCTGTCTTCTGGAGTCAAACAAAAAAAGTGTAAACCTTCCTTCCTATGACAACATCCTTGAAATTAGTTCCCATTTCTCCCTGAGTCTTCACTTCTCCATACTAAACAGTCCTAGATTTATCAACTGGTCTATGAAATGGACTCAAAACCCTTCACTATACCTGTTGCTCTTCTCTTATTTTCTCCAGCTCACATTAGCAAAATGCAGCTTTTGCCTCTTTTTCTAGTGTATATAAGCTGAAAATAGTCTCTTTCAAATGATTTTGAAAGGCTAATAGACCTAGTTGGATTTTGAGTCAAGGAAGATTTGGATTAGAAATCCAACCTCTCACACATCACAGCTGGCCAATTCACTTCACCTCCAGAATACCAATTTATTCCTCTGTAAAATTAAAAGAACTACAGTATCTTCTTCATAGAGTTGTTATGAGGCTTAAAGGAGATAACATATGTAAAGTTCTTTGTGGACCTTAAAGACCTATATAAATGTCAACTATTTCACTTAGGAAGCTTTGTATTATACTAGGGCATAATGCAATTAGTACAATGTCAGCTGTGATTAGGAGCATTTGGAGACCAATATTCTTTCTAGGGAATCCTTCCTCTGTTTGAATTTGGGCAGGACCATAATGCTTGTGATCCCATTCAGTAAATATATGTCTCCCAGTTTTGTGGCTCACTTGATATTATATTCATTGGTTATGTCTGTGGTCACAAAGGAGACTTAGACCCATGAAAAATACTAAGAAAATAATTAAGAGATCATGGGCCAGAGGACTCTAAATAAGAGACTATCTGTGCTTCCAGGGACTCAGAGATGAAAAGCCTAGCACTTGTTCCAAATGGTAATAACTTCTGGGTTGTCTCATCCTCCACCATCTTGGGTTGAAGCTACAGGGCCAGTATTGAACAATAGTTCAGTTGAATCTAGAACAATTGAGGACCAAATGAATATCATTATCCAGAGCCACTCAGTAATTGAGGCAAAAAGCAATGAAATCAGATTGTCTTCCCTGCCCAATGCTACTTTGCTCAGTCATTGTTGTAACTGAAATAGAAGCCCCAGACACTTAGTTCTATCTCCAACATTGGTGAGATATATCTGTCTCTTGTTCTCATTATCCCTATGGTTCAGAATCCTCCTTGAAATGAAAATATTTTTCCTTTGCTTGATCTCCCTATATATTCATCTCTATCTAGCAGGGGTCCTCAAACTATAGCCCGCAGGCCAGATGCAGCAGCTGAGGATGTTTATCCCCCTCACCCAGGGCTATGAAGTTTCTTTATTTAAAGGCCCACAAAACAAAGTTTTTGTTTTTACTATAGTCCGGCCCTCCAACAGTCTGAGGGACAGTGAACTGGCCCCCTATTTAAAAAGTTTGAGGACCCCTGATCTAGCTCATTCCTGTCCCTCGATATTCCATATCTTTGGCTGCCTTTCCATTCATCTTTGTGTTCTGAAACCTCTACTCTATTGTTCATAAATTTCCCTTCTTCATAGATCTTTTCATGTGATAGTTTTCATCTCCATAGTCTCACAAAACCTGTGTCCTCCTAGAAGAGTCTATTTTTTCTTCCCTTTTTGAGAATTGTAAACTCTTTTTTGTAAAGCCCCTCACACTCCTGGCCAAGAAGTAATCAAATCAAGTCAACAAGCATTCTGTTAATTGCCTATCACAGTCAAACACTGTGCTAAGTGCTGGGGATAGAAAGAAGGCAGAAAATAGTCCCTGCTCTCAAGGGGCTCACAATCTAATGGGATAGGCAGCATGCAAACAACTTGTGTACAAACAAGACAAACACAAGATAAATTAGGGATCATCTCAGAGGGAAGGCAATGTGCTTCAGAACTGGAGAAGGCAGAAAGTAGGATTTTACATAAGACTTGAAGGAAGCCAATAGGTAGGGATGAGGAGGAGGTAGGGCACATATGTTTCAGGCACATAGGGAAAGATAGTAAAAGTCCCTGGATTTGGCAATCTAGTGTCCTGTGTAAGGAATAATGTCACTGGATCCCAAACTAAGTGGAGGGCAGTAAGATGAAAAAAAAAGGCTAAAAAAGTAGGAATGGACTAAATTTTAAAGGAATCTTTACTGCATTATTAAGATCATCCTTTGGCTACTATCATTTAGCAATTTCTTTGAAATTCACTCCAAGAATATATTGCTTTGTTCAGATTCTTGTCAAAATTGTCTTCCAACCCCCAGGTCATTTTCCTTCTTTTTTCCAAGCAATTTCCAACCTTCCTAATAGCTTTCTTCTTCTCTCGAACCCCTACCCTCATACTCTACATTTTCAGTATGTATATCAATGTCAATCAATTAAACAAGCACTTGTTAAACATCTATCACCAAGCACTCAGGAAGATACTGAGGAGAAAAAGATAAAAATATGGCTATTCCTGCTCTTGAGCTTACATATTTTTGTATATAAGTAGACACAATAATAGGATACAAAAGTAAAATAAATTGAAGACAAGCAGGCCAGGAGAGAAAAAAGTAAGTCAAGAAAGTTTCATATCAGGGGCTGGAGTTTGAGCTTTAATGGATCCTAGGTTTCTAAGAGATCTCAATTTTTCCACATTTCTAACATTTGTCATTTCCCCCTTTAATCTGATAGGTATAAAATGACATCTCAAGATAGTTTTAATTTGTATTTCTCTAATTAATAATGATTTAGAGAGTTTTTATAATACTGATTTTCATAATAATACTAAATTTTTTAGTGTCTAATACATTAAATAGCAATAGGTTTAACCCATGTAAACAAAAGCTTTTTGTGGGGCCCTCAGGTATAATAACTTGGTAGTACAGTGGCTAGAAGGCTAAGCCTAGAGTCAGAAAGAGCTGAGTTCAAATCCAGCCTAAACACTTGCAAGTTATGAGATCCTGGGCAAGGCACTGAAACCTGTTTGCTTGAGTTTCCTTGTCTGCAAAATGAGCTGGACCCCTTCATATCTAGCCACTTCCATTCATCTTCTTTCTTCATCCTCTCATTCCAGTAGCACTGAATTTCACTATTACTCATACAAGACGTTCCAACTCCTGAATCCCAGCATTTTCATTAACTGTCTCCTTTGCCAAGAACTCTCTCCACACTCATCTCTACATTCTGTCTTCCTTGTTTTCATGCAAATCTCAACTAAAGCCTTCCTTTCTGCAAGACATCTTTCCAGGTTATCATCCTCAGGTGTCTTCCCTCTAACATTATGTGTGATTTATAGTGTATATATCATATTTGTATATGTTGTTTGCAATTATGTCCCTCAAAAGACTATAAGCTCCTTGAGAGCAAGGACTTGGTTTGTTTGTTCATTGGCCTTACTTTGTATTCCCATTGATTAGCACAGTAGTAAATTCTTTAAAATACTTGTTGACTTAACTTAACTTAACTGGCTTGGCTTCAGTTGCTACCACAGCAATCCCAATTGCTAGTCTCTAATGGCTCTTCCAGATTTTCAGAGCTCACAGATTCATAAACTGGTATATTCTCACTCACTTAACTAAGATCAGCAAAAAAATTAAAAATAAACACAAATGACAATGGCATTATGTACTCAGAGATATATGCCAGGTGGTAAGAAAAAGGCCAGCTGTCTTTCTCTTCACCTAGCAGTTAACTGAAGTTCTTCCTCCTTATTAAAAAGTCACCAGAAAAGAGAGTAAAAACTTGTCCACTAAAACCTTTGGGATGGCTTTTCATCATGATGTGATGTTACCACAAAGACAATACCTGCATTGAATCTCTGAAATGAGGAGAGAATCTACAATCACAAATTAGAAAAAGAATCTGATGAATAAAAGTAACATAATCACCTTATTTTCTTAGTATCTGATTTATTTAAAGCAATATGTCTGGGGCTTAGAATCTGTTTATCTTTGCCTTTAATCCAGTTTCTTTTTTCCGTTTTCTCTTATTTTGTCTATTTTATTTTTTATTCTTCTATTTTTTTTACTTTGATTTTTCTTCCTTTCCTTCATTTTCTTTCTCTAACTCACTTTTTCTCTTATTTCTCCATCTCTTTGTCCCTTTTAAATTTCCTTTTCTACTTTCTTGTTTTTCCTATTTCCAACTCCCATAACCAACATCTATTTCACTCCCCCTCTTCCAATTGCCAATCAAATCCTCACTAGCTATGTAACCTGTCTAACCCCTAGCTAAGTGCCCCTTTTTCTCTACTAAACATCATTTAACCATCATATCTAGCCTCTTGACATCCTTCTTCACAATACCATGCCTTACCATTTCTCAAAGGCAATATATTTCAAAATTTAGATGTATAATATAGTCAACATGTATAATATAGTCAACCAGTTTCCTCATCTATAAAATGTGAATAATAATAACTCCAACTTTCCAGAGTTGTTGTGAGAATCAAGTGAGAATGTTACATACTTATTCCAATGTCTGGCATATAATAAATACCAGTTAAATATTAACTATTATTATTAATAATAATTTGACTGACCATAGAGTTAGTTAAGTGGCATAATGTATAAGAAAATTAGAAAGGTGAATTGGAACCAGGTCATGTGGTAAAACTAATTCACACAATGGTAAACATAGGAAATGTCTTTCTGTAAAACTTCATTTGTATGGATAAAACATACACACACATATTTATATATGTATATGTATGTGTGTGCATTCACACACATACATTTGCATTAGAACTCAAAATCATTACTAAATAGGTTTTTTTCTGCTAAGGTATGAATCCCATTACTCATTGAACAACTTTTTTGCACTGAGGAAGGCGCCAATTAGTTGTATAGGTACAAGTATGACTTAGCTCCTACTCTTCCATTTCCTGCCCTTCTTTTCCACTCTCCCTCTTTGATATATTCATGAAGATCAGCTTATGCCACAAAGGATTATGATTTTATGGCATGCCTCACTTATTCCATAAACTTGCTCATCAATGACTATGTACATTATAATAGGAACACTTACAAATATCTATTGGAGGACACAGAAATTCTGAATACTTTAGCCATTCTGTCAATGTTTGGGGGAAAGAAAATTTCCTGACCCAGCTCCAGTTGAAAAAGCAACTTGCTGAAACATCACCTCAAACAGGAGGTTCCAATTCATTGGAACTCAACTTATTACATGCTTGAGCAGCTCTTGGAACAAAAAAAAAAGCTGTATAAAATTTTGCAGGCCAGTCTGTGAGGAAGGAAAAGTACATATCCTTCTAACCTTTACTCTGTAGAGTCTCACATCTGTTTGGGTTACCATCCTCCTTAGAAAGTCAGAGCTGACAAGGAAAGTGTGAAAGAGGTGTTTGCCACTGATCAAGTATTGGCAGGCCTTGATCAAATAAATGTCCACTTAATTTGAAATAAAAGAAACTCAGGAGGCATAGAGTGAGAAACTCCCCAAATGCCAGGTTTGGATGCTGCAGGGAGGAAGGCCGGGTTTCATTGGGATTACATTCTTTGAGGCAGGAGAATATTCCACTCCCAACCCCATTTCCTGGAAGATATAGGTCATGTGAAACTACTCCTAAAACTGATAAGTCTGTTTTCTATCAGTTACCTTACCAGGCAGGTGCACTGGACACTAAGTAAGCCTATTTTCTGAAAGAAGCTAATCAGAAATTTGCAGGGAGTCAAAACTCTTGCTCCTCTCAGATCTTTTGGCTGGTGTTTGTTGAGCTGCTTCCCTTTCCCAAATGGCTCAAACCAGTCTTATGGTCAACTATTCCTGCAAAACATCCTGCTTCTATGTCCCACCTGTTTCTGGGAAAGACTGTCACAGTCAGACATACTATACGTTGACCCTGATATAATGATGTCACTTTGATCCTTTTCAAGTACAGAGGACAACAACAACTAACCAGTATATAGATGGGGAAAACAAGCAACTTCAATATATACTCTACATACCTTTGCTCCCCTCACTCTTCTTATTCTACTGCAACCAGGTGAAGCCCACCACTCAAAATGCAGAGGATTCCAAACTGAGTTGAAAGCAGAAATGTATTATTAGGAGGAAAATCAGATACTAGTGCTGAGGTTCAATACAAAGTAGAAAGGAGCCCACAGTATAGGAGAGGCAAGGGCAATTTATACTTCCTGGGAAGGGTGAGGGCAAAGAATAGACAGTCTTTCCCAGAAACAGGTGGGACATAGAAGCAGGATGTTTTGCAGGAATAGTTGACCATAAGACTGGTTTGAGCCATTTGATTTGTAGTACATCCAGAGATTTCATTTTCTCATCTGGGCCAGAACACTCACAAACTTCAGGATTGGTTTGGTAAAATGTTGGCGAAATTCAAAAGTTACTAAATGAAAAACTAGAACTCCATAGTGTTTACCAGTAAGATAGTTCATTAATTTATAAAAAGTTAGCATTTAACTCCATCAAAAGTTAAATGCAAGCAAAGCTTAGAGAAATGTGGAATTCTTGGCTCAGAAAGAAGGCAGTTGTAATGCAGTTTTATGCTGCTGTTGTTTGTCCTTTATTTTTGAGAAAGACTAATGATATCATTGAGTAATATCTTGACTCATGAATGAACTGGATTTAAGTGAGATAAGGTGGTATAAAACCACCAGCCTCACATTTTCTTCCATAATCATTGAAGTCCAGTGACAGGACAAAAATCAGGACAACTGGGAATGGTCCACAGTGCAATATATAACCTTGGTATTTTCAATATCTGACCAAGTCCTAAAGCACTTCACAGCACCTGCTTGAGCTACCTTCATGGCTGTTGGAACAAATTATTCTTATCTGCCCATTCCATCAGGGGAAGTCTTTACATGCTTGGAGTAGACATCTCTTTAATTTACCAATGGGTTTGAAACTTGTTGGTGACCCTTATCCTGATTTAGCTAGTCTGCTCAAATAATTTTGCCAGGTTATGACCACTGTGAATGCTACAGCTTCTTGGTATCATAGGTAAAAGTTGGATGTCAAGAGGACAACCATAGAGAATGAGCAGCCCTGAAAAGGACATGGCAAGCTTCACAGGTTCTGGAAAATGAAGGATGCTCTTGCACTTTCTCATTCATCAATCAAGGGAAGCGGTGTGTTTTCTCCCATACTTTTTAGAATGTTTTCAGTGATGTTGTCTGATGTCTTCAATGAAGATGAAAATGGCATCAAGGTCAGTTATCACACTGATAGGAAATTATTTAGCCTAAAAAGGCTATAAGCCAAGACAAAAGTGAAGAGAGAGTTGGTACATAACTTTTTGTTCATAGATAGTTGTGCACTCACTGCAGCCTCTGAGATTGAGATACTATGAAGTATGGATTGATTTTCTGATGCTTGTGATAATTTTGGTCTGATGATTAACACCAAAAAACCAGAGGCTCTCCACTAGTCTATACTGCATTTCTATATGTGAAATACTCAGTTACAGAAAATGGAGATATTTTGAATGCTGTAGATAAGTTCTCTTATTTGGGCTGTTCATTTTCTTGGGCTGTACACATAAATGATGAGTTTGACTCATGAATTTCCAGAGCTAGCTCAGTTTTGGGGAGGCTCCAAAAGAAAAGTATTAGGTTGCCTACCAAACTGAAAGTCTATAGAGACATTGTGTGACCTAATTGCTACTATAAAAAGGGTTGCCACAAACATTTTTGCACATTCAGTTCCCTTTCCCTTCTTTAATATCTCTTTAGGATATAAGCCCAATAGTAACACTGCTGGATCAAAGGGCATGCACAGTTTGACGACTTTTTGAGCATAGTTCCAAATTGCTCTCCAAAATGGTTTGATCCGTTCACAGCTCTACCAACAATGTATCAGTGTCCTAGTTTTCCCACATCCCCTTCAGCATCCATCATTATCTTTTCCTGTCATTTTAGCCAATCTGAGAGGTGTATAGTGGTATCTCAGAGTTGTATTAATTTGCATTTCTTTCATCAATAATGATTTGGAGTACCTTTTCATATGGGTAAAAATAGTTTCAATTTCATCATCTGAAAATTGTATGTTCATATCCTTTGACCATTTATCAATTGGAGAATGGCTTGATTTCTTATAAATTTGAGTCAACTCTCTATATATTATGGAAATGAGGCCTTCATCAGAACTTTTAACTGTAAAGATGTTTTCTCAATTTATTACATCCCTTCTAATCTTGTCTGCATTAGTTTTGTTTGTAAAAAGCTTTTTAACTTGACATAATCAAAATTTTCTCTATTTTGTGATCAATAATAATCTCTAGTTCTTCTTTGGTCACAAATTCCTTCCTCTTCCACAGGTCTGAGAGGTAAACTATCTTATGTTCTTCTAATTCATTTATAATTTTATTCTTTATGTCTAGATCATGAACCCATTTTGATCTTATCTTGGTATATGGTGTTAAGTGTAGGTTAATGCCTAGTTTCTGCCATACTAGTTTCCAATTTTCCCAGAAGTTTTTGTCAAATAGTCTTATCCCAAAAGTTGGGGTTTTTGAGTTTGTCAAACACTGGATTGCTACAGTCATTGACTATTTTGTCCTGTAAACCTAACCTATTCCACTGATCAACTAGTCTATTTCTTAGCCAGTACCAAATGGTTTTGGTGACTGCTGCTTTATAGTATAGTTTTAGATCAAGTATAACTAGGCCACCTTCATTTGATTTTTTTCATTAATTCCCTTGAAATTTTTGACCTTTTGTTCTTCCTGATAAATTTTGTTATTATTTTTTTAGATCATTAAAATAGTTTCTTGGGAGTCTGATTGGTATAGCACTAAATATATAGATTAATTTAGGGAGTATTGTCATCTTTATTATATTCACTCAACCAATCCAAGAGCACTTGATATTTTTTCCAATTGTTTAGATCTGACTTTATTTGTGTGAAAAGTGTTTTGAAGTTTTACTCATATAGTTCCTGACTTTCCCTTGGCAGATATATTCCCAAATATTTTATACTATCAGCAGTTATTTTAAATGGAATTTCTCTTTGTATCTCTTGCTGTTGGATTTTATTAGTGGATACCTAGACTTGCTCTGAGAAACTGAATGTAGAGTCTCACTAGAACCATCTTTCTACAGCCTCCAACTACTTTGGAGGCTAACCCTATCCTACAAGAAAATTTTCCCTACACACAAAAGTGGGAGTTCTAGAAATCTAACAAATCAAAGAAAATGAACCTAAAGCCCTCTCACTAGAACAGAGACTATACAGGTACCAAACTCTGTCACACTTGGAAAGAAAATGTTTCCAGAACAAAGATCCTTTAGTAAAGAAGTTTAAACAGTACCCCAACGTGTCTTGGACCCAGCAGCAATCATAATTATTAAGCTCATTTAGAAATTTGTATGGAATCAAAGGATTATTGCTACTAGTTCTGAAGAAGTGGCTAAAGACAAATCATCATCACCTCCAGCTTTAACAAATGTCCTCCAAAACCGTGCACTTCCTAAAAAAACCCATGTTCCCCTCCCCCCCAGATTAAGTGAGAGTAATGTCACAAACTATAAGCAATTCCAAGATTTGAATTAGATTGAGGATGGCTTTTGAACAAAATAACTCTTTGCAAAAACCCTTGATTTCTCATACATTCTCTAGCCAGCTTTTAGAGAGATGAATCAGAAAGAAATAGCAGAGATTCTTAAACTTTTTTGGTGTCTGGACTCTTTTGAACATCTAGAAAAGCCTATGAGCCCTTCTCAGAATAATATTTCTAAATAAATAAAATTGATATAATTACACTTCTTCAGATTCAGAACCCTACTTTAAAACAATTTTTACTATTACAATCATCCAAAATCATTTTTAAAAGTTGTGTCTACTTTTAAATTTTATTTTGTCTTTGGACCACACTATACTTATTTACAGCATGATATTTCAGTAGGCTAAGCCCTCTAGATCAATGGTATTTACATAATTATTAGGATTATTGGATTATTAACAATTATGATGATTAAAAATGAGCTGTCCAAAAATGAAATGGGCTGTCTTGGATTGTAATGAGTTTCCTATCATTGGAGGTCTTTGAACTAAGGCTAATTAATGGCTGGTAAATTGTAGACTAGATTAATACATTAGTGAGGGTTGGAATATGTGACTTTTGACTAAATTTCTATAAGGCTATGTTTACTAAGTTTCCACAATACCTAAGCCTCTTTATAGCAATGTTAAAGCTGATTTCTTCTAACTCAAAAATGTCTATGGGCTCCTGGTATACTTTACCAGTTTCTCTTAGGGAGTTTAAACATCCTGTCTTGTGTAAACTTAATATCATAGATTAAGAATGGAAGGTTCATTTAATCCAACATCACCATTTTGCAGAAGAAAAAATCATTCATTGGATGATTTTGCCTTTTCTCTTTTATTTTTCTTTTCCTTTTTTTCTCTTTCAGGAAAAAAAAAACAATTTTGATTATTATAGTCATTTCATTTAGGGAGATTAGATATAATCACTATTCAGGTTAAACAAATTTGTTAATGATTACACACTTTCAAAAAAGTGTGGTCATTTATTTAATTTTAGAAATTTAGTCTTTCCTAGTTGATCAAATGTATATACATATAATACATAATGACTTAAAAATTAATGTTGTGGTTGATATCTATTTAACATGCTTATTTGAGTATTTATGGAAATATATTCTAGGGTAACAGAACAAGAATACTACTTTTATCCAAATATACTAAATTCTTGATGAATCAAAAGCTATTTAGTTTGCAAACTAGCCAGTCCCCTTAGGCCTAAAACTCTTAAAAGAGAAGTAAGCTCAAGGATAGGAGGGTCTCAAAGATGAAAATGTAATGATGCTATTTCAAATGACTCCATTGAAGAAGAAAAGAAAAAAGTTTTTAAAAGACCCATGTGGCTGTTCAGAAAGCTCATAAAAAAGATAAGTTTGTAAAAGGACATAAACAAAAAAAAGGCAGATAACCAAAGACAAATACAAAGAAGGAACTTCTGTGATCACTATCAGTTTATTCTATGCATTAGCTAGAACCCAGATCATGTTCAAATACATAATACTTGTAAAAGTACTTAGCATAGTGCCTAGCACATAGATACTATATAAATGTTTTTTTTCTTCCATTAATATATATGTACACACAAACACATCTACACTTACATATGCATTATATATGTACATTTAGATATATCTATAGATAAATATAAATATAGATATTTGCCTGAAAATTTTAGATTCAATTGAGAGTCTTGTAAACTAAAGGAAAGAGAACACTGTTGAGAGAGAGAAAATAGACAGAGATAAGGGGGGAGATAGAAAAATGGAAGAGACAGAAACAGAAAGACAGAGATCTACCAAGATGAAAAAAGTAGATATGACAGAGAAAAAAATAATATCAATTAGAAATTCAGATACTTCCCAGAAATCACAGTTTAAGGATAGGGTCAGCAATAAAACCCCTAGCCTCATATGTCTACACAGAGATAAAAAATAGGAGTAATCAATAAAGTTAAATGAAAGTCATAATGCAAAAAGGTAAATTCAGCCTCTTAGAAATCACTGATTATTTACAAAAATTATTTTTGGTAGAATAAAAATTATGACCAGAATATATTCATAGAAAGGAAAACAATATAAACATTGTTTATGAAAATTATATATAGAAAAAAATGCATGAACCAGAAAGAAGAATGGTGGAGAGCATTTGGTTCAGGATTGGTAAAGTAGTAATGAAAGATCAAATTCAGTCTCAGACACTTACTACCTGTGTGACCCTGGGCAAATCACTTAACTTTATTTGCCTCAGTTTCCTCATCTTTACAATGAGCTAGAGAAGAAAATGGCAAACTACTACAGTATCCCTATCAAGAAAACTTCAAATGGAGTCACAAAGAGTTGACCATAACTGAAAAATTACTGAACAATAAAAACAATGAAAGTAATGTTGTGATGGGAATATATTATTGCCCACTTTACTTAAAAGAAGCAATGGATGATAAACGGATTAAAAATACCAAAATTTTCTCATGGAGACTGAGAGGAATGAAGAAAAACTTCAACTATGAAGAAATCATAAAACACCAGTCTCAATTGAAATGGAATTTAGGGAATAAAGAATCTCAACCAAGAATTCCTCTACAATATTGCCCAAAAGCAGTTATTCAGTTTTGCTTAAAGACCTTGAGAGTCTCAGTATTAAGAGAATCTGAGAATTATTTTAGAATCATTATTACTGTTTAAGGATTAATATTAAAATACTTTTCTTGTATACTTGATTTGACACTATACCCTTATTTTCTCCTCTACTCACAAATGTTTCCCCCTTCTTTAAGCAAGTATTTCCCCAATTATTTCTGCTATTCTGTTTTTCACTTCTTTGAAACTATAAGTACTATTGTCAAGATGGGTTTTTTTTAACTGACTTAAACATATTTTCCCCTGACTCTAAGGAATAGACTGAAAGGGAAAATTAAAGAAAAAGACAGTTGCTTGCTAAAGGCATAGTAGATCTAGCATTTGGTTTGGAGTTAGGAAGATTTCCAATTAAACTCTTTCTCTGATACTTACCCCCTGCAGGATCCTGTGAAAGTGACAACATCTCTGAGCCTTATTTTCTTCATCTTTAAAAAGAGATTAGACTCCATTGTCTCTAAGTTTTTTCCAATTCTAAATCTATGATCCCACAAAACTCCAAGTCAGGCCATTCAACTTTTGAGCATTTCTAATTCATTCATTACTCTAATCTAGCTACCATGAACACCAGTTTTTGTAATGACACTTATTTCTATTGTTTCAGGCCATAAATTCTGCTTTCACAATATTTATTTCTCTTCCAAATCATTCAAGGTCTTACTGCTGGGGTGCTTTAGTCTCTTGGGAATCCACAGGACTCTTTGCCTCATTGGGCACTGATTCATTTTCATTTTTTTCTTTCAATATTTATTTGTGATGTCTGGATTCTTTTGGCTTATCTGGAGGCCATATTTCTTTCTGGTATTAAAGTCTTTCATGCTGGTTTATCTACTCAAGGTCTTAATTTGTGACCTTTTTTTGTTTCCTCCTGAAAGCTTCAGTAAATCCAATCTTTTTTTTTTTCTTTGTGTATTTCCTTACATATTCTTTATCTTATTTTCTGACTGCTTCCCTTTTCATGAGATTTCCTGGGCCTGGGCTTCAAAATTTCTTTTAGGCTCTTTCCAGGCTAGTAAGTCACATTTCACCAGCCTCAGTCTATATTCCAAGTTACATCTGGAAGTATACCCATTTTATTTTAAAGTTAATATCCTTTATTGATGTATGAATTGGTTGTGCAGAACTGACTTTTTTCTTCTTTTATTTCTGTTATAAGTGTTAGTTCTCTGTATGAGTTCAAAGGCAAGATCCTGGGCAAAAGTTTTATCATTAAAAGTAGTTTGGGTTTTGTAGTATAAGTAATGAGTAGACACTAGTTTTTTCCTTGGAGAGATCAGCAGCATGATGAAAATTGAGCAGAAGGAAGATAACTCTGTCAGAGGTGTAGAAAATGGATTAGAGAACAGAGAGACTGAAGATTGATTCAGAGATTGTCCAGGCAAGAGTTCATGAACATCTGAGCTAGGATAGACTCTGACAGTTACAAAAGGGTAATTTTATGCTGATACCTGGATAAATTCAAGAAAGGATTATCAGATAGATAATTTATAAGCAAATAATTTAAAATGTGATGATCATCAGGAGGCACTACTGTTCTATTTTTTTAAAAAAAAAAGTCATACCAAACACACTTGATACTAGTTTTGATAGCTTAAAAACCTGAAAAAAGAAATACACATCTCTATTTCAGTCACAGATTTTGCCCTAGTCTACATCCAGTAAAAATCACGTCAGTAATGGTAAATCTCAAAATGAATAGGAGCTGATAAAAGTCCCATATCCACAATATGTAAGAAATTAATTCAAATTTTTAAGACTAAGAGCTGTTCTCTAATAGATAAATGGTCAAAAGAAATCAATAGACAGTTTTCAAAAGAAGAAATCCAAGCTGTCAACAACTACATGAAAAATGCTCTCGATCACTAATAATTTGAAAAATGAAATTTAAAACAATTTAGACATTCTATTTCACACCTTTTCAGACAGGCAAGGATGACAAATGAGAAAATTAACAAATGTTGGAGGGTCTGTGGAAAAACAGAAACCCTAGACCACTGTTGGTGGAGTTAGGAATTAGCTCAGCTATTCTGTGTTTTTGTTTGATAATATATGGCTGAATTTCAAGGAACAGAGAAATCTCCCAAGAATCAAACTGAGAGTGATCTAAAGAGTGGAACACAAAGGTAAAGCAGGTGTAGATAAGTAACAGTGTATTAGCAAAAAAATCACATAAAAAGATAGCATATAGGAAATATATGATAGGCAAGAAGATGGACCAGTTACTATAGGATGAACGGTAGGTGGGTGGTTCACTCATATCCATGGAAAGGTTAAAAAAAAAAAAAACACCTAGAAGACAGTACATGAGATAGTAGGATTGTTAAATAAGATTTACAGTAAGACATGGACAAATCAAATGGAATAAGATGGTGTGAATCAACACTGTTGGGGAGAAGACCCACATAAATGAAATCATGGATACATTGAAGTATTTCAAATTTATAATCCTGTAAACATAAACACTTTAGATATATGTGTCTCATGGCTAGCTAACATTTAGGTAATGCGATAAGGTTTGTAGAAGAAGGATGGAAGAACTTTGGAACTGATTGCATGACATGGGAGTCGCTAATTAGGACTGCCCATCCTGGCATGCCCACATCAAAGAGGATGCTCTGCTCTATGAACAAATGGAATTGCAGCAGCTCAAAAGAAACACAAGACAAACAAATTTAGAGAAAAACAAAGAACAACTATCAACCAACCATTAAACTGTTTTCATGTGTTATTTTATTTGACCATCATAATAAACATGTGAGGTAGGTGGTATTATTATTTCCATTTTATAAATTAGGAATATTTGCATAGAGTCATATAGCTAGTATCTGAGTCAGAAGTTGAATTCAGGTTTTCCTGACCCTATGCCTAACATGCTATCTTCAGCACATTTTCAGGTTCAGGTATTGTCTGAAATATCTGAGAATGTTTGAAGTCACCTCTCTGCCTTTTCATTTCTCTCACTTCTGTGACTGTGTTTTGATTCTCTTTTATATCAGGTCAAGCCACAGCAAAATATTCTCCATAGACTGATTCAAATGACACTCAGGGAGAATATTCTTAGTTTTCATAAATATAATGGCTGATCCATTATGTTATTTTTTTCTCTTTCTATTCTTGTTTTAAAGAAAAGCCAAAAGGGTAGCAAAAGCAATTCCTTTCTCTGTCCTTCAACCAAACGCCTTCATAATTCAAACTAAATTATTCTTTGTCAGTCATGAAACATCCAGGTTCTTGCATAGCATGAAGCACTCATACACAGTCCTCCTATAAGTAAAATTGGCTAGCCAAATGATGAATAGTAAACGTGAGTGCTATGAAAGCCAATGCTGAAAATGCATTCTCAAGAAGACATATTTGAACCATTAGGAACTTCTCATACTCTTGATCGAAACTTCCTGTAATTCAAAAAGGCTAAGGAAGACTCAATGAAGTCTAATTGTTCCTCAATGAGATTTATGTCTTGAAATTCTGAACCAGATGAATCATTGATCATAGAATATTTAAGTCAGAAGGGACCTTAGAGATCATCTTCGCTTCAAAAATTAAAAACTGAGGTCCAGAGAAAAAAAACAAGTTGGCCAATGCCACTTGAAAGGACTGTAACTAGAATCCAGGATGAAAACAGTTAGTCCCTCCGTGAAGTAATACATCACCATAGAAGCAGAAGATTTTAGTTTTTACCAAAACAGTTCATTGTGTTTATTTGGTTGACATTATGATCAACATCATGACACAGTAGATACAGCACTAGGTCTAGAGTCAGAAAGATCTGATTTAAAATCCAGCCTCAGACACTTATTAGCTTACATGACCATTTGCCCAAGCAAATCATTTAACTTTTAAAACTGAATAATAATAGCACCTAGTTCTCAGGGTTGTTATAAGGGATAAAATAAGAAAAGACACATAAAGTGCTTCACAAACCTTAAGACTAATTATCATTATCAACATAAAGCCAAAGAATCACAGAATCTCAAAACTGGAAGAAATCTTAGGCCACTTTGTCCAACCCATATGTATGGGACTGGAAATGGAATGAGACCACACACATTGTAAAATAAACAATCCCATGCAGCTGGTTTTAGCTGGTGAAGAGCTGCCTGCACATGGAATATGAAGCAAAGTCTGGGCCCTTCTGTGGGCAGATATCTCAAGGAAGGAATCTTTAAGAAAAGAATATAGGACCTTCTATGTCTAAACCCCAAGGAATTTCTCACTTCCCGCAGAATGACTAGAATTACTGAATGCATCAGAGATGGGGGGGAAGGAGAGATATAATAGAGAGAAAGTTTGCACAATTTTAAAATGAACTATTTGGTTTAAATAGTATATTTTCAAAGACTCCCATTTGTATCAGAG
This sequence comes from Sarcophilus harrisii, assembly GCF_902635505.1. NCBI lineage: Eukaryota > Metazoa > Chordata > Mammalia > Dasyuromorphia > Dasyuridae > Sarcophilus > Sarcophilus harrisii. The sequence goes on along the minus strand of NC_045426.1, from coordinate 488,866,530 downwards.
CAGGCCAAACATAAAAGAGCCTCCATATTTGACTAATAATTCTCATAGTGTGGGTGTGCTTCAGGGCTCTTTCCTGAGATCACTTCTCTATCTATTCTATACTCTGTCTCCTTCTTGGTGAACTCACTAGTTCTGTAGAAGAACAACATACCAGGCAAGTGAGCAACCAGGCACATAAGAACCCATAAGAGCCTCCAAATTTTTCATCATCCAAATTTTCCTCTATAATTTCTACCTATTTCTTATCATTATCATCATTTTAGGGATTTAAACTTGTAATTTTAATTAGTGCAGAAAACTGACCATGAACAGAAGCTCTCTCATTTTTATATTTGCATACCCAGTTTTTTTTACATTACCTACCACTTAAAAACTACTTTTTTTATTCATTTATATATGCATCCATCCATCCATACCCTACACTATCTAATTTAGAGAATTACCTGGAACATTGAAAAATGAGGCTTAATATTAGATATTCTTAACTTTTTGGGTGAGCTCCCTATCAGCTACACCATTCTACTTCTCTTTATTATACTGCAATCATTAAATATGCAAATACAACATGGCTATGATGAAGTTGTTTCATCATTCCAGGTCATAGGAAAAAAGAGAAAACAATAGCAAATAGACATTTTATAAGAATCTATAGCTACCAGTATATCCACCTGCACAATGGACCAAAACAAAGTACCCTATTCAAGAAGTATCTGAAAGATTCATGAATAAATGATTGAATGTACAAATGAATGACTTAATAATGAAGGAATGAGTCAGTGAATGCTTCCCTGGACCTCAGACTGCAGTATGCAAACAAATAACCAAGAAAATATACATATTTGTGTGAGTGAATGTGTGTGTGTGTGTGTGTGTGTGTGTGCATGTGTGTATGTAGAGATGGAAAGAGACAGGGAGAAAGACACACACACACACAGAAAGACAGAGACAGAGAGAAAAATATACATATGGCAGGGCAGCTAAGTGGCATAGTGGGTAGAGCACCAAGTCTATAGTCAGGAAGATCTGAGTTCTAATATGGCCTCAGATACTTACTAGCTATATGACCCTGGCCAAGTCATTTAACTGTATTTGGCTCCATTTTCTCATTGATAAAATGAGCTCGAGAAGGTAATGACAAAACACTAATATCTTTGCCAAAAAAAAAACCTCAAATAGGGTCACAAAGAAATATACAACTGAAAGGACTGAACAATTCTGTGTGTGTGTGTGTGTGGTGTGGTGTGGTATGTATATGTGTGTGTATCTGTCTTTCTCTTTCTCTCTCTCTGTGTCTCTTTGACTCTGTTTTTGGGTCTCTCTGTGTCTCTGTGTGTGTCTCTCTCTGTCTCTGTCCCCCTGTCTCTGTCTCTCTCTCCCTATATATATGTATACATATACATATATCCTTCATAACATGTGAACCATCTTTTGGAATGAACTAATATTTCAGTACATAGTTATCTCTTTTCCACTTTGGATCTCCAGAGACCAATATATTTTTCCTATGATTTGAATTCCTCAGAGGACTGTAAAGCAATAGGAAGAAGCACTTAGGAAAGACATCTGTAATGACTGATACAGGAGTGACTCAGACAAACAGGTAAGTAGTTAAGTAGGAAGGTAGATAGATATAATCAGAAACTCACTGGATAGTGGCTAGAGAGCTAGCTTGGAAAGCTGAAGTTCTGAGTTCAAGTGTTGCTTTTAACACATCCTGTCTTTGAGCTTTTGGCAGGTCACTTAATCCCCTCAGTGCCTTGGGCAATTTTCTAACACTATAAATGACAGAACAATTTCATATGTATCTGTATTGGAAGAACTTCTTCTTCCAAGTTTTATCTGGTTTTTAAAAATGGAAGCAAATATCTATCTCTACAGGAGTTAACAGTATATATATTTTTTCCATTCTACAATGTCTTCTTGCATCATTTTTTTTTCTTGGATTCTTCTCACATTGACTATAAGTAAAAGGAAAAAATTTGGCAAAGTTGAGTCCAGTCAAGATGCATGTTAATTGCAATGTTATAATACTAATTTGTGCATTCTTACTCAACCATAGGAAACTCATTATTGCCTCATTTAACATTCTGAAAACATTTTTAGACCATTTATGGGTTTAAATGGAAATAAATATGACTGCCCACATAGAATTGCCATTTTAATCAAATTAACTTTACCAATTAGAGAAAGAAGGCATCTCAAGATCAGCCATAATTGGTGCTTATGGAAGACTATAGTTCAGCTTATATCACTTGGAAAGATCCCTTGGAACAAGAAATTGTGGATATTTGAGTAATGAATGTACCTATAAGAATTTAGCACTGATGATTTTTAAGTAAAAAAATTTTTAAATAATGATAATTTGGGGTTGGCTAATATTTCAAGTCTTGAAGAAAAAAAGTCAAACTATTTGATAATCTAAATGCAGGCTACTGATGGTCACATGATAAGTGAACATTCTGCCAAGCAACATTGCCTATTAACAAGGAGAAAAAAAAAAACATTTGGAATTTGTCATGACAAATTAAAAAATCTGAAACTCCTCCAGTCCAGTTTTGTAGAGGCTGGCCTATCCTAGCAAACAATGGACAAGCCTGTAACACCTAGAAAGTGTAAATAAGAGCCAAATCAAAACACAATGTTGATAATGGTCAGCTTGAAGGGTTTAATAGTCTCATTAATAATGGATTCATAAATTGTGTCCATTTAAATACCAAAGTTGAGTTACTTAAGCAGAATAAATAAATATACTCTGTGGAATCAAAGACTTTTTAGGATGACTCATTACTTTCAACCCTGACATTCAGCTAATGATGATACATTACAATGCATTTATATCACATCGCATTTATATTACATTAGGAACAATCTTTATGACCTGCTGCCCATTTGGTTTCTTGATTTTTCTCCAATCTGAGATTGCTTACATTTCTTTGCTTTTTGGGGTTTTTTTTAAAGATATGAATGCAAAAAAAAAAAAAAACATAGATCTGTGTGCAATAATTAACATGTTGCCTGAGATGGATAAAATTTAGGAGGCAAGAATTTTGAGAGTTCCTGATGAGATCTGACCACACAAGACAGATGGTGGGTGATCATCTCACCAGCAGGTCTAACCATGTGGGTAGACAGAATATACTGGCCTAGCTGATGTATCTAAGGGATTTAGGGGACCTCTCTTTATCTCTGTCCCCCCTACCTCATAACTTACCCCATTGGATTTCATCATGCCAGAAATTCCATTATTAAAGATTTCTTTCTTTTGGGTTAAGGTTTGAATTTTATATTAAAAGTATTGTGTAGACACATTTCTTTGGGATAAAATGCAAATAAATCTGGAGAGAAAGCACATTAAACTGTCATTAACACTTTTCCAGGGTTGGCTTATTAGAAAGTTAGCAGAAAAGGAAAGGATGTGAATAAAATACCACAAAGGGAAGAATCATGGGGACTACTGTGTAATATATGGGTTCTGGGCAACAAAAATGAGAACTCTGAAAGTAAACAGTAGGTAAGAGCTGGCCCATCCTAGCAAACAAAGGACATTCATGTAACACTTAGAAAGTGTAAATAAGGGTCAGATCAATGCACAATGTTGATAATAACTTGGAATGTTTTTATCAAATTTGCCAACTTGTACCAAAGGTCAACCCCATCTTTCGGAATTGTTAAATAAGTCTTATCTTAGAATATTGGTATCAAATAAGACATACTGGAGTGATGGTCATTCTTAAAAGCTCATTACATTTTAGAAGGATCTTTCTTTACTCAATGTCAATACCCTGTGGCATTGAAACATGTAACCTGTCATGTCTTGTATAGAAGGTATCACTTAATAATAACTAACATTTAGATATAGTATTTTAAGGTTTGAAAATATATCATATATATTGTCTTTTTTGAGCCTCTCGACAATTCTGTGAGGAATCCCAATTTTGTAGATGAGGAAACTGAGACTGAGCAGTTAAGTGGTTTACCCACGGCTTCATACCTAATAAATATCAGAGGCAGGATGATAATTCAGGTCTTACAAATTCCAATTCTAGCCATTCTCTTCTCTGCACCATCTAGCTGTTTCTAATGCCTACATGAAATTTAAAGCTGTATGGAGGGAAATAAAATTCATGAAACTGATGAGTGAAAGAATGTAGCACAATATATCCAGAAGGAAAAGAAAATGTATCATTGGAGCTGGATATTTTTTTCCCATAGAGGAGGATTCTAGACATCCTGAAGAGGGAGCAGCATCCCATGCTTCACAGAAATCTAAAGAGGATTCACAGACCCTAACAAGCAAGAGAAATTCTGGTGTTTACCCCTTCTCCCAGTTCCCTTCTTCTTGAGAAAGAGACCTTTTAAATACCTCACAATAATTTGTGAAGGCTCATTGGATATTACAAACTGGGTGCTTCATAGACACATACTGTGTCTGAATATGGTTTTTAAATCTCCTCCACAATAGCCACACTCAACATCTCTAACAGTCATGACTGTGATATGTGTGATGCAGCACTGGGCCTGGAGTAAGTAGGTATCATATTCCTGATTTCAAATCTGGTTTCAGGTACTTACTAGCTAAAGAATCCTGAGCAAATCACTTAATCTTGTTGCCTCAGTTTCCTCATCTGTAAAATGAGCAACAGAAGGAAATCACTCCAGTATTTTTGCCAAGAAAATCCCAAATGGGGTCACAACGAGTTGGACATGATTAAAACAAACGAACAACAAAACATCAGAATGTAAGGTGTTTGTACAGAAGAAATTCAGATCTGTGAATGGAGGAAGAACTCAAACAAGTGATAGAAAGAAACACATTAGATAAAATAAACAATTTTGATTATGTAAAATTTTAAAATTTTTGTACAAACAAAGCTAATACAGTTAAAATTATAAGGGAAACTGGTACTTGGGTGGGAAATCTTTGCAAGTTTCTTTGATAAAAGACTCATATCAAAGATATATAAGAAACTGATCCAAATTTATGAGAACAAGAGCTATTCCCCAGTGGCTAAATGGTCAAAGCATATAGCCAGGACATTTTCAAAGAAAGAATCGCAACTATTAACAACCATATTTTTAAAATTCCAAAAGACACCCATCTCCAGAGTCATAACATTTTCAATAACTGTCCTCCTTGCTTGAACCATTACTCCTCTCTCTGATCTCTCCTCTTTTCTGCCTCCTGGCTTCCTTTAAGTTCCAACTAAAATATCATTTTCTAATCCTTCTTAATTCTAGTTCCTTCCATCAGATTAATTTCCATTTAGCCTGTATACAGCTGACTTGTACATAGTTACTTATATATTTTCTTCCCCATTAGTTTGTTGAGAACACAGAATATCTTTGTATTCACAGTGCTTAGTAAAATATCTGGCACACGGTAGATGCTTAATAAATGCTTATTGACTGATTGATTGACCATACCATGGAAAGACAATAATATAATGTAATATAATCTCTCTGTTGCAAAGAAAGGAACCAAGTGGCCAAGTCATTAGAATTTCTACAACCTAGTACATCAAAATATCAAAATTGAAGCAGGATTTCTTGGACAATATCAAAATACTGGATATTTTAATATCTAATCTCCTAGTATGATGAGTTAATAAGGAACACCAGATTTTTAGGGAGAAAAATATCACATGCATGATACTGCAGTTACCAACAGAACAAGGCATTGAGCTATAATATTAAGAAACAAAAGACTTGGCATTTTTTTTAATTACTAGAACCATGAGTTTTGAAAACAGTATGGGTCTGAAGTTAAGGGCAGAAGTGGAAGAAAGAAAAGGAATATTCGAACATATGGAGTAAGTATAATAAGGCTAAGGACCAGTATGATTTCCTTCAATGAAGATGGGATTCACCAGAGAGTAAATTTACCTTCCTAGCACCTCCAAGTTCATTCCCTCCAATTGAGAATCTAAATCACAAAGCACTGCAAGTCTGGAAGATTATAAAGGGCTCTGGAGGGAAACTGGGAGTCAATAGAGAAAGAAGAGATTTGCATTGATTGTTTATGCTCTACCATGAGAAATGTTATTTCTCCATTTTTGTGTAGGGCTCATTTAAAGGCTATCCTATATCAGATAGGCTTCTTACCTTTGGCATCTATATAAGAGCCAAGGAATATTTTATCAATGTCTATTGAGACATGAGTCAAAATAAAGTCATATTCTGAAATTCCCCAGAGGAAATTCTAGATAATGGCAAAATAGCACTGAGAAAGAGTTGAATGAGATTATCCCCAAGACACAAAGTGATCCATATAAATCCACAGCCTTCAGCATTGGAGCAAGGGTTACATATCTTTGAACTTTTAGATAGTAAGTGAATAAAGTGAAAATACAAATATTGTTTTCATGTCTCCTTTAAATTAATGGTTAAGATTATGAAATCAAATCAGTATTCATTACATGTTTTCTATGGGACAGACAAACATGCTAAACACTGAGAAAGGATGATAACTCATGTCCTCAAAGAACTTACATTCTAATGAAGGAAGACAATATGTAAAAAGAAGCTAAAAATCTAGGGAGACAGAAAATTTACCTACATAAGAATATGGTAGAGAAAATCCAGAAGAAGTAAAATCTTAAGATGTTAAAGATATAGTTGGCCTGGGCATTTTCCTCAAGATGGAGGTTCTAGAAGGAACCATCTAATCAAAGAAAATAACCACAAGGATAAAGCATACTTCAATTATAAGAAAGAAAGGGATGGAGTGAACCTCCAGGGTATGGAAATTACTCTGGTATGGTAGAAGAAATCAAGTAGAACCTGGAAAAGAATGAAGTCATGAATGAGCTAAGTTTTTTTCTTAAGATGAAAGTTCTATGAAGTTCTTTACAATGAAACTGGGAAGTTAGGAAGTGGGTTGGCAGAAAAACAATGGCTTTTATTTTGGACATGTTGACAGAGATGTTGATGGAGAGTGGCAGTAATGCATTCAGGAGCAACCATCTAAGGCATCCAAGGTCCATAATGCTGTGTCCTGAAGTTTTCCAGAGGACCCTAAAGATCTACCACTATGAACTTCAGAAATAGAGGGAGAAAATCAAAGTTGGAGATATGAATCAGATAATGACATCAGCCACTTTAAAGAATTATTTTAGATCCAAAAAAAAAAAAAATACAAATTCCAACCTAGAAGAAAGAAACTGCAAAAACTAAAGGCAGAGATGAAAAGGAAGTAGAGTAAGAAAGATTTTGTTTTTGTTTTTGTTTCTTTTTTTTAAAGAAAGCTCTGGAAGAAAGTAATGGAAGGAGAATAGATAGTTTAGAATGGAAAGTGGAAAGTTTATTCATTAAACAGAATCTCTGAAAATTAAAGTAGACCAAACAGACAATGATTCCATGAGACAAAAAATCAAAAGCTTGAGGGGGGAAAAAAGAAGAAAATATAAACTATAAAAATATAAATATAAACTGCTATCAAAAATGATCACTTTGAAAAAAGAGAACAATTTTAAGAATCACTGGACTCCCTAAAAGTCATAATCAGTCACAAAATAATAAAAGAAGATTAAGCTATCAAAAACAAAAACTTTGATTTTTGAGGATATCTTGAAGGTACGATTATAAAGGGAAAGAAAAAAAACTGGAAGTTAAATATATCTCCAATTGGTGAATGGCTGAACAAACTATGGTAAACAAATTCTATAGTGGACTATTACTGTCCCATTAAGAAATGATCCTAGGAAGACTTGGAGGAATTGATGTATGATGATATTAGCAGGAGAAGAAGAAATAATTATATAATAACAGAATCATTGTGAAGAAAAACAAATTTGAAAGATTTAATAATGCTGATCAAAGCAATGACCAATCAAGCCTCCAAAGGCTCTCTGATGAAGCATTTTGCCTACATCTTGTGTAAGAGATGATGGGTTTTGAATGCAGGAGATAAACATTTGTAGACATGATCATTATGAGGATTTTTTAAACTTGACTATGACTGTTTACTATAATTTTTTTCTTTTTTTTTTCTTGATCTGTGGGAGAATTTAGGGCAGAATAGAGGACAAAGAAGGCTAGCCATAGTGATGCGAAAAAAAAAATGTAAAGGTCCATTCTAACCTAGTTAATGCACAAAAAAAGAATAAGGAAGATTATAAGGAAGCAAAGGATCACTTTGAAAACCACAAATGACAAATGTATTTGTTTACTTTTTTTTTCTTTTTGGATGAGCTAATTGGAGTTAAGTGACTCACTCAGGGTCACACAGCTAAGAAGTATTAAGTGTCTGAGGCCAAATTTGAACTCAGATCCTTGTGACTTCAAAGCTGATGCTCTATCCACTATGCCATCTAGTTGTCCCAGTATACTTTTTTTTTTAAGCAACCTGTATGGAAGAGAGATTCATAGTTCCATATTCAATTCTTTTCTTATTCTTTACCTTGTTATTTGGAAATATCTTTCTTTTTTGTTTTTGTCAAGTTCAGAATGAAAAATTAAACAACAAAAAAAAGCAAATGGTTAGTTAAATAAGCAGAGTCCAAGATTATTTGTTGGACCACAAATCATGACACCTAAATAAAGAATTCCCGGGGGGGAGGGGGAAACCTTTGTAAAAAATTGCTGATTAAAAGGGTTTTATTAGAATTTTGATAAGAGAACAAAGCCCAGATAAAGGGACAAACATGAGATGGATGTTTAAAAAATTATGAGTATTCTAGAAAAAGCAACATAAGAAGAAGTGGTCCAAATAATTCCTCAAGAGGAGATAGCAATTTAATTTCTATTGAACTTGGTGGTTTGCAAAGCACTTTTCTCACAACAGACTAGGGTCATCTACAGAGGAGTCAGGGATATTGTCTCCTGGTCATGTATTACACACAACAATCCCAAGGGCAGCTGAACTAGATTAAAACATAATTAAGAAATATTTAACAAAAAATATGATAAAACATAGATAACAATGGCATGTGGTTTTCTGAATCAATATGTGATATACAAAATTCCTTATGTATGACTAAGTGACCCCTGTTTCTATTCGTTTGATATCCCTATTAATAGAGAGTATCATTATTTTTTGTATTTTTGTATTTTCAAAGAGAATCAATGACATCAGAAAGTAATGTCAACTTACACTTGAATTGAATGTGAGGCAGAGTTCCACAAAGTCTTCAGTCCATTAAAATGCCTAATAGCAAGATAAAAGTCAGGATGATTGGTTATGGCCCCAGGTTACAGTGGATGACCTTGCCATCTTTAATATCTGACTAATCTCTAAGATCTCTACAGTGTCTGCTTCATCCTCCTTTATGATCAGTGGAGGAAAAAAACTGTTCTCATATATCCATTCTGCTGGAGGAAGAATTAACATGCTTAGAGTAGACATCCCCCAACTCACTGATTTGAGGTTTGAAGTCTATTGGTAACCCCTCAACCTATTTTAGCCCATCTGCCAAAATAGTTTTACCAAAGGGTGGCCTCTGAGAATGCTATAGCTTCATGGAGCAATAGGTAAGAGAATATCATTAGGCAATCACTGAGAGTAAACCACAAAACTAAATGATTGATCCTATCTGTGAATAAAGACTAGAAAAAAATATATACAACAAATAAGAAGTATATTCTTGGTAAAAGTGAAAATGTGACTGCAATTCCAAACAATACAAATAAGAAAAAAAGACATCAAAAGAAATAAATGTAGTTACACGGAGAATCCTTAGATAAGTTCAGATTTTTTTAATCTAACAATAACATCAAGAAAACTAACACCCACAATAAACTGTGCTCCAACAAAATAATTAAAGTGGCATACTCAATAGACAAATGAATAAAAAATATTAATAATTTTCTCAAAAGAAGAATTGCAAACTATTAACCATCATATGAAAGAATGCTTCCATTCACTAATAATAAGAAAAATATCAAAGAAAGTAAAAAATATAACCAGCAAGATGGCAAAGAACAAAAGTTGGGAATCATCATTTTTAAAGGTGATGTAAAAAGACAAGTACATGTATACACTATTGGTGGAGCTATGAATTAGTACAACCCATTCTGAAAGGCAATTTGAGATTTTGCAAATAAAGAGATGAAAATATCCATGCTCTTTCACCCAGGGATTCCATTAGAATCCCAGTAGACTTTGGACAGAAAATGCCATCTGCATTCAGAAAAAGTAATGAGACTAAATGTAAACCAACACATGCTATGTTTGCTTCTTTTTTCTGTTTTTTTTTAATCTCTCCCATAGATTTTCCATTTTCTGATTTTTCTCTCTCAAAATTATGCATAAAGTAATGTGTGCCAATAAGTAAATAAACTTTCTTTTAAAAAATTGGGAAAAGTATCATGAAAAAGAAGTCAGTCAGAAGTTTGGTAAAGGAAACACATGCAAAAATTTTTGGGAGAAAACAACACTTTAGAATAGCCCAAATGGTTAGTGAGGCAAAAAATCCATTGAAGACAAGAACTCCATAAAAAGGAAAATGGAAAAAGAATGGGAAAAAAAATTCATTCCAGAAACGAACTCTTCAAAAGTAGAATCGGCTAAATTAAAAAGTAGGTACAAAAGTTCACTAAAGAAAATAATTCCTTAAAAAACAGAACTGGGCAAGTGAAAGCTAGTATGAGACATTAAAAAAAATCAAAAGAATGATAAATTGAAGATATGAAGTAGCTCTTTGGAAAAAAACAACTGACCTAGAAAATAGATCTAGGAGAGATAGTTTAAAAATTATTGGAATATCTAAAAATTAGAATCCAAAAAAAAAAAAAGACTCATCATATTTCAAGAAATTATCAAGGAAAATTGTGCTGGAATCCTAGGAGGGTAAAATAGACATTGAAAGAATTCACCAATTATCTCCTGAAACAGATCCCAAAATTTACAGGAATATTATAGCCAAATTTCAGAGCTCTAAGGGCAAGGAAAAAACCTTGTGAGCAACCAGAGAGAAACAATTCGCATGTTATGGAGCCACGGTGAGAATTTCTACATTAAAGGAGTGTTGAACTTGGAATATGATACTCTAGAAGGCAAAGGAGCTAGGATTGCAATGGAGAATCACCTATCTAGCCAAATTAAGTATGATTCTGGATAAGGGATGAGGGGTAGAGTTGGGGAGGAAGGGAAAGGGAACGGACATTAAATGAAATAGAGGACTTTTAAACATTCTTGTTTGAAATAGAGCTGAATAGAAAAGCTGACTTTCAATTAAAAATTCAAGAGAAACATAAAAAGGTGAATAGGAAACAGAAACCATATGGTATTCAATAAGGTTAAATAGTTTACATTCCTACGTGGGAAGATGCTACTTGTAAATTCTAAGAACTTTATGATTATTAGGGGAGTTAGAAGCACTAAGACAGAGGGCATGGATGTGAATTGACAATGATGGGCTGATATCATGAAAGTTATGGATGAATAAAAGCTATGAACTGAGAGAAGGAGAAAGGAAGAGGTAGAATGGGGTAAATTAGCTAACATAAAAAAGTGTGAGAGAACTTTTACAGTGGAAGAAAAGATCGGGTGGGGATTTGAGGGTTGGACAATACTTGAAGCTTACTCTTATTGTAATTTGCTCAAAGACATATAAGACTATCTTACTTTATAAGGAGATAGGAAGAAAAAGAAATAAGGTGGGAGACTGATAGAAAGGTAGATTAGGGGAAATTGTGATCAGAAGCAAAACACTTTCGAGCTAAGACAGAATAAAAAGTGGGAGAGAAGGATAAACCAAAGAAAATGTAAAATGGAGGTGAATACATAGTAATCATAATTATGAAAAAAAATTTATATCAGGTTTCTCTGATAAAGGCCTCATTTCTCAACTATGTAGAGAACTGAGTCAGATTTGTAAGAATAAAAGTGATTCTCCAGTTGATAAATGGTCATAGGATAGAGTAGTTTTCAGATGAAGAACTCAAAGCTATCTATAGTCATACCAAAAAGAAATCTGAATCACTATGGATTAGAAAAATGCAGATAAAAACAACTCTGAAGTGCTACTGCACATCTATCAGATTGGCTAATGTGACAAAAAAAAGAAAAATGACAAATGTTAGAAGGAATGTGGGAAAATTGGGATATTAAAGCATTGTTGGTGGAGTTATAAACTAATCTAATCATTCTGGAGATCTATTTCAAACTATGCCCAAAGGGCATACTGGATCTGTATCCCAAAGAGATTTTTAAAAAGACAAAGGAGAGCAGGACCAGGAGATCATTATATACTTCAACAACAATACTATATGATGACCAGTTCTGATGGACCAGGCCATCCTCAGCAACGAGATCAACCAAATCATTTCCAATGGAGCAGTAATGAACTGAACCAGCTATGCCCAGAAAAAGAACTCTGGGAGATGACTAAAACCATTACATTGAATTCCTAATCCCTATATTTATGCACACCTGCATTTTTGATTTCCTTCACAAGCTAAGTGTACAATATTTCAGAGTCTGATTCTTTTTGTACAGCAAAATAACGTTTTGGTCATGTATACTTATTGTGTATCTAATTTATATTTTAATATATTTAACATCTACTGGTCATCCTGCCATCTAGGGGAGGGGGTGGGGGGGGTAAGATGAAAAATTGGAACAAGAGGTTTGGCAATTGTTAATGCTGTAAAGTTACCCATGCATATATCCTGTAAATAAAAGGCTATTAAATAAAAAAATAAAATAAAATAAATTATCCAAAGGGAAAAAAAAAATAAACAAATGGAAGTTGGCTATATAGTGATAAAAAAAAAAAAGACAAAGGACCTAAATGTAAAAAAATATTTATAACAACTTTTTTATGTTGGCAAAGAATTGGAAATTGAAGGTATGTACATTAATATGAGAATGTCTGCATCAGTGGTATGTGATTATAATAGAATGCTACCATAGTATAAGAAAGGACAAGCCAGAATCATTTTAGAAAAACTTGGAAATACACAAACTGATGTTAAGTGAAGTGAGCAGAATCAGCATATAGTAACAGAAATATTCTATGACCATTCTCAGCAATACAATTATCTGAAGGACTCATGATGAAAAATGTTATCTATCTCCAGAGAAAGAATTGGTGGAGTATGAATGTAGATCATAATTTTTTTTACTTCCTTTATTTTTCTTGGTATTTCTTTGTCTCTATTTTCTTCCATAACATAGGTAACATGAAAATATTTTTTGCATGAACTGCACATATATAACATATCAAATTGCTTGCCATCTCAATGAAGAGAAAGGGGAGGAAAAGAGGGAAAGAATTTGAAACTCAAAAGTTTATAATAATGGCTGTTAAAATTATTTTTACATGTAATTGGAAAAAATATTTTTAAATAATAAAAATGCTAATGATAGCCAATAGAACTTTTATAACAATGTTTCATGTAAAAGGAAAAAATTCCCAGCCTAGTAAGATCCTTAGTAAAAGACTTAACAAACAACATAAAGCTTCTCAATTCCTGTTTTTATTTACCTTTTTTTAGCAAAAAAATGAGATCCACAATTGTTATGGGCCAGAACTCTGAACTTGAAACAAAGGATTCTTACAAGGTACTAAGTCAGTGGAATTGATAGAGACAATAGTTATCTAATTTAGCATGGTTCAGTGTGGTTGATTTAATCCTACAAGGAGATGTTATGGGCCAGAACTTGAAACAAGGAACTAAGTGGAATTAAGGAGACAGTGGTTAAATCTAGTTTAGCATTGATTTAATCCTACAACAAATAAATGGTTTCCTAGTGATATAATGATTGGTTTGTGCTCAGTGTAGAACATATAAGCTAGAAGCCTCAGCCAAGGAGATTCAGAGACAAGTAGACAGAAGGCTGGAGGCTGAAGGCTGGAGCACAAGCCCTTGGACTCAGACAGATTCATCCCATCTCAACCACCTTGATGGCAGGCTCTCCTCCTTTGGGTCCCCATTGAAAGGAAGGCCTCCAAAAAACTAACCGAGCCCCAAGTGAAGGAAATAGAACATTGAAAGAGATAACAAAGGATTTGGACTTTTAACACCTGACTGCACTTGTGATGATTTCTGAACTGAAACGAAGGCTGCCTCCAGAGACCCCAAAAAAACTTCAACAGAGAACATTGCATATTAGAGAGAACATTACACACAATGTAAGCAGAAGACATAGCTAAGAGGCCTGGACCTGGAGTAATTTCTCTTTCAGGCATCAAAACAGACCTGAGTTCACCTCCAGCCTCAGACACTTTTTATCTGTGTCAATCTGAGCAGATCACTTAACTTCTATCTGCCTTGGTTTCCTCATAAGTAAAATGGGAATAAATAATAACATATGCTTTCCAGGATGGTCATGAGGATTAAATGAACCTATGTTTGTAAAACACTGCAAACCTTAAAATGCTAAGTAAATGTTAGCCATTATTAAGAACAAACAATAGTAGACATTTATACAATGCTTTAAATTTTTACCAGGATAAGATATATGTTTTTTGTTTTACAATAACCCTATAAGATAGGTATTTTTTCAGTATTACATTGGGTTCATGGTTCTGTTGATGTCAATGCTTCCTCCACAGGTGCTAATGACAGTTTATCAATGCCTTCTCTTCTTATTTTAAGAATGTGCATGTCTTCTCATAAATCTTCCAAAGGGTTTCTACTCAACAGACTTTCTACTAGAACAGAGGTTTTTAATCTTTTATATATAATGAATCTCTCTGACAATCTGGTGAAACCCATGTAACCCTTCTCAGAATGTCTTTAAAAGTATAAACAAAATACAGGGGCTCTAGTGTGCTTTCTAGAATCCTCAAATTGGGGTACCAAAATATATTGTGCTTTCTAGAGCCCCGACATGGTGGTGCCAAAATTTACCATCCAGACTAGCTAGCTCTTTGGAGAATCTAGGGACCAGCTCTAGTCCTTGGTCTTAATGGAGAGGTGAAGAAGGCAGGAGACCCATGAGGATGGTCAAGGATGGAGTCTGTTTATTTCCATCCTCTCAGCCCCTATATACTTTAGTATGATTACATCACTACAGCATACCTTACAAGTGCTAACTATAAGCACCCTGCTATATATATATATATATATATATATATATATATATATATGCCTCTTTACTATAAGTATCCCTTGCTTCAAGTAGAACACAAGTGGTCACACCCTCCTTAACTTCTCAGGAAGGGTGAAAGCCCTTAAGGGAGATGGGGAGCCAAACCAGACATTGTCAACAGGTTCCCTCTGGGCTGAAGGGTCTTATACCTTACCCAGAGTTCCCCCACTATCTGCAGCCCTCTACAAGGGATAACAAAGGAAACTAATTATATTGAAATATCAAACTATTTTTAAGGAAGAAATTTATACAGTGATATATCTGCATATGGGTCTAACAATTTCAGTAACCTCAGAGTCATTATGATCATAAGCAATATTTTGAGATATTCATCATAACTATAAGATAATATAAAAAATCTGATTTCTCTTGGGACTGCCATATGTATTATTGATATTATTACAGTTTGTTGCCTATATTCATAATTGAAAGACATGCTCAATTTCAATTAGAGATTAGTGAAAATATAAATTTTTTTCCATCCAAATTCAGAGCCTCATAAAATCTATCTCTTTGTCCTCTTATGAACTGACCCCAATTTAAGAACCTCTGCTCTAGATTGTTTCAGATTGTCTGGATACCAATGAAATACAGGGACTGACTCAATCTGTAAAATAATACCTTTTTCTATCATAGGTTTCTGAGTGAGCTGAATTGTACTTGAGAAATTAAACAATGTTTTTAATGGCCCCAAGCATGTATGGCTCCAAAGTATAGCATATCCTAGACTCCAAAAACATAAAGTTGCAGGTTAATTGCAATTGTCAAAGGGCAATTGTAATGGATATATCAGGAAATAGAATGTAAAAATCATAGATGCCATAGGTTATGAGTGGTGCCAATTTCCAGATAAGGAAATGGAAGCTCAGAGAGGTTCATTACTTCACAGCTAATGTCACAAGCAGAACTTAAATCTTAGTCTCTGGACTAAGCCCATCATTCTTTACCACACTACCTGCCATGTAACAACAACAACAACAACAAAAAAAAAAAAAAAAAAAAGGAATGGCAGCTCAAAATAGAATGGCATGTAGAACAAAGAAAAGAGCACTGAATTTGTAGTCAGAGGAACCAGAGTAGAATCCTAGTTTTGCTAGTTCCTACTGTGATCTTGGATTGATGTCACTTAATTCCTTTGGGCTTTACATAAAGCAAAAGCAAGGAGCAAGTAGATGGTACAGTGGATGGAGAACTGAACGTGGAGACTCATCTTCCTGAGGTCAAATCTGGCCTCAGACACTTAGTAGCTGAGTGAGCCTGGACCAGATGAGTTAATGAGTGAATTCTGCCAAACATTTACAAAACAACTAATTCCAATACTATATAAACTATTTGGGAAAATAGGTGAAGGAGGATTATCAAACTCCTTTTGTCATACAAATATAATGCTGAAACCTAAACTAGAAGGAGCTAAAACAGAAAAAGAAAATTTTGCACATGGGTCTCCATTAAAGATAACCCGGCTATTACATAATAGACAATGGGTTTTTGAAGAAAAGATTTTTAAGGTTCCTCTTAAAGGACCAACTATCTTTACAGATGCATCCAAACAAAATATTTGTGCTATATACTCTCATGATTTAATCATAAAAAGAGTAGTCAGAACTCCTTTCAGTCCACTCA
This sequence comes from Sarcophilus harrisii, assembly GCF_902635505.1. Classification (NCBI taxonomy): domain Eukaryota; kingdom Metazoa; phylum Chordata; class Mammalia; order Dasyuromorphia; family Dasyuridae; genus Sarcophilus; species Sarcophilus harrisii. The sequence continues at coordinate 488,849,870 of NC_045426.1, read as the reverse complement.
GCAGAATGAATTATAAGCAATCATGCTAGCTCTTACTTATTATCCAGGAGATATAAATATAATATCTGATTCAGCCTATTCAATAGGTATGGTACAAAGAAGTGCCACAGCCCAAATAAAATTTGCAGCTTCTAATATTTATCAGCTCTTTAAGGAAATTCAAGAGCAAGTGAGAAAGCATCCAGGTAAGATTTATATCTTGCATGGGCACTCACATAGTGGACTTCCAGGTTCTATTTTTGATGGAAATTCAAAGGCAGATAGCCTTTTAACTATGTTAGCCAGTACTCCTTTATTTCAGGAAGCCCAGGAATCTCATTCTAATGACCATCAGGCTACTTGTGCTTTATGTTTACCATTTGGGATAACAAAAGAAGCTAGGAGCATAGTAAAAAGCTGTACAGCTTGCCTTCCTTTCCATGCTCCTACGATTCCTCCAAGGAAGAACCCTTGTGGTTTGAGACCCAATGAAATTTGACAAATGAATATGACCCATTATAAATCTTTTGGTCGTCTGTCTTTTATCCATGTTGTGGTAGAGACCTTTTCAGGATTCACTTTTGCAATACCAGCAGCAAAAGAAACAGCCGGAGTGGTCACTGAATTTCTCATCCAAGCATTTGCAGTTATGGGTGTGCCACAAGCAATAAAAACAGATAATGGAGCTGCATATAATTCTAAACATTTTGCACATTTTTGTGCACAGTATAAGATTTTACACACCACTGGCATACCTTTTAATCCCCAAGGTCAGACAATAGTAGAGAGAAGTAACAGAGACATTAAGACACTCCTCCAAAAACAAAAGAAAGGGGGAGCCATGGGTAACCCTAGAGAACTTCCAAATTTAGTTCTCTATACCATTAACTTTTTTATTTTTGCACCGGCTCTGGCAGACAGGTTTTATAACCCACTGGAAGGGCAGTGTCCAGTGCGAGCAGTTCCACTATCTTTAGATAATTGCCAGGTGATGTGGAGAGATCTAGAAAGTGGTGAATGGAAGGGACCAGATAGGTTAACTGCTTGGGGAAGAGGGTTTGCTTGTATTTCTACAGATGGAGAAGGAATCAGATGGGTGCCAAGGAGCTATATTCACCTTGTCCATCAGAGAGAGACAGAAAAAGGGAAAAATTTGGAAACAAAGGAGAAGACCTAAGAACAAAATCTGCATGAATCATTGGATTCCCTAACACAAGATAAGACTGTTTCAGGACTTGAAAACCAGCAGGAATCATTGGATACCTTGAGATGAAAAATTGTTGATAAAGACAACATGTTGCAGGACTTGAAAACCAACAGGAATCATTGGATTCCTTGAGATGAAAAATTGTTGATGAGACTATTGCAGGACTTCAAAACTTGCAGGAATTATTGGATTCCTGGCTCATGAACTAATGGACAATGGATTCCTTTTGGAGTATTTCTAGTATTTATGGACATGTATAATTCCTTATGTTGATTCATGTTATTTGTTATATCACTACTAGCCTGTGTTATGTTACTATGTGCTTGTGTAATTTATGCAATTATGTGTAATACCTCCCATATTGATGGATTTATTTATACCTGTTTCAAGTGAGCCCCCTCAGAAACCCACTAATCTGATTTGATTTTCCATTTCCTCTGGTGTTTTCATCCTTCCTGAGCAGTCAGAGAGGGCATGATCACCTTCTTTTTTGGAGTTCTCACCTCCTTGAGAAATCAGGGAGGTCATGACCACCTTATGTTCTAAATCAAAAGAAAGAGGGAAATATTATGGATCAGAACTTGAAACAAGGTGCTAAGTCACTAGAATTGATAGAGACAATGCTTATGTACTTAGTTCACACCTTTAAGAGAGTTCACACATTAGTTCACACATTAGAGTTTACATTTTAAGAGAGCATATATATAAGGAAGAGCTCCCCCAAGCCCATTAGAGACTTCAGGAGATTTACAAGTCAAAAGCCCACAAGCCCACTCTCTGGGAGGCAGAGTCAGAGTCATTCCAACTTCCACCTTTGTGCTGGCTGGAGGCTTTGGATTCAGAGGGAGCTAGAGGCTGAAGCTAGAAGAGACAAAGGACTAGCAACAGGAGCTCTTGGAACCAAGGAGAGAGATAGGCCTCTAAGAAAGCTAACCAAGCTATTTTGGAAGAGATAATAAAGGACTGTACTTTAACAGCTAGCTGCATTTGAGGTGATTATTACTCTGAACTGAAACTAAGGCTCCTCCCAGAAGCTCCCCAGGAAACCTGCTCCCAGAGAATGATTATATTTTTAGAGAAGAACACTACATAGACCAATTTCCCTAATGAATTTTGATGCAAAAATTTTGAACAAAATATTAGCAAAAAGATTACAGCAATATATCACAAGAATTATATATTATGACCAGGTGCAATTTATACTAGGAATGCAAAGTAAGTTCATTATTTGGAAAACTGTCAACATAATTGACCATATCAACATCAAAATCAACAGAAATCATATGGTCATCTCAGTAGATGCTAAAAAAAGGCTTTTGACAAAATACAGCACCCATTTCTATTAAAAGCAATAGAAAGCATAAGAGTAAAGGGAGTGTTCCTTAAGATAAACAGTAACTATCTAAAACCATCAGCAATCATTATCTTTAATAGAGATAAGCTAGAAGCCTTCCCAATAAGATCCAGGTGAAGCAAGGATGCCCATTATCACCACTATTATTCAATATATTGAAACATTAGGCTAGAAATAGAAATTTTAACTATAGCAATAAGTGAAGAAAAAGAAATTGAAGGAATTAGAATAAGCAATGAAGAAACAAAACTATCAGATGATATGATGGTAATACTTAGAGAACCCTGGACCATCAAAACAACAAAAATTACTTGAAATAATTAACAACTTTAGCAAAGAAACCTGATCCCAGAGAACATTACATTTTAGAGAAGAATACTACAAAAACCCACATAAACCATCAGTATGTTTGTAAATGTCCAAAAAAAAGTCTGGCAGCAAGAGATATAAAGAGAAATTTCATTTAAGATAACTCTAAACAGCATAAAATCAAGACAATATGAACACAATTACAAAACACTTTTCTTTTTTTTTTTTTTTGTCAATACAAAAGTGCTATATATTAAGTGATTTATTTGAGCTACTGTTGTTGCCATGTTGCTTATTATTTCTTTTACTCTTTAAGAGGAAGGCTGTCTGTTTTTTGTTTGTTTTGTTTTGTTTTTATTATAGCTTTTTATTGACAAAACATATGCATGGGCAATTTTTCAACATTGACCCTTGCAAAAACTTCTGTTCCAACTTTTCTCCTCCTTCCCTCCACCTCCTCCCCGAGATGTCAGGTAGTCCCATACATGTTAAATATGTTAAAGTATATGTTAAATACAATATATGTATACATACTCATACAGTTGCCTTGCTGCACAAGAAAAATCAGATTTAGAAAGAGGGTAAAAATAACCTAGGAAGAAAAGCAAAAATGCAAGCAAACAATACCAGAAAGAGTGTAAATGCTATGTTGTGGTCCACCATCATTTCCCAGTGTTCTTTCTCTGGGTGTAGCTGGTTCTGTTCATTATTGATCGATTGAAATTGATTTGGATCCTCTCCTTGTTGAAGATAGCCACTTCCATTAAAATTGATTCTCATACTGTATTGTTGTTGAAGTGTATAATGATCTCCTGGTTCTGCTCTTTCACTTAGCATCAATTCATGTAAGTCTCTCCAAGTCTCTATGTACTCATCCATTTTTTACAGAACAATAATATTCCATAACATTCATATACCACAATTTACCCAGCCATTCTCCAATTGATAGGCATCCATTCAATTTCCAGTTTCTGTCGACTACAAAAAGGACTGCCACAAACATTTTGGCACATATAGGTCCCTTTCCCTTCTTTAATATCTCTTTGGGATATAAGCCTAATAGTAACACTGGTGGATCAAAGGGTAATGCCGGTTTGACAACTTTATAGAACACTTTTCACACATATAAAGATCAATCTAAACAACTGGAAAATAATCAGTTGTTCATAGGTAGGCTGAGCTAATATAATAGAAATGACAATTCTGCCTAAACTAATTTACTTATTATGTATTATACCAATCAAATTACCAAAAATTTTCTGATAGAGCTAGAAAAATAATAACAATTCATCTGGAAGAGTAAAAGATCAAAAATAGCAAAGGAATTAATGCAGAAAAAAAAAACAAAAAACAAAATAAGGTGACCTCATGATAGCTATATTATATAGCAGTAATCCTCAAAAACTATCTAGTACTGAATAAGATTCTTAGCAAAGCATTAAGAAATTATCCTATAAAATTATTTCAAATAGATATTGAATTGTGTTACAAATGAGAGGACTTTTTGGAAGATTTTCAGCTTACTGAACAAATGCCCCAAAAGGAATTTAATTAATGGTCCTACAGCAACATAAAAGGAAGACTCTAGTTTAGTTAGTTTCACTTTAGCCCTGTCCTGTTCAATGTATTTATCAAATGACACATAAAGTCATTGATAACACTTCAGATTTTCAAATGTCACAAAGATGAAATGTTTAGTTAATATTCTGCATAATAAAGTTAGCATTCAGGGGGAAAAAAAATTTGAAAGGCTGGTGCCCAAACCAATAATATTCATTTTAAGAGGAGTCAATATAAAGCTCTACATTTAGGATCAAAAATCAATTGTATGTGTATACAGTGGGGAATTTCTGTCTTATTAGTAATCCATATGAAAAAGATGTGTGAATCTGAGTTTTCTATCCACTTAATATTACCCAATAATTCAATGCAGCTCCTAAAATAGCTATTGTTTTCTTCATTAAAAACTAGCTTTGATATAGTGTTTTAATATTTACAAAACACTTTTCATATCTTATCTCCTTTGGTCAAACCAACAACCCTATGAGTTAGGTATTATTATTCCAATTTTACAAATGAGAAAATTGAGACTGAGAAAATTTAAGCCACTCACCCAAATAGCAAGAGTCTGAGGCTATATTTGAATAAAAATGTTAACATCCAATTCATAAAAAATAGTAGTCCTTCTGTACTTTGTTTCAGTCATTCAACTTATGGGACTCAGTACATAGTTCAAAGCATCATGGTTTGAAGAGAACATGGACAAGTCAATGACTGGCAAAAGGAGGGCAACTAGGAATAGAGAAGATCAGAAAATTATACCATATGAAAAACAATTGAAGGAATTATGCATGTTCAATCTGAGAGAACTGAGGAAAGCATCAATCTAAGATCAAATAATTGAAGCAATTTCAGATGAAAGAATAAAACTTGTTTTTCTTACTTCAGGGCCAGACTGGACACCAATGGGTAGAAGTTATCAAGATGTAGAGTTGTGAATGAACTTCTTGCCATTTGGACTTTTCTACATTGAGAAAATCATCAAAGTATACGTTATTCAAACAAAGGTTGATGACCATCTGTCATCAACTCCTCTAAAGGAGGCTTTAGAAGAAATTTTGATATTGTATGAAATTTTGGGTTAAATTAACTCATAAGCACCTCATAATATTAAGATTCTATGATTCTGGGAGGGCAGCTAAGTGGTGCAATGGATAGATCACCAGCCCTGAAGTCAGGAGAACCTGAATTCAAATCTGGCCTCAGACACTTACCACCTCCTAGCTGTGTGACCCAATTGCCTCAAGAAAAAAAAAAAAAAAAAAGATTCTATGATTCTAACAATCCTCTTCATTGTGGAATCATTAGGCTAGAAAACATAAGAGATCAACTATATGAATGAATTCTAATTTATGTTGACTTTATCCACCCAGTCTATGAACTGCAAATTAAGTATAGATTCATCTATATGTTAATTTACTGTGATTTTCAATTATTAAAAATATTTAATGATCATATTGTTGGACTATCACTCAAGAATATTGGGTCCTATTTTGGCTCAACTATTTATTTTATTTGACATTGAGCAAATCACTTAACAAATTAGTACCTGAGTTTCATAATTGTTGTGCTAAAAGCAACAAAGTTGAAGTTCTTCATCAAATAATTTTCCTAAGTGAAAACATTTTCTTTCAAACTTCCATTGAAATAATTATAATTATCTGACCACATATGAAATTTCAATTTTTATTACAGTCCCTGTATTAAAGAATGAGAAAATTTAGGCTTATATTGATTCATGAGAATTATTCAATATTGAAAAGCCCAAATCTTCCAATCTTTTCCAGACAGCAAAAAGGAAATCAAACTTTGACTAAATTGAAAACTGTAGAATGAATATAAAAATGTGGATTTTCAAGATTTGTTTGCGTGAAAGAAAAATCTATACTAAATTGTAACTGACATTTTAGCTATACTTTAAAATTAGCAATACTTTACATGCTCTATTTCACGTCTCATGAGAATAGATATTACAAGAAATTTTATTGTCATTTTACAAAAGAAGAAACTGAAATTCAGAAATATTAAATGGGGGTTACTCTCAATGACCTCTGGTTCTAATTATCTGATCCTATATTCCTATTTAACCAACTTGACTATATGAGATTCTTAAGCAGTATAGCCATAATCTAGAAAGAGATAGTTGGCCTGGGCATTAAACTATTTTACTTGGAAACTTTATATATATTGTACAACATATCTATGCAATGCAAGCTTTCTGGTCATTATATGTGATCTAAATTGTTATGGGATTTTGAATCTTTCTATGTAGCTTACCTATATGTCATGTTAAAGTTGGTTAAACCTCTTCCTTTCATTTGGCAGAATACATTGATATAAAATAAATACTTTACTAAAGCATTTTATTGGGAAAATTTTACTGTTCAAGAGTAATACTGCCAACTTTTTATATTTTGTTCCTTGCCCCAAACAGGTGTTTGCCAGGAGGAAGACAAAGTCACAATTTCGTAAATATCCTCCTATACCTTGGTTGGTACTCCCTGATTGACCAGCCTATTCAGTATTTCCAACTTCTCTAGCTCCTAAGGTATAAATGCATGTATCCTGTGATTTATTGCCATGTTATCTGGACAACAGATGTTCTGTTGAAAAATGGTTATCGGAATGTAAATGGAGTGACAACTAAGAAGACACATTTGAATCCCAATAAGCAAGTTTATTTTTACCTGTATTTTTCCGATGGATGAGAAAGCAAAGTAGTATTTTCACCAGCTTGACCAAAGTTGAGTATCATCTAAGAAAACAGTGCTTGATCTTTCCCACATTGCTCTGTGTACTCAATAAATATTAAACAACAATAATAAAAACCACCTTGGCCATGACCAGCAGCATCCCAGCTATTCTCTCAGCCTCTCTTCTACAAGAACTGTCTAACCTGCTAATGATATGATGTTTGCAAGGGAAAAGTATGAAAACTGAATAGAAAGTTCATTTCTATATTTAGTAGACCAGAGAACTATTGTTTTCATTATCCGTACTAAAAAGTTCACGTTTTCCTTCCTAAGCTTACAAGAAATGAAAATCACTTCTCTGTGGATTCAATCCAGAATGTTATTGTCAGCAAATCTTCTGTAAAGACTATATCTCAAATGAATGAAGTCTAAGAATTCTAATTCATTCTTTAACTTTATGTATACTGAGAAACCTGGTCAGAGACCAGGCTGTGACATGCTGTGGGAGGAAGTGCCTCAAAAGTTATCAGACTATTCAGTCTTTCTTGACAGCCTAGTCATCCTTGTTTATATAAAAGAGAAAAACATGATGCAATGGGGAAGCAAAAAATTATTTTCTCACCCAGTATCACAAAGAATCGTTTTCATTTGAGCAAGTAGAACTTTGGGGATATTTGCCTAACCTGGTAAATATAATGAAACCCAAGAAATAAAATGGGGAAAAAGGGGTGGGGTAAAACAGGAGGAGGAAGCCTCTGAGTTTAAAGAAGAGTTGCAAAAAAGAAATTGTGATTGTTACATTTTGATACAGGCTAGCTGAGAGGGAAAATTTCATGGGCATTATCTCACTAATAAGAGAGACTCCTGAGTGCTACATTTAGTATTTAGCTTTAAAACAATAATAATAAAAGCTAAATAATAAAATAACTAATAAAAGCTAAAATTTAAACAAGGCTTTAAGTTTTACGAAATGCTTTGTCTGCATTATCCCATTTGGTCCTCACAACCTTTATAAGGCAGATGCTAACATTATCCTATATTGCAGATAAGGAAATGGAAAATGAGAGTGGATAAGTGAATTAATTACCCAGGATCACAGCTAATATATTAAAGGTAAAATGTGAAGTAAGGTCCTCCTAACTTCAATCCCCATATGTCTGCCATCCACTATGCCAGGCTGCACCACATAAGTTGAGAACAAATTTTGCCCTCTGTTGAAAGTTCACAGGAGAATCAGCAACAATCCACTTGGTACTTGGCATCTATAAAATACTTGGTATTTTAGTTTCTGAGAAGAATCTCAACGTGTGATTGCTATGACACGGGGTTCAGCCATCATACAGGGTATGACTGTCCCCTCCCAGAATTCCTCAATATGATTCTTTTCCCCAGTCATTCTGATGTGCAACAAAAGTTAAATATTTTGTTTGGGGGTTTAATGTACTGGGGATAGGGAAACAAGAAGTAAGTATTCTTAATGACTCACTTTGTTGTGAGATCTCTCATCTCTATTGTCTACACAAAACACTTTTCAGTGGAAGGAAAAGATTATTTTAGTGGCAATCTTCTTTTTTGAAAATTACAGTTATTAACAAACTGAAAAAAAAGAGAGGAAATCAAAATGTGTTTCCTTTCTGATAAGGTTAACTGTGGCCAGGCATAAAGTAGATATAAAAAGTAACCATTTACACTAAGATGAAGTGAGCTGGGGGAAAGCCCACAGAACACAGTAACTTCTGCAGCAATCTCTTCTAGCTGTCAAGAGAATGGTCACATGGAACAGTTAAGTATATTATGTTCATTATTTCCACTCAGCACTATGTCTGGCACATAGTAGGAGTTTAACTAATGTTTCTTGACAGACTGACTAGTGACTGATGGAATGTTTAAGTTCTTTTGTAGTCTTGCCCACCAATTTGACCAGCTTTCTCTATTTGACATGTTTATTATAAAAAGTAAATTACATATTTTAGTAATTGACTTTGTTCATTTCTTGTTCAAGACATAAGGACTTAGCACATGTAAATGACATAGATTGAATATTTTTATAAGCAGGTGCATTTCTTGGAGGAAATATGTTAATTCATTATTTGATAAACACACATTGACACAGGAAAAATGTCTTGTTTTTATAAATAAGCTCAGTCATAATTCAATATTTCTTAAGATTTGTCGTTTTTCATCCTCCAAAGAGGTCTTTGGCAACTGCCTAAATTTCACAGTCCCACTTTTAAATTTTTTTTTTGTACAACTAATATATAGTCTGATGAGAGTCAGAGTATTATAGTAGATAGAAGAACACTGTATTTAGAATCCAGAAGACATAAGTTCAAATCCTGCTTCAGGCACTTACTTGGATGGCCAGTCATAAATCACTTAATCTTTCTAATTTCATCTATTTATAACAAGGAATTAGACTTAGTAGCTTATAAAGTCTTTGCCAAACTATGTCTCTTTGATTTCATGATTCCAAGACCCTTCTGGTGGCTTTGGGGTATTCTTTCTCCCTTATGGTAAATTACCCATCCTCCTCTTTCCTTTCCCTCCCAGTTGTTTAATCTCGCTAGTGAATTAAAAAATCTCAGATCTACTTAAACAGAATATCTTTAAGCAATTCAGGTGATAAAATCAAATGTTAGGAGTTGGGTTTAACATCCATTTCCTCTTAGCTGATAGTAGGGCTTATTTTGGAATAGTTTTCCCCAAAACATCTTTCTCCCTGCTCCTTGCTGTCCCTGTGTTGTATTATTATGATGATGATTGTGCATATTAAGTAACAATCTCATTCTATTCCACAGAACTGCAACTTATTTCTACATTGTCTAACAACATTCCTCTTCTTTCATGATTCTGATCCAGATTTCAGCTATTTAATTCCCTGTATAAATCACTTCCACTTCTTTGGGAATACTTCAAATTTATTATCTAGTGGATACATTATATTTTTACTCATTTTTCTATTCCATAGATTCTTGAATCACCTCCTAATGACCATACTGCTAAGGATGAGAGTATTTCATCATTAATATTTCAATATCCATATTATTTTCCTGATATTCAACCTCAATTATCTTTACCTTATTGCCAATTTATTATTCCTAATGACACCCTCTCAACTTGAACATCATTTTTTTCTTCCTCAGATTGGATTGGCAGGTGGCTACCCACATAATAAAAATTCACTTTTCTATAATGCTTCAAGGTTTACAAAGCACCTTTCCCTAAATCAATTTGTATGTTAGATATTACAAAAGTCATTATTCCCATTTTTCAGATTAGGAAACTGAGGTTCAAAGAGGTTAAGAAACTGACCCATATTTATAATTCAGGTAAGAATCAGAGTCAAGATTTGAACCCTGCTCCTGTGACTCCAAGGCCAAGACCTTTTTCCCCTGGAAGTACCTTGACATAAATTACTATCTGTTTTCTAAGAATAATATATAACATGAGTTTTCTAATAATGCCAGATTGGAAAAACATCCAGAAAGTAGTGTTCAGGATAGCCAGGCAAAAACTTCAGAATCACCACATGGCCAAGGAGTAGGATGGATATAAAAAATTCAGACTGAGGTGTATAGCTATAGAACATCTCTGGAGGTGATGTCTTAATATTAGCATTACAAAAATGTCTCAGGTTCCCCAACCTTAAATACATAATTTGTGAATAATATTATAGGTTTGCAGCTGGCAGTGAAGTGTGATATATTGTTAATGCTTTTTGCAAATGTTAGCGGGAATATCTATCAAGGCTCTATTGTCTCCGTTGGCATTCATATAGCATAGCCCCCAAACACTTCAATCTCTCTCTAAACTGGAGATGTTACTGATCTTCATGTCATTTAAATTTTTATTGCAACTAAAGAATAAAAGCCATTATTAGGGTCAATTCAAATCTACAGAGTTTGCAATTTTCCGATTTTTCTCTATGGATTTGCCTGTACTCTCAAGAATATAAGCTTTCATTTTGAGAAAAGTGAACTTTATATAGCTTTTCAGAAGAGGAAGGCAGCCTGGGCAACATTTAAATAAGGTGCCTCAAAGCCAAGAATATCAGGTTCCAATTAACATTTTGAATCCAAAATTTGTCTCCACTGTACTTAGGTTGAAGGCACCCAGGCTGTACCAAAGGGCTGAATTATAAAATGATTCTCAGATTTTCTCCCATCACAGGGAAACTGGTAGCAGGCTTCTCTCACCAACCTCTGGCATTGCTGCAGCAGCAACAATCTCTTCCTCTGAGCTTGTCACAGGCAGGAGAGTTCTCAAATTGTGGAGGAGGAGCTATGATTTATAATGTGCTACAAATTGCTCTCAGCACCAGAATACAAATTCAAATATGATAGTTGATACCAATCTGCAATGTATTTTGGAGTAATCCCGATTGCTTATGAAAATCCCATGATGGTTTGGGGAGACATTTTGTCTACCAAATAGTCACTCTGACTGCATAGAAAATTTAGACAGGATTTTTAAAATACAGGAGGGATTTCAGGAGAAATTAGATTTTTTTTTTAAACACTGAGTATAGAAGATATAGGCTTCCTTGTTTTAAACACCAGGACCCCAAAAGAATTTGGACAAAGGGTCTTTCCCAGATAGCCTTGTCCTCCATGAAGGCTTTTGGGAGTTTCAATAGAGCACACATCTGAAAACTTTGTGTATGTTAGGCAAATTGGTTTCAGTGCCAGGCAGCATAAAACCATGGGCTGTGTCTTTATACTTAACAAGGACTCTGATGGGAAACCAAAGCTCAGTCCAGGGGCTACCTCCTCTATTTCTGGTGATGCCAATTATTAACATACCCTCTCTCTTAAAATTATTTTTTTTATCCTGCATATTTTTAAAGACTCTTATCTGTATATATGTTGGGTTCCTCTGGATTCCTCTAGTGTTGTGCCACAGTTCCCTTTTATTGTCCTGCCTCAGTTTCCCTAATTGTTCTGCCCCAGTTTCCCTGAACTGTTCTGCCTCAATTCTTTTTAGTGTTCTGTCTAAATCTCCCTGGTTGCAACACCTCCCCCTCCTGCTCATTAGGACTAAAATAATTAGGGCTGTGGCCACTCTGGCATTCCAAAAGATAAAACTCAAGATGTCCTATCTCAGATACCTAACTGGCATTGTCTACCTCTATCTCTTCAGACTTCCTGGCTCTAGTTTGACTATCTTCTTTACTCCCAATTTGTAAGACTTTATGATCCTCATCCCTACCCTGTCAGAACCACGTTGATGATCCATTCCCACTCTCAATGCTTGGACTCTGTCCCTGCCTCAGTCTACCCTGGTGGCTTAGAGCCACTATATATATATATATATATATATATATATATATATATATATATATATATTTCATGGGAAACTCACATTTCCTGCTAGATGCTTTTGAGATATCAGCACTGGGAGCAACATGTCCCTAGCACAATCTCTTCTTCTCAAATAAAATATTAAAAACTCTTTAATCTCTGTCTTGCCTCAGTTTCTCTGGCATTACACTAGTAGAGTATAAGCTTTCTCAAGGCAAGAACTGCTTCATTACTGTTTTGGTAAACTATAACCTAATATAATGTCTTACCTGGAGTAGGAACTTAATAACTGTGTAATGAATTGAATGGAAAACAAATCTAGGGCAATAGTATACCTGAACTGGCATATTCTATGTTTTGTTTACATCTTTGCAATCTGAATAGAAATTCATCAGCAACAAACTACTGGCTTCAGGCAAGGATCTAAGTATAGGATAAAGATCTGGAAACAATCAGGCACAAACTGCTGTGTAGCTGTGTGTGCTTTCAGCAGAAGTAAATCTACTTGTCAGGGTTTGAACACTTGTGTCAGCCATTTTAACTGAGCTATTTCTATTAAGAAGGAGTTGGTGACTGAGGAACAATGAAACAGGTTTATTTTTGTTGATGTATCTGGTGAATGCAACTTGAAGAGCCAGCAGATTCTATCATTACTATTATTTATTATGGAAATTTATTACTTATTATAATAATTATCTCATTTAATCTGTACAACTTTGCAAGATAGATAGTATCATTATTTTACAGGAAAAAAAAAAAAAAAGACCAAAGCAAATAGAGGTTAAGTAATGTTACTTAATAATACTTAATAGCCCTGGTCACCCATCTAGTGTCTGAGTTTCAATTTGAACTTGTGCTCCCTAGCTCCAAGCCCTGTAGTCTATCTACTCTACCACCTAGCTGCCTCTATATGTCTATGTAGGAGGAACAGTTTCTAAAATACAAAACATAGATTGCCTATGAACACAATACTGGTAAAATAGAAATGAGATGGAGATATTATGACTAATCTCCAAAGATTTGAAGGCCTATACTATAACATGGACTAGGGAAAGAAATTTATTTCACTTGACTCTAGAAAACAGAATAAGAACAATTGAAATTGTAGAGGTGAGCACTTATTCAGTGTCCAATAGCATGGAATGGACTGTCTGCAGAAGAACTGGATTCTGCATTACTGGAGGTCTTTAAACAGAATTTGGAAGATAATTTGCTAGGGATATTACAGAGAAAATGCTGATTCAGATATTGGTAGAATAAGATGATTGCTAAAGTGCCTTCTAATTCTAGATCTGGGAGATTATAATGACCATAAAATAGCCTTCCTACCCTGCTGAAAGAAGAAGCTTGAGGAAGCTCAAAATTCTTGATTCTTTCTGTCAAAGTAATACTAGCAGTAATAGTCAAAAGCCTCTTTCCAGCAATGGAGATTTTGAATATCAACTAGCCTCTAATTCTCTAAGAGGCTTCCCTGCCCTCCATCTCCCACTAACATAAATCAAATACCAGTCCCCAGTTCTAGTTTCTTGATTCCCATCCCCCAATGCCTGCTGAACTCAAATAAAAACTCTATTAAACACACACACACACTCCAGATTTTGCTGATTAGAGTATTCTATTCTATCCAGAACTTCACAGTGCTTGCCCACTTCTGCCACAGACTTCAGTGGACCTGACCTGTTTCTACCATCTGCCCTAACTGTTCTTAATATGGTAAGTATGTCCACTCAACTGATTTCCTTTTCTATCTAGTTGCATGGTTTGTATTTCCTTATACTGGGCTTTGGCATTCTGAATTGTCCTAAAACAGAATTGAGGCAGAGATCATGATTTTTATTGTCCCAAGTTCTCACTTTCTATGGAATCAATACTAAGACATGATTACTGTAGATATCTATAGTTTAGTCGGGTAAGAGGCATGGTATTAAAAAGGCACAAGTCACAGAATCCAGTCAATAGGCTTATTATTGTCAGTTGGTTTCATGTCTACAGACTGTACTCTTGTCCCCTGCCAATTGTCTTGCAAATGGAAGCAATTGGTCACAAAGGCAACCAGATGAAGCCATAAATCTACTACTCCCAATTTAGGCAGAATTAAAAAGTAGCTGAAGTTTGTCTGAAATAGTCTGCCTCTGGTCTTAATCTCTCTGCTCCAAAATTCTGTCCCTAAGGACTTTATCCACTAAGTGCCCTATGTTCCCTCAATATCACTATGTTCCCCCACCCCCAACAAAATTCCCCTTCCTTCTGTATAATAATATCATAGCATTGGTGGGGGGTGGGATGGAGAGGAGGGAATGTTTAATTAAACCAGCCTACTTAAAGGTATGAAGAATGATGGAAGGCTGACAGGTTTAACTCTCAGAAATGTTTGCATTTTAAATGAAAAATATGTTAATCTAATTCAATTCAAGCACATTTTAAAGTCCCTACTATGAGCAAGGCACTGTGCTAGGTGCTGAGATTATAAAAGAAATTTTTTTCCTGTTGAGGAGTTTACATACTAAGAAGGGCAATATGGCTTGTCTGAAAATTAATAGGATTTGAGGTCAGATGTCATAGAAGTAAAAAGGAGATGTAAATAATATTTTATAAAAATTGGAAGTATTCATTTATTCCAAAGAAATGAGGTACTAATGAAGGAATATCAAGGAAGTTGGGGGCGGGGGTGAGGATGGGGGAGGGAAATAACTTCAAAACTGCAAAACATATCATATAAATAACTTCCCCTCCAAATGCTGCTTAAAACAAAAGTTCATAGCCCTACTAAGGATGTACTTAGATCTGAGTGGTGACACCCAGAACCGTCAGCCAAATACCCCTTTACCCTTAAAAAGCCAAGCATCTGTATAAAAATATAATACATTTCATACTATATAATGTTCAATCTACTTCTCATGTTACAATCTTTTTTATGGTATTTATTGTGAAAGGGGAAAGTACGAAGAATAGGAAAGGACAATCAGAGAAAAGGGAAACTAAGTTTTTCCTTTAATAATATTTTATTTTTCCAAATACATGCAAAGATAGTTTCCAACATTCACTTTTGCAAAACCTTGTGTTTCAAATTTTTCTCTCTTCCCTTCAAAGGAAACAATCCAATATAGGTTAAACATGTACAATTCTTTTAAACATATTTCCATATTCATCCTACTGTGCAAGAAAAATCAGATCAAAAGAGAAAAAAAACACAAGAAAGAAAAATAAGCAAACAAACAACAACAAAAGTGAAAATACTGTTTTGATCCATATTCAGTCTCCATAATTCTCTCTCTGGATGTGATTAGCATTTTCCATTACACATATATTGGAACTGCTTTGAATCACCTATTTGTTGAAAAGAGCCAAGTCCACCACAGTTGATCATCACATCATATTTTTGTTGCTGTGTACGCTTTTCTCTTGGTTTTGCTCACATTGCTTAGCATCAGTTCACATAAATGTCTTTCCAGGCTTTTCTGATATCAACCTGCTCATCATTTCTTATGAAACAATAATATTCCATCATATTCGTACTGAATAATTATTCAGTCATTCCCCAACTGATGGGCATCCACTCAATTTCCAGTTCCTTGCAACCACAAAAAGAGCTTGTACAAAAATTTTTGTACATATGGGTCCTTTTCCCAAAAAGAGAAACTATTGGGGGGAAGGGGAGCAGAAGAGAGAGAATGTAAAAGAATAAAAGAAAAAAATGAGAGAATAAGAGAAAATGAGAAAGTGAAATAGAGAATGAAAGTGAAAGAATAGGTAAATTAAAGGATGAGCATAAGGGAATAAAGAAAGAAAATGAGTGAAAGAGAAAGCCCAGTAACACAGTGGAAGGAAAAAGCAAAAACCAAAGAGGCAAAGAAATGATAGAAACTGGAAATGAACAAGAAATAGAAGCTAAAGGGGTGAAAGCCAGCTAATGCAATTTTCATTCTCCTGCACACTGTGGATATAGCTTGATCAGTCTCTCTACCCCAGGAGACTCAAGCTGTTGTTTAAAGGAGTCAAGGTGAGGGCAACATTGATCCCAATGCCATCACCTCTGCTCTCATTGTTACCAACAACTGGATCTCTATTAGCAAGGTAACAAGAAAGTGATTTATTTACCTATGTGGACTTAAGGGCAGACTTTTGTATCACATGCAATGTTGTCCAAAACATATAGTTACTTTGCTATAAATAGGGTTTCATTTTGCTCTAATAATTACCTCATTATTGCCCTAGATCTATTCCTTCTTCCTAACATCTCTAATTTTATTAATGATTCCATCATTTTGTGAATCATTTAAATATAAATCATTTATGCTTTTGTTGTTATTTTGTACCCAACTCTCCATGACTCAGTTTATGGGTGATTTGCTATTTCTTTCTCCAGCTCATTTTATAGATAAGGAAACTGAAGTAAAAGGCATTAAGTGACTTGCCCAGGTTCACACTGCTTGTAAGTGTTGAGGTCATATTTGTACTAGGGTACTCCTGACTCCAGGTCTCACATCCTATTCACTGTGTCACCTATTTGCCCACAAAACATCAGAGTCATATCTAATTTCTTCCTCTCCCTCAACTCTCCCCCCAAAAATGTGTTTAGACATTAAGTCTCATCGATCCTTCCTTTGCAATATCTCTCCATAGTTTCCTCCTTTCTATTCTCACTATCTTGGTTAAGGCCTTCACTACAGCTTACTCAGAAAAATATACTGTTAATTGTTCTTATTGCCTCTCCTCTCTCCTCCTTCAAATCCACCATCTACCACCAGATTAAGTCAGAAATTTGAATATGCTATATCCCTACCCAAAGGTCTTCAAGGTCCTGCTGATAATCAAAATAAGTCAAAGTTTTGTACAAGCTAGCCACCATCCTACCTTTTTGGTTTATCTTTTCATCTAGGAAAAAACTTTCACTCTCTCAGCAGAACTATTATTCCTAAACTCACCCAATATTTTCCAACATTGCTCTACCTAGGAGACGCCCTCCTCCAGCTCTGTGTCTTCAGGAACTAGATCAATTATGACCCCTTCCTCAGAGCTGTCCAAAGTCACATGCTATCAGAAACAGTTTCTCCTTCTTTTTCAGTCCTATAGTTCAATTAATAATCAATCAATCAATAATAAAATCAATAATCAATAATCATTTATTAAGTGCCTACTATGTTTCAGGAACTGTCTTAAGTGTTGTGAATACAAAAAGAGCCATTTAACCTTTTACCTGGTTTTTTAGTTACTATAATTTTTTTTTTATTTCTCTTACTAGGTATAAGGCTATACAAGAATTATTTCTTGCTTGCTTTCCTTCACAGCACTTTTAACATAGAGCTTCATAAATATCTACTGAACTTTTGAATAAGAGGCAGTGTCACTTAATAGCTAGACTACTAGATTTAGAATATTAAAGTAGTCTAGTCAACCTAAATTCAGATTCTACCTCAATCTCTTATGAGCCGTGGGACAAAGGACAAATCTTAAACTTCTTGGAGCTCCCATTTTCTCTTCTATAAAATAGTGATAAAAATGTCTGTAGCACCTACCTCACAGGATTGTCATGAGATTTAAATGATATAATACATGTAAAGTGCTTTGCAAATTTTAAAGTGCTATTTAAATGTCACATATTGTTTGAATTATTATTTTTTAAATCTATGAAGTACTGACAGACCACTTATAGTATTGTTTTGTGGAATTCATTGTCTTTTGATATTATCATTTTAACATTAACCATATCTTCAATTTTAAAGCCTTTTTTCTAGGAAAAGTTTACCTTATTATGTGACTTTATTCAGCTTCAATGATAGGTAGAAAAATATGTTTGGACTGTCATTGATCAACACATCATTTGTGTTCTTTATAATGCCAACACTGCCACCTCCAAGGGGAAGGCATTGCTGAACAGGAAGGGCAGGGACATATAACATACCACTGTTTTTTCAGTAGTCTGGCTGAGAAAATGACTGCCCAACAATGGAATGTATTTTTTTGAATGTCAATCAAGCCATGTTGCCATCAATAAATTATTTCTATTCACCAACATTAAAAAATATTTATATAACCAAATTTTGTCAGCTAGACAATAGCCTGATGAAGTTTTATTCCTTTTCAATAAGGGTGAGTCAATTTGGGGGCCTTTGTTGCATCTAGAGGCAAGATTTTTCTCTTGGGTTATCATAATACCACTGGTGTCAATCAAAGAACCACATATGTAAGACCAAGAGAATATCAGATGAGATCCATCACTCAGATGAATTTTGGCCTGTACTTGCAAATGATTTTCCTCAGCTGTATCATCAATCACAAATTCATCTGCATGGAGAGGATACTTCATTATTGTTCTATGGGATGCCAATTAAATAGGACATGACAAACAGCTATCAACTTGACAACCTATACATGGTAGTCAGCAATTACCACAACCCACAGCCATGTGAGTAATATGTGCCTTGGCTTTCTCTCACATGAAAAATGTGTGAGCTAAGATATTCCCTTGATAAAAGATTCTTCTGAATTTCTTGTTCTCTTCCAAGGAAAAGTTAGCTTGCAACAGAGTCACATTAAATCATTTATGGGCTATGGTAACTGTTCAATGCATCTTTATGCAAAGATTTATTGTTTATTGTCAGGGAGGAGTGCCCAGATTTTTTTTTCAATCATGTGGAAATTTCCAGTGGAGAAGCATGCAGATCAGAAATTTATCTCTTACTTATAATCCTGAAGACTTTTCTGGAAGCACTAAGAGGTTAACTGATTTGTCTCTGACTAAATGCTTAATAAGTGTCCAAGCAAAACTTGAACCCAATGTTATTAACTCCAAGGTCATCTCTCTATCTGCCCTTTCTTTCATCACAACCATATTTTTGCCATCTCAGCTGTCATTCCTGCATTCTCCTCAACTAGCCTTTAGATACCATTCCCTGGAGAAACTAAACCATTCAGACCTAGAACTCAAGTTCCCTAGGGTCATGATATCCCAATTGATAAGAGTCCCCCAGATAAGACTTAGCAGGCTCAGACTAGGATTCCCTTCCCCCATCTTCTTGTTGTCTGTCCTTCCCATCCCCACCCACTTTCTGCTTCTTGCTCTGGGAACAGTAATCAAATCAACACTACTGTTTCTGGACAGGACATGTTTTTGTTTTTGTGTGTGTGTGTGTTTTGTTTTGTTTTAATAATAGCTTTTTATTTTCAAAATACATGCAAAGGTAGTTTTCAACATTCACTCTTACAGAACCTTATGTTCCAAACTTTTCTCCCTCCCTTCCCCTACTCCCTCCCCTAGATAATAACTAATCTAATATATGTTAAACATGTATAATTCTTCTCTACGTATTTCCATATTTATCATGCTGTACAAGAAAAATTAGATCAAAAAGAGAGAAAACAAGAAAGAAAACAAAAAGCAAGCAAACAACAACAAAAAAGGTGAAAACACTATGTTGTGATCCACATTCAGTCTCAACAGTCCTCTTTCTGGATGCAGATGGCTCTCTCTATCACATCTATTGGAACTGGCCTGAATTATTTTTGAAAAGAGCTACGTCCATCAGAACTGATCATCACATAATCTTATTGTTGCTATATACAATATTCTATTGGTTCTACTCATTTCACTTAGCATCAGTTCATGTAAGTCCCTCCAAGTCTTTCTGAAATCATCCTGTTGCTCATTTCTTATAGAATAATAATATTACACACTGTAACTTATTCAATCATTCCCTGACTGATGGACACCCACTCAGTTTCCATTTCCTTGCCGCTACAGAAAGGGCTGCTCCAAATATTTTTGAACTGTCCTTTTCCCTTTTTTAATGATCTCTTTGAATTACAGGTCCAGTAGAGACACTGCTGGATCAAAGAGTATGCACAGTTTGATAGGTCTTTAGGCATAGCTCCAAATAGCTCTCCAGAATGGTTGGATCAATTCACATCTCCACCAACAATGTCCGTTTTTTCACATCCCCTCCAACATTTATCATTATCTTTCCTTGTCATCTTAGTTCAATCTGTGAGGTGTATAATGGCACTTCAGAATTGTCTTAATTTGCATTTCTCTAATCAATAGTGATTTAAAGTATTTTTTTCATATGACTAAAAAGGGTTTTAATTTCTTTATCTGAATATTGTCTGTTCATATCCTTTGACCATTTATCAACTGGAGAATAGCTTGTATTTATAAATTTGAGTCAATTCTTTATATGTTTTAGAAATGATGCCTTTATCAGAACTCTTGGATATTAAGATTTTTTTTCTCAGTTTTCTGCTTCCCTTCTAATCTTGTCTGCATTGGGGGGTTTTGTTTGTACAAAAACTTTAAATTAATATAATCAAAATTATCCATTTTGCATTTCATACTGTAATTTAGTTCTTCTTTGGTCACAAATTCCTTCCTTCACCATAGGTTTGAAAGTCAGCTATTCTTTGTTCTTCTAATTTGCTTATATCACTCTTTATGTCTAAATCATGAACCCATTTAGACCTTATCTTGGTATAGTGAGTTAGGTTATAATCAATGCCTTGTTTCTGCTATACTATTTTCCAATTTTCCCAACAATTTTTGTCAAATAGTTCTTATCCCAGAAGGTGGGGTCTCTGGGTTTATCAAACACTAGATTATTATAGTCATTGACTATTGGATCTTGTGAACTTAACTTATTCCACTGATTGATTACTCTATTTCTTAGCCAGTACTAAATGGTTTTGATGACTGCTGCTTTATAATATAGTTTTAGATCTGGAACAACTAGGCCAACTTCATTTGCTTTTTTTTCCCATTAATTCCATTGAGATTCTTATTTTTATTTTTGTTATTATTTTTTTCCAGCTTTGTAGTTTCTTGACAATTTGATTGATATGGCATTAAATAAGTAGATTAATTTAGGTAGAATTGCATTTTTAATTATATTAAATCAGTCTACCATTGAACATTTGATATTCTTCCAATTGTTTAGACATGACTTTATTTGTATAGAAAGTTTTTTATAACTGTCTTCATATAGTTCCTGACTTTTTCTTAGCAGGTAGACTCCCAAATATTTTATATTATCTACAGTTATTTTAAATGGAATTTCTTTGTATCTCTTATTGCTGGACTTTGTTGGTAACATAGAAATGCTATTTCTATGTGGATTTATGTGGATTTATTTTGTGTTCTGCAACTTTAATAAAGTTGTGAATTGTTTTCTAGGATTCTCTAAATATACAATCGTATCATCTGCAAAGACTGATAATTTGATTTCCTTACTACCTATTCTAATTCCTTTAATTTATTTTCTCTTCTCTTATTGTTAAAGCAAACATTTCTAATACAATATGGAATAGAAATGGTGATAGTGGGCAACCTTGTTTCACCCCTGATTTTATTGGATATGCTTCTTGTTTATCCCCAATATATATGCTGCTTGTTGATGATTTGAGATAAATGTCATTGATCATTTTAAGGAAAACTACATTTATTCCTATGTTCTCTAGTGTTTTTAATAGAAATGGGGGGTTTTGTTAAATGCTTTTCTGCATCTATTGAGATAATCATATGATTCCTTTTGGTTTGATTATTGATGTAGTTAATCATGTTAATAGTTTTCCTAATATTGAATCACCTCTGTATCCCAACTTGGTCATGGTGTATTATCTTGGTAATAATTTGCTGTAATAACTTTACTAATATTTTATTTAAGATTTTGGCATCAATATTCTTTAGGGCAATTGGTCTATAATTTTCTTTCTGTGTTTTGACCCTATCTAGTTTAGATATCACCATCATATTTGTGTCATAAAAGGAATTTGGTAGAACTCCTTTCCCTAATTTTCCAAATAGTTTGCATAGTATTAGAATTAATTGTTCTTTAAATGTTTGATAGAATTCACTTGTAAATTCCTCTGGCCCTGGAGATTTTTTTCTTAGGGAGTTGATTAATAGCTTGTTCAATTTTTTTTTCTACTATGGGAATATTTAAGTCATTTATTTCTTCCTCTGTTGATCTGAGCAATCTATATTTTTCTAATTCTTCATCTATTTCACTAAGATTATCTGATTTATTGGCATCTAATTGAACAAAATAGCTCTTAATCACTGTTGCAATTTCCTTTTCATTGGTGGAAAGTTTATTCTTTTCATTTTTGATACAGGAATGTGATTTTTTTCTTTCCTTTTTCTAATCAAATTAACTAAAGGTTTAACTATTTTGTTTAACTATTTTTTCATAAAACCAACTCAGTTTTATTAGTTCAATAGTTGGTTTTTAACTCTGGATTTTATTAAGCTCCCCTTTTATTTTCAGAATTTCAAATTTAGTTAATTGGAGATTTTTAATTTGTTCTTTTTCTAGCTGTTTTAGTTGCATGCCCAATTCATTGATCTTCTCTCTCTCTATTTTATGAAAGTAAATATCTAGAGATATAAAACTTTCCCAAAGAATTGTTTTGGCTGCATGCCAAAAATTTTGGTATGTTGTCTCATTATTGTCATTCTCTTGGATGAAATTATCCGTTGTGTCTATGATTTGTTCTAAATTCTTTAGGATTAAATTATTTAGTTTCCAATTCATTTTTGGTCTATTTTCCCCTGGCCCTTTATTACCTGTGGTTCTTATTGCATTATTATCAGAAAAAGGTGCATTTAGTATTTCTGCCTTTCTGCATTTGAGTTTGAGCTTTTCATGCCCCAATACAAGGTCAATTTTTGTGTAGGTTCCATGAACCACCAAGAAAAAAAGTATATTCCTTTCTGTCTCCATTCAATTTTTTCCTAAAGGTCTATCTTACCTTACTTTTCTAAAATTCTACTTACCTCTTTAACTTCTTATTTATTTTGTGGTTTGATTTCTCTAGTTTCATGAGAGCAAAATTAAGAGCTCCCCCTCATACAGCTTGCTGTTTATTTCTTCTTGCAGTTTTCTTAACTTCTCTCTAGGAACTTGGGATGCTAAACCATTTGATACAAAATGATCAGTATTGATATTATTTTATTATCTATGGTATCCTTTAGTAAGATGTAGTTTCCTTCCTTATGTCTTTTAATTAGATCTATTTTTGCTTTTGCATTATCTGAGATCAGGATTGCTACCCCTGCTTTTTTTACTTTAGCTGAAACATAATATATTCTACTCCAGCTTTTTACCTTTACTTTGTATGTATCACTCTGCTTTGAATGTGTTTCTTGTAAACAACAAATTGTAGGATTCTGCTTTTAATCCAGTTTGCTATCCACTTCCATTTTATGGGAGAGTTCATCCCATTCATATTCACAGTTAAAATTACTGTGTATTTCCAGCCACTTTATTTTCCTCAAGTTATACTTCCCTTTTTCTTTCCTTCTCTTCAGTGTTTTGCTTCTGACCATCCCCTGCCTCAATCTACCCTCCACTTTTATAGCCCCTCCCCCTTTCTTGTCCTTTCCCCTTCTACTTTTGTTCTTCTTTCTATCACCTCTTCCTTTCCTTTGCCCTTTCTTCTCCTACTTCTCTATAGGATGAGACAAGTTTCTATATTAAACTAAATATGTCTGATATTCTCTCTTTGAGCCAAATCCAATGAGATTAAGGTTCACACAATGCTCATTCCTCTCCCTTCTTTCCCACAATTGTAATAGATCTTTTTTGCCTCTTCATGTGATACAATTTACCCTATTTTATCTCCCCTTCCCTCTTCTTCCAGTACAATCCCTTTTCCACTCCTAGTTTCTTTTTTATATTATCACAGTAAAGACAAATTATCTCTATACCCTATAAGTATACCTAATAAAGATACAGTTTTCAAAAGTTAAACATATCATCTTCTCATATAGGGATATAAACATTTTAAGCTTTAAAAAACATAATTTTTTTCTTCCCTTTTTACTTTTTGTGCTTTTCTTGAGTTCTGTCTTTTCATCAGCTCTGGTCTTTTCATCAAAATTTTTTAAAATCCCTTATTTTACTGAATGTACATCTTTTTCCTGAAAAATAATGCTTAATTTTGTTTGACAGTTGATTCTTGGCTGCAGTCCAAGTTCCTTTGCCCTCCAAAATATCATATTCCAGGCCCTTCAAATCCTTTAATGTGAAAGTTGCTAGGGCCTAGGTTATCCTGATTGTGGTTCCTTAATATTTGAATTGTTTCTTTCTGTCTGATTAAAGTATATTCTCCTTGATCTGATAATACTGGAATTTAGCTACCATTTTACTTGTATTGTGGATTCTTTCAATAGCTTTTTTACCCTCTGATTCCAGGACATCAGAGCAGTTATCCTTGATGATTTCTTGAAAGATGTTGTTTAGGCTCTTTTGTTCATCATGGTTTTCAGGAAATCCAATAATTCTTAGACCTTTTCCCCTGGAGCTATTTCCCAGGTCAGTTGTTTTTCCAATGAGTTATTTTACATTTTCTTCTATTTTTCATTTTTTGTGTTTTGTTTGACTGATTTTTGATGTCTCATTGAGTTATTCACTTCCATTTGTTCAGTTCTAATTTTTAGTGAATTATTTTCTTCAGTTACTTTTTTTTTTATCTCCTTTTGCATTTGGCCAATTGAACTTTCAAATGAAGTTGATTGGATTATTTTTTCCATTTCACATATTCTGTTTTTCAAGGAGTTGTTTTCTTTTTCCATTTTTCCAAAATTACTTTTAAAGGAGTAAATTTTTTTTTCAATTTCTGTGTTTCCTTTTCCAGAGATCTCATTTCCTTTCTCCATTTTTCTTCTAATTCTCTTTTAAGATCCTTTCTATATTCTTCTAAGAGAGCCTTGTGAGATGGAGACCAACTTTTATGATCTTTTGAGGCTTCATCTGGAGATGTTTTATCTTTGGTGTCCTCAGGGTTTGAGGTCTGTTCTTCCTTGTCTCCATAAAAGTCATCTACAATCAGAGCTCTTTTTGCTTTTTTTGCTCATTTTTAAAGGTTGAAATATGTTCTTAGGGCAAAAAGGAGATTGTCCCAAGCTTCTTCTACAGGAGATAGTACCTTCATGCTGCCCTGGGCCTGGAGTTGCCAGCTTCCTTTTCTTGCTGGGTGAGCTTGGCCAAGTCCCACTTATTATGCTGGGATTCAAGGGCTCACTATTGGCTTTCTGTAGTGGTATTGGAGGTCCTACAACTGATCTACTGATCCACTGGTTTCATAA
Organism: Sarcophilus harrisii; assembly: GCF_902635505.1. Taxonomy (NCBI): domain Eukaryota; kingdom Metazoa; phylum Chordata; class Mammalia; order Dasyuromorphia; family Dasyuridae; genus Sarcophilus; species Sarcophilus harrisii. The sequence continues at coordinate 488,824,390 of NC_045426.1, read as the reverse complement.
GCAGGACAGAGCAGTAAACAGTACTGTGTTTTGGCTACAAAATTCCCACTAGATTCCCCTAGCATGTGGAAGCCTCTCTGCCCTGGGTCTCTCTGCATTGCACTGAGCTGGTTTGCTATACCTGCTAGGCTACAAACACTCTGTCCTCCCTTTCTTTTCCCTCTCCCACACAATTGAGACAGACCTTTCCTGAAGTTCTTCCAAAACATCTTCTGTTGGAAATTTGCTGAACTCCAAATATTTGTGAGTTCTGTCACCCAAAACCCATTCAGAGGCTTGATCTAGTGTTGATCTCAGGGAAGCCAGGAAGAGTGGTTGACTCCACCCCACCAGGAGGTATTCTCAATCACTATTCTTGGAATTTTCCAGGCCTTCCCTGGCTACCTCTTCTATATAAATATTGCTTCCTTCCATTAATTTCCATTAAAGGAGTTCCTAACCTGAGGTCTGGGATCTTGTGAGTATGTATTTTTTTTAACATTGTGATAACCATATTACAGTATGATTGGTTTCATTTGTAATCATATGTCTTTTATTTTAATTAACTTAAAAAATTATTTTGAATAAGGATTGAAAGGTTTCAAGTGCCAAAGGGATCCAGGACACAGAAGGAATTAAGAAATCCCGCTCTGTTAGAACACAAACCCTTGAGGGATTACCTCAGTTGTCTATTGGAATCCCCCAAATTTAGCCCAATACCTGGCAATTAAAAAAACTTCTTTATTCATTCATTCATTCATTCATTATATCATGTGTAAATGTAGCCTGATAATAATGGAAATAATTTTCAGTGTTCAAAGTATGATTTTAGGTTGTTCTCTATCAGACAGTGGCATAATGGATAGAGAGCTAAGAAGACTTTATTTTAAGTCCTGATCTTTAAATACACTGGACAAGAATCCTGAGTTGATCATTTAATCTCTAAGTTCTATGGCCAATTCTCTATGACTATAAATTGAAGGGAAAATGTCTTTCCTGGGTTTCCTTATGCAGAAATTCCCTATCCTATTGAATCACAAACATGTCCCTATCTGTCAAAACTATTTCAAATCTTTAAATCTATGTCATTTTTTAGGCCCAAGACTCTAAAAAAAATAAAAGATTAGCCAATTTTAAGAACAGTACTTAAAATTCTCAGTCATCATTGACTTGCTTTTAATATTTATGGAAAAATATTTAGCAACTAATATACACTGGAACTGGGGTGTTCCATCAGAATGAGAGGTATTTTGAAATCTTCTGGGAAAGTGAAGCATAGTGGCATTTAATTGACTGCCTTTGATTGACTAAGGTGATTTGATTTCAACTAATAACTCACAAGTGCTGTTAGGAAAATTGGATGGTATTTATAATTCTAATTTGTTGTACTCGGTGATTCTAGGAAACATCATTGCAGTAAATATATTGAAATGTCAGGGTTATCACTTTCCACACAAAGTTTATTTTATTTTTTCTCTCCACTGAACAAATGCCAGTAGCTTATCCTGCTGAGCCTGAGCTTATGTGAACTAGTGATCCAGGCTGCCTTTGGCTGTACAGAGTGGCCATTTGGCCCACCCTTGCTTACACTGCATAGCCTACCCTGGGATGGCCTCCAACTTCAGTTTAGTCAGAGACGTTTCAACACCACTGGTGACATTGTGTCATCCCATAGCAGCAGGCAGCTTCCTAAGAAGCTGGCTCATCGAGCCTTTCCAAAAGGGAAACTTGAATGCCACATTGGCAGCTCTGTGTGTACCATCCGCTCTCTCCCCATGGTCTAGGAAACTTTTTGAAAATGCTAGGAGCAATGGTTTGGAATCTCCCTCCAGAAGTAGTACTTAGGGAGAGACTGTTTCTAAAAGTTCAGAGCTACTCTTGTTCCCTTTTCTGAAGGCATGAATACCCAAGCAAAAGATGGATGTTATTTACTCCCTTTTCCCAGATCACAGAAGACATCTCTTCAGAGCCATAAATGAAATTGTGACTACCACACCAAGCTTCAGAGCCAACGATTTCCAAAAGACAACTATCATTATTCCAAAGGCTCTAGGAGAATAGTGCAAACATCCCTTAAAACCAGCTTCATAGGGTAGCACAATCAATTCCAAGAATTCTAAGCCCATTGCTGTTTTTGTTTTGTTTTGTTTTCCTTTGTTCTTATGGTTCTGAATTACTCGATATTTTGTCCAGGTGATATCATGATTTTACTACTTTTTTAAAGTACTTTAGCAACTGTTCTTCATCATGATCCTATAAAATAGCATGACTTCATTAAGCCTCTATTTTTTTTCCAGGCATTGGGCTAGGAACAAAAATGAAAGTCTAAGCCCTTCTAATGAGCTTATATTATAATGAGGGAGACAATAAGCACATAAACACAAATATATCAAATTAGTAGTGTGCTACCAAATATTTAACATCCAGGTCTCTAAAAATAAATTTTTTTAAGTTTTTACACAACGTATTTTATTAACATTTTCTCCATCACTCTCTTAAGTCGAGAACAACCAAACAATAAATCAAGACCTGATTTGTCCATTTCCAAGATGCTCAGCTCTCAAGAGCCCATCCAAACAAGCATACTCACACACCAAATACAAAATAACCCTGAAGGGAAAGGCACTATTCATCTAAAAAGACCAGGAAAGATAACATGCAAGACTTATGTTTGCACTGAATCTTGAAGGAAATCAAAGACTCTTAGAGGCAAAAGTAATGAATGAATGATTCCATGCATCATGGATATAGAAAATGGAACTTCTTTTTGTGAAGATCAACAACAAGCTGGTCTGGATGCCTTTCAAAAGGTATGGTGAAGAATAATATGCAATAAGGTTAAAAAAGAAGATTGAAGTCAATTTGTGAATGCCTCTGCATTCCAAATAGAAAAGTATATGTTTCATTCTAGGAGTAAGAAGGATTCTATGGACTGCACTGAGTAGAGAAATGGCATGGTCATGTTTGCACTTTAGGAAACTCACTTTAGCAGCTGTGTGGAGGATAGATTGAAGGGGGGAGAGATTTTAAAAGTCTTTCCTTGGGTACATCAAGTCACTCTTGGTGGAGCAGGGAATTTGTCTAAACATTCAGGAAAGTGGTTCAGAATTATGCTAAGAAAGTAACTAAAACATCTGTATCCTTTGTCCTAGAAACACATTTCTAGGTATATACCCCAAGATGGTTAATTATAAAAAAAATTTTATGTAGGCAAAAATATTTATAGGCACATGTTTTATACTAGCAAAGAATTAGAAACAAAATAGATGTCCACTGACTGGGGTATTGATAAATAAATTGTGATGAAATAGCCTAATGGACTATGAGTGTAAAAACCAATGAGTACAAAAAAAGTATGGAAAAACTTATATGAATAAAGAAAAGAGAAATTAAGCAGAAGCAGAAAAAGATCAAACACAAAGACCATAAGAATGTAAATGGAAAAACAGCCACATAATTATCAAAAAACTGAATGTAATGAAGTTCTAATGACTGAATCTGGCCCCAAAGAAAAGATTTGAGAATACAGTATTGCCCTTTCTTTGTAGAGGTAAGAAATTGTTGGTTTCAAACATTGTACATAATACTGGATTTACTTGAGAAGTTGGTTATATATTAGGGTCTAATTAATACATTTATCAGGCACTTCTTACAGTATCTCTTACTACACAGCTAGGGGATACAGAAGATAGAGTCTAGTCCTGGAGTTAGAAAAACTTGAATTTAAATCCAGCCTCTTTCTGGTTATATGTTCCTAAGTGAATCATTTAATTACTATCTGCCTCAGTTTCCTCATCTGTAATTCAAGATAATAATAGTACCAACTTAACAAGAATATTGTGAGGATCAAATGAGATATTTGCAAAGTGCTTATAGTGCACATAGTGGTTTCATACTAAACACGTATTTTTACTCCTCCTTCCTTCCCTCAAGGCTGAATATCTTGCTGCCAGGAGAGCCATTTTATGAAATGCCTTAGAGTGACCTTGGAGCATACATAAATAATTCTGTAACTGGTTCCAATCTAATGACAACATGATTTGGAGAAGTTTTTTCAATTGAGTGTGAAACTATAACTGGGAGAAACTTTTGAAAAACACAATCAGATTCTTAGTTATTCTCACTTTGATGGCCTTTGATGGATTTAGCCATTCTCTGATGGTTTTTTGGCTGAGAGAGAATGGTATTGGGAGAGAAGTATTGACACTTTTTTTCCCACCAAGGCTGACATGTGGCAAGTGAATATAAGCTCAAGTTCTTTACCTGCCTCTGTGTTCTTTTGTTTTAGATGAAGAAATTGGAAAGTGCCACATTGTGAGTTTTGAAGGTTCAAAAGAGCCACCCTCCCAAAGTCCAAGTCCATTCTGCATCTGCAGCTAACTCAACATCAATGTCCCAAGGAGCAAATAATGATCTTCAAGACCCAGCTCAGCAATATTTGAGATGAAGACTCAACTGCAGTCAAATCACATCTTGGCAAAGACTTAATATGGGTAGTGTTATATGAAATCTATGCTAAGAATGAGCCCACTTTGCCAAGAAATAAAGTTTGTATGGAGGTGGGGGAGGTTTTGGGGGGAAATATTTATACTTTTGTTTTTGCTTATATTTTTAAAATAGATATCCCTTTGTAAAAGTTAATTAATGCTAAGTGAATAAAGGAAACTATCACCTAATAATGGAAGACAAACAACCAATGGGGCTTAAACTGATAGTATTGGAGAAAGATATGTTTGAACCTGTCAGGATACCTATAGAATTCGGAAGAGGACACATAGCCACCTGGATTTTGGAGTGTAAGCCAAAGCCTACTCACCATAGATAATTTTCTCTGTCTTTTTTTTTTCCTTTTATTATTCCTTTTTTTTTTTTAATAAGTGATGGTTCATAATGAAAAAGACTAGAAAGAAGAAAGAGAAACAATACTATTTATGTAACACCAAGGAACTGATTTAATAAGAAATACCGGCTATATATAAATAAAAGATATTAATTAAAAATTTTTGAAGAGAAAAGAAATTCTCTAAATTTTATCACTGGAGAAACTGAGGCACATGGAAATTAACCAATTTAGGCCAAAAGGAATCAGCAAACACATTCACAGGCTAAAGCCAATTGCATCCCTAAAACAGAGCTACATTTGTCATATATTCTTTTCTCATTCTAGTCATTTCTTACATTTCCACTCCCTTAGTTGAGGCCCTCACTACTTCTCACCTGAAAGATGAAATAGCCTCTTAACAATCTCTACTTCAAATTCTCACTTTCTTCAATCTGTTCTTCCCACATCATCCAAAATGATATTCCAAAAGACACAGGTTTGACCATGTACCTCTTCTATTCAAAAAGTTTCATTGGTTCACTAATTTTTTTTTTCTTTTTGCTGAGGCAATTGGAGTTAAGTGACTTGCCCAAGGTCATACAGCTAGAAAGTGTTCAGTGTCAGATTTGAACTCAGGTCCTCCTGATTTCAGGGCAGGTGGTCTATCTACAGCACTACCTAGCTGTCTCTTCATTGGTTCACTATTGCCCCTAGAAGAAAAAGAAAACTCTTTTGTTTGGCATTTATAACTCTAACATATCGCTAGACTGATATATCACTTCTCATACTTACATGATAGTTATAACAATACTCTGAACTTGTTCTTCCAGAGAAATGCCAGTAACTTTTCCCACTTTGGACTCTGATGTATCTTTGAGGAATTGGGAAGTCTCTTTTCTAATATTATAGAGTCAGGTCCCCATTCTGATGTATTTACTACTAAAAATTACACTCTGGTTCATTTACTCAATTAGATTTCTAAGAGATATTTAAATGATATAGCAAGCACAGAAATACAAATTTCTCCACCCCACCTCCAGCATTTGGAAAGCCTGGGGATAATGAGATCATATAGTTCACATCCAAATGTCAAATTGTCACTGAGTGAGCAGGCATCTCAGCTACTGCTAATCTCAGACCCAAAGATTTTTCTTTGGTAGTCTCAGTGTCAGATTGTTTGATTGTAGCTCCAGCAAGGATTCTTTTCATAAACTTCTTGGTGTTCCTTTCTCTTGACCTTTTAGAGCTCATAAGGTGATAGCCTTCTCTAATCTTCTCTATCTAAAAGGAAGAATAATAAATACATTAGTGACAGAAGCAATAGCAGGGTCAGGCACTTGTGTGCCATTGAGGAGGTGGAAGACTGAATTCTCTTTTCCCACTGAGGGCTTAGCCCTTGCCTACTCATTTGAACATACCAGGAAAAATAAAGCCAGACCAAGAAAAAGACCCAAACCTTTTCAATGAACCCCAGTTCCAACTCCATAACCAATCAAAGAGATTCCTCTTCATCATGTGATTAACAGATCAGTACAGTACCAGTTATAGCATAGGTTCACATGCTCCAAAGCCCTTGTGTGGATTGTTTCATCTAAGAATTCTGAGAATTCTCATAAAGACTGGGCTCATTGGCCTGTTCCCCAGCCAAATTGGCCTACTTCCATTTCATATGTAACACTCTATTTCCCACCTCAAGATCTCCTGTAGGAGACCTTTCCTAATCTACACAGTTTAGTGCTCTCTCTGTCCCAGCATTTCATTGTATTTACTTTCTATAAACTTTCTCTTGATTTATCTTTGTACAAGTATGTAGTATTCCCTCTGAGAATATAAGCCCCTCCAGAAAAAAAGACTTTCATTGTTATTTTTGTATTCCCCAATGCCTAGTATAATGTTTTGCATATAGTAGGCCCTTTATAAATGTTTTTTGAATTAAGTAGTGCCTCAGTTTTCTGTGTCTAAGAAATAAGGACCTGTTTGGCTGAGGACTATTGATTGAAAAATATATATTTGTTATCTTTCAATAAATGAGCCCATTCTATATTCAGTAATAAATTTTGGCATTAAACACAAACTTTTAAGTGCAAGCTTTCAGTATATCCTCTGTGTACATAACTCAGGTAGAAAAAAAAAAGGCCACCTGTGGATGTATTCCTTTGGTTCTAGCCTTGGATGGGCAAGAGCCAGCCATTTGTTCTCTTGGGCATTTTCCAGTCCTTGATACTCTGAAACAGATCAATAGTTCACATAGGTAGAGAATTCACTTCACCTCTCCAGCTCAAATTAGAAAGACACTCACTGTAAATAGTCAATATTACTCCTAAGCTTTATTCTCCCCTTTATGGGAAAAACAAAAACAAACAAAACCCACCATATTTTCACTTATGAAAAATAAAGATACCTTCCTGTGACCCAGTCATTTATATTACTAAGCTAATAAGTGTCTAGCACAGGCTTCATGGCAGGTAAATGACTTGCCCAGAATCACAGAGTTAATATATTTGAACTTCAGTCTTCCTCACTCCAGGTCCAGTACTCTCTCTATTCTGCCACTTACCGCCATTCCATACTCTAATTCATGTGGATGAAAATAGGTGTATGTGCTCACTAATATTACAGCACAAATATACAAATTCATCACTATAAGGTTTATCTATTTGCCAAGCTTGGATCAACCACCTATTTTGCATAAGTTTTGATGCTAATTATAGATGCTACCAAAACAAAATAACAACAAATTCCTGTTTTCAAGGATTTTACATTGGTTTTCCTATTTTGAAAGTTATTTTCCTTTTGAAGTGCCTAATCCAACATAGAAGCTAAGACAGTGGAGCTACCTGCCTTTTCCTAGCCATCATGGTTTGCCCGGAGCCATCCCTGGGGATATCTGCCTTCTCCATAAGGAAAATAGACTTTCCATTTTCACATTCATTAGCACTACCTTAGCCTTGGCTTTCTGAGAAAAGTTGCTCATTGTAGTAGTTATAGCCTCAAAGCCTAAAGGGTTACTCAGAAAAGGAGATGTAAAAGAAGAAATGCCTATTACCCAATCTGAATCAAGTTTAGGGCAGGTCATTTATTCCCATCCTAAAAGCAGTAATAAGGGTAAAAAGAATTACCACATGCATTAACAGAATGATTTAAACAGGATTCAGAATATTAACTTATTACTATTAGTATAGTTAGCTGGGAGGATAATATTCAAGCCTCATTGGGATATAAAACCATTTTTGCAAGGCTGCTAATTAACTGTGTTACATTTCACCTCCATTGGCATTGTCTGATCAAATAGCTGAGCTTGTTCTTTCCAGTGGCCTCTCTACAGTACTAACTCTCCCCTTGGTGTCAGCCCCCTCCTGCCACTGCTTAAGCACCCTCTCTCTCTTCCTACTGCTCCGGTACCAAGGAAGGCAAAGCTGCCTGCTTCAGTCCTGGCAGATCATTCAGTGTTCAAGGTTTCAGTCTTTCAAGGTTGATCCTGGTGGGGAAGGGAACATATAAGAGAGGCAGAGAGCCAAAAGCCCTGGGCCGAGCCAAGATAATTGGTTCCTTAGTTAAGTTGAAATGGTGATTCTTGATACCATCATATCTCAGCAGAATATGGCAGTCCTTCATCCATCACAAAAGTTACATCATATATGCTGGAGAGCTACATTTGAAAAAAGCTATCGGCAGAGAAAACCTTTCCTTCTACCAAACATGGCACCCTATATCATCATCTCTTCCACTTCAGCCTCTATCTCAGTGGATGAATCATACATGGCAAGAGGTTGGTCACCCAAAACTCCTATAAATTGAGTGGAAGCAGGCAAAATATGGCTATGCATGACCTCTAAAAGCCAAGAAATGCAGGGGGGAAAGATTTCTTGAATTCTATTATGAATTTACCTATTTAGAAAAATTCATCTTAAGAATCTATACATGACCAATGAATCATTGCCTTTTGTATTTATATATGCCATGATGCAAAGTCTAATCTGAGATTCTCAGTTTTCTTTTCACTGTAATCTACATGTAATCTGTCTGCTTCTTAGTTCTTCTTGGTGAGCCATAGCTCAGAGCCAGCTTATAGGCTTTTGATCCAAAGGGGCCACTCTGCTTCCAATGTGCCCATATCTACTTGAGATATACACTGATTTCCAATGCCCAAAAACCATGTTGTTTTGTTTGAAATTCTCTGTCAAATATTTACAGCATTGTCTCTCTTCATCCTTTCAAATAGTTAGTTTACAAAACAAGGGCTTCTTGGACACCTGGCTATCATCAGGCTTCCCCATGTATCTTAATTCTATGGCTCTCTTGTTAATTGAGATTAAAAATTAAATGATAACAAAATTTGTCAAAAAGCTGAGAAACAGGTATAACAGGAACACTACCATGCTCCAGGCCCAGTAAAGTTATAGATCAATTGGTCCAACCCTATGTGAAATATTGGATCCAATTCTTAACGCTACATCTTAAGCAAGGCTTTGGGTAAATTAAAGAACCTTGCAAGAAGGAGAACCAAAGATTTTTATTAGGAGCAATTGAAGTCAATGGGATTATTTTATTGGAAGAAGAGAAGATTTAAGAGGCAAATGATAGGGACCTTCCAATATTTGATTGATTGTCTAATTAAACAAAGACATAATACAAACAGTACTGAATTTGACATCTAAGGACTTGGGTTCAAATTCCAACTTTTCCACTTGCTATCTATATGATCTTAGACAAGCCATTTAACTTCTCTGGGCCTCAGTATATTGAATTATATAATAAGGTAGTTGGACTATGAGATTCTTTTAGCTCTAAATATTAAGAGCTAAAATTTAGGATTAAATCCATCACTTTTGGCCCAGAGGGGGAGTTTAGAACAAGAGTTACCAATAACAGGAAGTTATATTGAGTAGTTTTTTTTTTTAATTCTAATGATTACAGCTATTTGAAAATGAAATGACTATTTTGTGAGATGTTGTTCTTCCTTTCACTGGAGGTATTCAAGTTAAGGCAGGTTAAAGAGCAGTTATTATAGAGAGTAGCTAACTAACTACCAAGGAAAGAAGGAAACATGCATTTATCAAATACTTCTTATCCATCAAGAACATGCTATATTCTTTTTACAAATATCTCATTTGATTTTTACAACACTAAGAAGTAAATGCTATTCTTATCACCATTTTATAGTTGAGGAAATTGTTGCCAATTGTGTTGTCTCACAGCTAAAAACTGTCTGAGGCCAGAGCTCAGGTCTTCCCATCTCCACTGCTCTGTCCAAAGTGCTACCTACCCGTCTCTATGCTTGAACTAAATAACTAACTTCTAAGTATTCCCTCCACTCTGAGAATGATCCTTTTTTCCACTTTCATGTACTTAGTGAACCTGTTGGAAACAAGGTAGTGTTGAGGTGCAAAGGAGACCCCAAAAGGTTAGAGTTGCAGACCAGTGTCATGAAGCGTCTCAAAAGAATTTGCAGGTTTGAACCCATCTCCAAGGCAAGGGGCAAAGTTTATTGTAATTGTAATGCCAACTGAAGCGAGCTAAGTTCCAAAAGAATTCAGCAAAGGACCAGCAGCAAGGAGATAAATTTAGAGGACAAATAAAAAGACCAGGAGCTTTGTGTTATTTATTTGCTAGTTTTATGGCTTACTGGAAGGTTTGAGAGGTGGTCTATTTACTATTGTTTCAGGAACTTTATCACTGAGTATTTATCTAAAAGACAGAAATGTCTTCCTTAGGCCAGGACACTTTGGGATTATTGACAAACAGATTGTTAGAGCAATAGTATTCCTAATTTCAAGGGTTCCCAGGATTACTGCTGTATTCTTACAGTCAGGGAATCCCAGAGATATTGCGACATTTCCCCCAGAAGCTGCACTCTATCAGTAGGAAGCTTTCATTTGCATAATTTATCTCAGATAAGGGTCTTTTGATTCTTGTCTGAAAGATGTAGTTTCCCTAATGATGTTTCATAATCTCAATCATTTTCCAACTAATCATCAGTCTATAGAACTTTGATAGCTGTGACCATTTGTCCATAGCTCCCTGATTGTCCTCTGAGAATAGTTATACAGGACAGTCATTATTCATACAAATAATTTCAAAGTGCCCATAATTCTATAGTCTGGGGGTTGAAAAACTAGTGCATTTTAGACTTCTGCCTAAATTTTGGATAAGTTGCTACTAATGGAACTATAGTAATTGATATATGACTTCATAGTCGGAACAAAAAGGCATCCCACAATCATGGCTATAAGTAACACATGATAGGAATCATATTCCACAAAATTATGCTTTTTCTATTAAAAATTTTCTTTTACTAGAAGCACAAAATATGCCAGTAGCTTATCTATAATAGCTCTCTGTGTAATGGTGAAATTTAAAGTACAACTAGGCACTTTTTTCACCATTCTTAACAATTCTTAACCATACTAATGAATTGTATGCTTCCCTCAAATTGTAGAGGGAAATAACCTGCTAAAACACCATGAATCTTCTCTTTAAAAGTTTATCTCAATGTAAACACAGAAATGGCACTGTGTCAGAGCCTCCAAATAGCTTGATATCTAAAGCCCTTATTAGTATCTACATTAAGCATTGATAATTCTCTATCACAACAGAAGAAACTGATTTGTGCTTATACTCTTATTCTATTCCATCTGTCTCTATCTCTATCCCTCTCACTTTCTCTTTACCAGTATCTCTCTTGGACAAAGCATGAAGACCAGAAAGATTATTATTACTACTATGCCTAGATAGTCTTATTGTTTGGATGCTAATTGACTCAGATTAAAATATAAATAGCAGTCATTTCTGCTTTGGTCAGAAACCTTGAGGGTTTTCCCCTCCCAGATTCATTCATTTATTTACATATTATTTAGATTTTTTTGGACTAAATGAAAGAGGAGATTCTTTGCCTCAATTGCTACCTAGCCTCAATCACTGAATGAGTGTTGCCTCAGTAAGACTGAGTGATCTGTTGAAGACCTTAGCTTAAAAAGGTCAAGGTTTCCCATTGCATCCAAGACCATCTCCAGTCATCTTGATCTGGCCACTGAACCCAAATGCCTCTGAAGGAAAAAGTGAGACAGGTAACCTTGCACAGTTCTTCATTCAAATCCAATTCACTTGCATATCATGGTATCACCTTCCTGTGGTTATATTCCTCTTCAAGAATAACAACAACAACCTCCATGAGTCTTACTATGTATTTGTACATCCTCATTATGAATCATTTTTCCAAAAAGAGTTTTCACTGGTATCTAGATTTCCTAACTTATTGTAAATTTCCCCTTTCCATGTAACAAAATGAAATGGACTTAATTGGTTCCTTTAACTGACTTCTTCAGATCCCCTGAAGTTTTAGAGTTTGGCTCCTGATATAGATCTCTAACATAGAATTTTTTTTTTTCCCATTAGAAGGACTTTAAGATATTAAAATCACAATTCATATAACAACCTATTTTTTAAAAAATTTTCATCATAGCATAAAGTTTTTAAATAGCGATAATACTGAAGTAATATGACTTTGTGGTCCCCTAATTCTTAAAATTAGGTAGGGGCTTCTGTTCTGACAATAAATCAATGATTCTAGATTTTCTGCCGCAGAAAACTCCCAAATCTGTCTGATTCTGACCACTCTTTGGTCAGATAGCATCTGGCCTCAGGAAACTCCCATAGATCAAACTCTTGAGAATAAGAACACTCCTCAATTCATTGCTGAATGGTAATCTTGTCAATAATAATCTGGTCAAGAGAACCAAATTCCTGAGACCATTCCTTCCTACCTATGAGCCATAGAATTAGCATATCTATTATTAAAAGCTGGATATCTCCTTGCTTCTGTTTCTATTCTGAATTCCCTTACAATTCAGCCCACTTTGCAATGGCGTTAATATTGCAAATATAGCTTTGCCCTTTGACTAAGGAGATGGATTGAAGCCTGCAAATTCTTTTGAGATACCTCACAACACCAGTCTGGGGTCCTAAACCTTTCGGAGTCCCCCTTTCCCAATCTCAACAATACCATTTCATCATAACTGTCTCAAGAATTTTCCATTGAAAATGGTTATGTATGAAAAAAGCAAATCTGGGGAATATTCTGACACACAATAAGCCAATTTTCCTTTTTTGCTTTCACTTGGAAACATTTGGATTTATTGTGCAACTCTCTTTTACTCCTTTGGTGACGGGAATGCTTCCAACATGGTGCCATCAAATCTAACCTAATTGGCCATATCCTCATGCTGTTTTCCCCTAGCCTTACAACCTTGATAAATTACTAGGTCCACCCATGATTTTCAGGCAAAGTGTACTAAAACAAGAACCAGATTTAACAATCTCTACCCAAAAAGCCTCAGTATATCATAATTTATGATAAACTATATCAAGAACATCCACTTTGGTATAGAGAAATCAGTCTCACCAAAATGGAGATGTATAAGAAAACACTAGCCTTCATTAAGACAAATAGAATTAAATCTTTGATCATTTGAAGAACTCTAAAATGTAGTTTTAGCATATATACAATAAATGGCTATCCAACTTAAAGTTGTTGTTTGATTTAAAATCAATGGTAGTCCCCACTCTATCAGATTAAACACTTAGTGCTTGTCAAATATCAATTATTAAATAACAACCATTTTTCTCTTCAGGGAGAGCAAAAGTTTCAAAGGCAGTGCTTTTCTCTTCAAAACAAAAATAAATGAGATATGTCTTCTATTGTCCATCTCAAAATTGTTCATATCTCCATTTTGACTCAAATTGGATAGTATACTTCTGTTATATATTAAGTAATTATCATCTAATTGAATGGAATTTGATTTTAGACAACTCTTTTCAGCCCACACATACTAATGAATCAATGAACTCTAGACCTCAATCAATGCAATCCTATAATTCTGCAACATCTTTCTACACATACAAATTTCATTAAAATCTATTTGAAATTACAGAAGTTATGTCTCTTTGAAAATCTCTATAGAGTGACACAAATTTTAATGTAGTAAAGTTTCCCACAAAACAAATATCCCACAAAACAAACATCAAATTCAATCAAAAGCAACCATCTCTTTCCAAAGTTATTGTGTCACAAACAGAGAGATGGGAAATACCAAAGGGTCAAGTTGAAAGAGAGACTATTCTTCATCTGGTCAATTATCCAGTGGTTTCAATCAATCAATCTATCATCGGGCATTTATTAAGCACAACTAAATAATGATACATGTGTCAGACATAATGTTAAAGTCTAGAGATACAAAGAAAAGAAAAAAAACCTGACCCTGCTCTCATGAAACTTACATTCAAATGGGGGAGAGACAACATGCATAAATCAGAACATACAAGATAACTGCAGAGTAGATGAAAGGTAACTGGATAAGCGTTAGCATGAGCAACTGGAGGGACCAGAAAAAAGAAAGATTTCCTCAAGGAATTGACACTATTTTTGTTCAATAGATAAAACATATTCTTATCTACATTTTTGGAGCTGTGCTCTCCATTTTGCTTGTGTAAATACAGCTAGTTATTTAATGAGTTAAATAGTAGCCACAGTTATATATTAAACATAGCTCTTTCACAATTTAGAGTGTTTTAATTTATTTTGCCAGTGGAAACAAGCAGTAGCCAGGCCAACATATCATGCCCTACCATTTGGGGAAATGTGCCACAGGGCCTTACATTTCCACCAGACTATTCACAAGGGACACCAGTTTAACATCTCCTCTACATGACTGCACTTCCAATTACAAAAGCGCTTTCTCTCTCTCTCTGTCTGTCTCTCTCTTTCTCTCTGTCTATCTGTGTGTGTGTGTGTGTGTGTGTGTGTGTGTGTGTGTATGTGTGTGTCTTGCTGGTTCAGCACAAAGAACAAACCCAAGATTTTGAATGGTTGTAGAGGCAGCATCATACAGTGATTGATACAGCTGGATAGTCCAAATCCAGAAATTCTCTTCTCCACAATATCATAAAAGTTAGAACATCTGATCACAAAGAATACAAAGCACATCATAATAGGGTCATTAAGATTAACCTTAAAGTACATTCCCAAAGATCATGACAACATTGTGGATACTAAGTGCTATCTTAAAACTCAATCCTATCTAAGTGCTAGTATGAGGCAAGGGTGCATTCTGGCAATTGTTGTTTGGTCCATAATTGAAAGGTTCATTAAAAATTTACTGGAAGTGATGCTGGAAACACCATAGAGGATGAAAGGTATACTAAATCCCTAGTGATTGTCAAGGAGACCACATCATTAAGTGACAAGTATTCAGGGTCAAGAAGGGGGGAGTAGATTTTATTGATAAGAAAGCTAAGATAGAGGGCTTTCTTTGCATGAATGCTAAGCCCTGAACTCTCTGATTTTGAGACCTGTCAGAGAGCTGTGATGAACCATTAGTGTTCACACTTGCATCCCATCTATGAAATGTACCTACAGATCCACACCTCATGAATATTTGATCTGGCAACAAACTTGAAGAAAATCACCAGTCTCTGAATAATTTAATGGTTTTGCCAAAGCATTAAAATAATTTTTCCTACAATAAAATAAAAAGCATTTGGGAGGAGAGAAGGGAAAGAACCCAAAGAAGCAAAAATCAAATCAAACCCTAATGACCACTGTCTCAGTCTCAGTGCTCCTGGTTTCCTTTGCAAATTAAGCAGCAAACTTGGTTGATGACAGCAGTGACACACATCAATATTGTCATTCGCACCTGCCAATGTGCTAGCCTTCCTGCATTTTCACTTAGATTACTCTGACTACAAGTTATTATTTCTTATAGGGTATAATGAGGAATTTGGCTGAAATCCTGAAAGAGATTAATTCTTTAAGACACAAAAAGCCTTGAAGACCTAAAAGGTCAAGGTTAGAGTCATAGTGAAAGAAGAAAATATCAATTCTCTGGAATTTGGGGAGAAAATAACAAATTCTTAAATGCAAAACTGGGCAGCAACTCAGAAGACATGAGAACAAATTTGGAGACCGTTGAGCAAGATGTAGCTTATAACAGCATAGACTGGGGTCTTTTTTTTAATTTTTATTTTATTCTATTTTTTTAATTATAGCTTTTTATTTACAAGATACATGCATGGGTAATTTTTCAGCATTGACCTTTGTAAAACTTTCTGTTCCAGCTTTTCCCCTCCTTCCCCACCATTTCCTCCCCCAGATGGCAGGTAGACCAATATATGTTAAATATGTTAAAGTATATGTTAAATACAATATATGTATACATATCCATATAGTTAATTTGCTGCACAAGAAGAATTGGACTTGGAAATAGTGTACAATTAACCTGAGAAGGAAATCAAAAATGCAAGTGGACAAAAACAAAGGGATTGGAAATGTTATGTAGTGGTTCACACTCATTTCCCAGAGTTCTTTCGCTGGGTGTAGCTGGTTCTATTAATTATTGAACAAATTGATCTGATTTGGTTCATCTCATTGCTGAAGAGAACCACGTCCATCAGAATTGATCATCATATAGTATTATTGTTGAAGTATATAATGATCTCCTGGTCCTGCTCATTTCACTCAGCATCAGTTCATGTAAAGTCTCTCCAGGCCTTTCTGAAATCATCCTGTTGGTCGTTTCTTACAGAACAATAATATTCCATAATATTCATATACCACAATTTATTCAGCTGTTCTTCAATTGATGGGCATCCATTCAATTTCCAGTTTCTGGCCACTATAAAGAGGGCTGCCACAAATATTCTTGCACATACAGGTCCCTTTCCCTTCTTTAAGATCTGTTTGTTATGCCTATATTTTAAGCCATGGTCTTGAAAGACCTTCTCATCTCTGTCCTCATCACAATAAAAATAATAGGCAGCACTGCACCAAGCACAGATACTTAAGGAACTCTTTTGGAAAACTTTTCCAGCTTGACAGTGAATCCCCTCTGAAATGCATCTCCACTCTTCAAGATATTGAGAAAAGTGTCCTTTCTTGCCCAACTAGTTCTTTCTTCTGTAAATTCCTTGCCTTCAATAAGCAGTAAGGATGAAAATTCCCACTGTACTCCTCAGATCTTCAGTTCTTATCCAAGATATTGTAATCTTTACAAATGTTTTCTGGGTTCCTTTTGCTGGTATTGCTCATATGAATCACCAGAAATGGGAAATAATCAAGTATTGGGAAGTTCTCTATCAAGTATTGGGAAGTGTGGGATATATGTTATGAGGATGAGAAAGATCTTTGGACAAATAGCTGCATCTTCTTCCTTCAGTAGGGAGTCATGGACCACCACTATTCATCTATTTTATTTTGCTCTCTCACTTAGCAGCATTTAGGGAACCACATCATTCCTTTGAGACAAAGCAAATTCTCTCCAGAGAGCCTAGTTCCCTCCTCTTCAGAATGGCTTTATATTTTATTTCTCAGCTTTAAATGTTAAGTGGTCCTTCTTTGTTTTCTCCTCTATGGCATATTCTACCAATCTTCAGCTTCCTGAGATAGGCCATGATGCATCTCTAATTAATCAAATCTTTTTTCTCCTTTGTTTCAATTTAAAACTTTTCTCCATTTTTTTTAAGGAACACTTTTCTCTTCCCAATATCTTGAAGAGTGGAGATGCATTTCAGAGGGGATTCACTGTCAAGCTGGAAAAAGTTTTCCAAAAGAGTTCCATAAGTATCTGTGCTTGTTGCAGTGCTGCCTATTATTTTTATTGTTGAATTGGATGAGGACAGAGATGATATTCTCTCCAAATTTGCAGATGACATAAAGCTGGAAGCAATATTTAACACTGAATAACACAATCAAACTTTTGCTTCTAGTATGAAAACCAGTCTGTACTTGGAATGAAGCTAGAAGTCACCAGACTATAGCAGAAATACAAATATCACATAATCAATTTGAATCCCGCAAAATCCATCAAACTGACTGGGAGTAATGTCCTTAATTGTTGTCTTTATTGCTAGCAATTTCCCTATGGACACAATTTTGTTTGGTTTGGTTTGTTGTTTTTTCTTTTTCTTTTTCTTTTTTTTTTTTTTTGACATACCAAGTTTTTGATTTACTATAACATTTGGTTAATACTTGGGTAGCAGCTGAATCCAATTTCTTTATCTTTCTCTTCTTATCATGTCTTATCAACTTGTTTTACTTACCCTATCCTACCAATTATTTTTTTTCTCCTTTAGTCTTCTTCAGCTCAAGTTTTCCATGCCTCTCTTCTTTCAGTGAGGTGGAAAAATGAATAGAGTTTTGAACATAGCTCCGGGAAGATCTGAATTCAAATCCTGCCTCACATGCTTCCTAACTGTATGGCTCAGAGCAAGTCATTTAATTTCTCTTGAGTCTCAATTTTCTCATCTATAAAATAAATATAATTATATACCTGACAAGGTTATCAAGACAAATCAAGATGTTGTCTTTCTCCTGGTTTTTCATGACACTACTATCTTCTGATTCTCTTCCCATCAGTTAGACCTTTCCTAAGTCTCCTTTGCCAACATTCAAGTCACTTGCACCCACTATGGGTATCCTCCAAGATTCTATCCTGAGTCCTCTTCTCTTCCATTTGTATATATTAAGCACTGCCTTTGAAACTTTTGCTCTCCCTGAAGAGAAAAATGGTTGTTATTTAATAATTGATTTAATAATTGACAAGTACTAAGTGTTTAATCTGATAGAGTGGGGGCTACCGTTGATTTTAAACAACAACTTTAAGTTGGATAGCCATTTATTGTATATATGCTATGTATATATTATGGTATGGTATGATTTATGTTCATCAACTTTCAAAGATTTAATTATCATCTCTATACTTACAGTTCTTTGATATACTTTTCCAGCTTGAATCGATCTCCTGATCTTCAGTCTTGCATCTCTAGCTGCTTTTTAGATGTCTTGAACTGGATGGTCATGGGCATCTTAAGCTCAACATGTCCAAAATTCTACTTAATATCCTTTGCCTCAAATACTGTCTTCTTCCTAACTTTTCTATTATTGTGAAGAGCACCATTATCCTCTCAGTCATCCACATTTGCTGTTTAGATGTCATCCTTTCTTCCTCACTCACCCACCCAATCCCCTATCCAACTTATTGCCAAGTCTTGTCATTTCTACCTTCTTAACATCTATAATCTTCTCTAAATTGTAATGTTCTCTGGGAGCAGGTTTTCTTGGGGGGCTTCTGGAGGCATCCTTAGTTTCAGTTCAGTGTAATAATCACCGCAAATGCAGCCAGGAGTTAAAATCCAAATCCTTTATTGTGTCCTTCAAAGTCTTGAGCTTCAGCCCTAGCTCCCTCCAAATGTCTCCAGCCAGCACAAAGGTGGAATATGGAATGAATCTGTCTCCACCTCTGAGAGTGGGCTTGTGTCTTAGTGGGCTTGTCCTTTAGTGGGCTCCTCCTTATATATGCTCTTTTAAAGGTGTGAATCTTGTAGAACTCTAATAAGTACTAAGTTCATTAGTGAACTAGAGAACTGTTAAGTACCATGCTAAATTAGATAATTATTGTCTCTATCAATTCCACTGACTTAGTACCTTATAAGAATTCTAACAAACATCTATTCTTCCTTTCAACAATTGCCACTATCCAGTGCAGATTTTTAGCACCTTATGCTTGGTCTACTCTAATAGTCTGATGGTTAGTTGCTGCCTCAAATTTCTCTCCATTCCAGTGTATCCTCCACTTAGCTATCAAGGTATTCTTCCTAAAACATAAATCTGACCAATCACCCCTTCTATTCAACAATCTCTAGGAACTCCCTCAAAGATCAAAAAACAAAAAACAAAATCAAAATCCCTTTTTGGCAATCAAAGCATTTCATAATCTGACCCCTTTCCTTTTCTATGTCTTACTTCCTTTCACAAACTTCATGATCCAGTGACACTGATCCTCTATCTTTCTAACTCTGTACACTTCCACAGACTGTCCCCAGTGTCTGAAAATTTCTCCCTCTTCTGTCTCTTTTCTTGCCTGGTTTTCTTCAAGTCCCAACTAAAATCCTACTTTCTGTCATAAAGCTTTTCTATTCCCCCTTAATGCTAGTACTTTCCTTCTGAGATTATTTCTAATTTATCTTGTACAGATATACCTCATTTTATCGCGCTTCACTTTATTGAACTTCACAGATATTGCTTTTTTTTTAACAGATTGAAGGTTTATGACAATTTTGAATTGAGCAAGTCTATCAGCACTATTCTTCCAACAGTATGTACTCACATCATATCTTTGTGTCACATTTTGTTAATTCTCACAATATTTCAAACTTTTTATTATTATATCTGTTATAGTAATCTGTGATTAGTGATCTTTTCTGTCACTATTTTGTTTTGGGATGACATAAACTGTACTCATAGAAGATGGTGAACTTAATCAATAAATGTTATGTATGTTCTGACAATGCTAGTACTCTGTAATTCCCCCATCTCTCTCCTCCTTGGGCATCCCTGTTTCCTGAGACACAACTGTATTGAAGAATGTTACATAAACTTACTTGATGAAGCAACAGCAGGGTTTGAAAGGACTCACTACAGGTTTGAAAGAAGTTCTACTATGGGTAAAATGCTAACAAACAGCTACAGAGAAATCTTTCATGAAAGGAAAAGTCAATCAATGAGGAAAACTTCATCATTCTCTTATTTAAGAAATTGCCACAATTATCTCAGCCTTCAGAAACCATCACCCTAATCACTCAGCAGCCATCAACAGCAAGGTAAGACCCTACACCAGCAAAAAGTATACAATTTGCTAAAGGCTTGGGTGATGATTAGCATTTTTAGCAATATGGTGTTTTTTATGTATACATATTTATACAATTATCTTTCTGCACAAGTAAAATCAAATCAAAAAGGAAAAAATGAGAAAGAAAACAAAATGCAAGCAAACAACAACAAAAAGAGGGAAAATGCTATGTTGTGATTCACACTCAGTTCCCACAATCCTCTCTGTGTATCGACGGCTTTCTTTATCACAACATCATTGGAACTGGCCTCAATAATCTCTGTGTTGAAAAGAGCTGTGTCCATCAAAATTGATCATACAGATTGTACAGTATTGTAAAGTTAGCATAGGTGGGTTTTTTTGCAATGCAGACTTCTGTCAGAATTCTTTACATAAATTTGAGTATGTGAGAATTGTTTGCATAACTTGCTTATATCTTTTACAAGTTGTCTCCTTCATTACTTTTGAGAACAAGGGTTTTTTTGTTTATTTGTTTATTAACTTATTGATTAATTGGGAGAGGGGGAGATTATTTTTGTCTTTCTTTGTAATCCCAGATATCAGCATTGGTAACTTCAAGTAGGATGTACTTAATTTTGCTTGTTGACTTGACGTGGAAGGACCCGAATTAAGTCAGTGATTGTGTGAATAGAGGGAGAGTTGTATAAAAGAGAAGCTACAAAGTTATATCGTCTATGAAGATGAAGATCTGGCAATGGATTGGATATGTGGGATTAGAGTAAAGATTCTATGATGACTATGATGACCAGGTATTTGCAAGCCTGGATTAATGAGAAGATGGTTACAAAAAGTAATATGAAAGCTGTAAATAAGTGGAGCTTTTTAGGTAAAGGTAATGAGTTTCTTTGAAAATATTGAGTTTGGGATGCATATAGAACATGTAATTCAAGAAGTCCAGAGAGTTAGTGATATAGACTGGAGCTCAGGAGAACTAGGGTTGGAAATGTGTATCTAAGAAGAGAGAGATTAGGATTGGAAATTATATATGCATATATACATACATATTATTATATGTTATAATATATATATTATATATGGAAAGAGAGAGAGAAAGAAAAAGAGAAAGAGAGAGAGAGAGAGAGAGAGAGAGAGAGAACTGGAAATACACATCTGGGAATCATATGGATAGAGATGATCATTGAACCCAAAGAAGCAGTAGAGATAAAGTGAGATAATATAGAGTAACAATAGAAGAGAACTCATAATAGACTAAAGAGAGCACCCACAGTTATAAAGGGTGATCTGGATAAAGAACCAGGAAAAGGGACTGAGAAGGAGTGACAGACAGGAAGAGAGAGGGAAGAGGAGAACCACAAGAGAGTTAATATCATAGAAAGCAGCCTCTCAATAACTCTTCAGTCCAGATTGCAATTTAAAATGTACTAGAATTCAAGAGTGAAAATAGTTTCCACATAAGGATATCCCCATGCCACAGCTTTCATAATCTGGAACACATAAATTCAACACATTTTTAAGGCCAAAGGGACTTTTATACCAATGACATTATAGTCTAAACCACATTAAGTTAATCACAGTTTTAAAGTCAAAGGGATTTCTATTTATTCCAAATTCTTCATTTTGCAGATGAGGAAATGGAGTCCCAGTGAGATTAAATGAATTGCTTTAGGCCAACAGGCCCAAAGGAAGGCTCCTACAGGGGAAAGAGGCCAGTGTATTACAAACTGTGATAATGTAGGAAAATCCAAAGTTGGCCTGGGGTTCCAATCAAAGTTCAGAGACCAAAGGCAGAGAGTAAAGAGGAAAGAAGGGAAAGAGTTTGACACAGAAGATTCAAGCAGTCAGTACTTATTCTGTTAGGGTGAACATACTACAGAAGGGACCATTAGTTATTGGTAAAACAGTGGTTGGTCACAACTGACTTATAGTACTTTTTTATGCTAGTCAATACCCCTTCCGTGACTTACTATGCTTTGTTCCATCAGCCTTTTCAATGAGCTACTCCTCTCCCCCACTATCTTGGAGGACCCCAATGTTGCCTTGGGATGAAATGTTAGCCACTCAAAATGAGTTCTAGTCTCTAGAGGCAGATGAATTACAATCTAGTAAAATGACAAAACTTAAGAGATGATCTCAGAACCCGAAGACAATGAGCAAAGAGCCAAATTTTTTAAAAGAGAAAAAAATTTGAGATTTTGAAAACTGCAAACCTGTAAGCTTGACAAGGATTTTCTTTATAATGGCAACACCAATCCTCCATTGACACAGTCTTGAAACCATGAGAAATCTCTGAATTTTACTTCTTTTTATCCTTCCCACATCCATCCAGTTACTAAGTCCTATCAATTGTAATTCATTAATATATCTTGCCTTCACTGCTTCCTTCCTCTAAATCCTATTGCCACCACCCTGTTTAGGTCCTCATTACCTCTCACTTGAATTATTGCAATTGGTTTTATATAAGTCTTCCATCTTCAGCATCACTCTGCTCCAATCTATAGTACACAAGGCTGTCTAATTAACCTTCCTAATTGACAGCTTTGACATGTCACTGTTCAAATTCTTTCCTCGGCCCTACAGCCTGATATTCAAAGTCTTCTCTCTTCTAGACCCAAATTCCCTTTTCTGTCTTGTCTCCCATTGTGTACTTATGCATACCCAATATCCCAGACAGACTGGGCTATTTCTACCCCAAACAAAATATCCTGGTTCCATATCTTTGAGCATTCTATTTCTTCTGTCAGGAAGGCCTCTCTTCATATGTATTATGCAAGTGACTAAGCTATAGTATTTTTGGCAGAGGATAGATAAATGAATGGATGTACTGATGGATAGATAGATTGATAGTTAAAATTCATATTCTCCCCTAAAGGGAAATGGCAGGACTAGTGAATGACTGTACCACATACTACTTCCCAGTAATGTATTTCAGACTCTGTTGCTTAGAAAACAAAGCTATCCTTTCCAAAGCTGCCTTAGAAAAATTATTTTAGCTTGTACTTCTTCCTTATTTTTGTTCAAAAAATACTACTATATGTAGGAAGAGATTATCCAATTTTAAATTCTGACTCAATCAACAAGAACTCATTAGATTATAGGATTTGAAGTTACAAGAACTATTCTAGAATCTGGAATACAAGAAGAAAAATTAAACATTCCTTGCCCTCAAGTAATTTTTATTCTCTTGGGAGGGATAATATGTATACAAATAAATATATAGGAAGAGCCAAGATGTCAAAATAGCAGGAAGCATACAAGCAGAGTTAAGATACTGTGTACTAAGGCAAGAGGAGTCTCCAGATCCTGCAGAGAAGGACTTAAACTTGTACATGGTTCAGGAATAGGTGACAACTACTAGTTTTGTAACTTACTACCAGATTCTGAATCACTGATTCAGGAGAGACTGAGCCTAGTCGTAGCATTTCAGGTTGAGGAACAATTGTATGTCATAGACTATGCTAAAAGATAGAAGCAAATTTAGAAGCAAGTAATAGCTAGGTGACTCAGAACCTAGGAGCCAAAAAGGGTCTCAATTCTAGCTTCTAGCCCAGATTGGAAAGGAATAATCGGAGTACAAATCCTAGACCAATAGAGAACTTGCAGGTCCATCACTCTAAACTAGGAGAGTATTCCTGCTGGTTGATAATGGCTGAGTTCACCAGTAGTCTGGGGACTACCTACATGTAAGAAAAACACAGATTGAGCATAAATTCCATTAGAATTCCTGGAAGCAACGAAGTTAGAATTAAAAAAAAAAATAAGAGTTTTAAAAAAATATTTTATAAATGAAATGAGAAAACTAGAAAAAAAATAGAAAAGAAATGAGAGGCAGATTAACAGCTTAGCACAAGAGGTACAAGACCTTGTCCAAGAAACAAATTTCCTGAAAATTAGAACAGAGTTCAAATAAAAGTCAATGACTCTGTGACACAACAAGAAATATAAAATCAAAATTAAAAGAATGAAAAAATGTGTAAAATATTTCTTAAACAAAAATAACTGACTTATTGAAATGAACAGAACCAGGAGATCATTGTACACAGCAGGCAACATCAATATTATACAATGATCAGTTCTGATGAACATGATTCTTTTCAACGATGAGATGACTGATGCCAGTTCCAATGAAATTGTGATGAAAAGAGCCATCTACACCCAGAGAGAAGACTGTAGGAACTGAATGTGGATTACAACATAACATTCTCACTCTTTTTGTTGTTGTTCACTTACATTTTGTTTTCTTACTCATTTACTTTCTTTTTTATCTGATTTTTCTTGTGCAGCAAGAAAATTGTATAAATATGTTTATACATATTGAATTTAACATATTTTAATATGTTTAACATATATTGGGTTGCTTGCCATCTAGGGGAGGAGGTGGAGGGAAGGAAGAGAAAATCTGAAACACAAGGCTATGCAAGGGTCAATGTTGTCAAATTATCCATACATATGTTTTGAAAATAAAAGGTTTGATTAAAAATAACTTATTTAGAAGACAGATTGATGAGAAAAAAATTAAGACTCATTGGACTACCTAAAACCCATATTTCAAGAAATCTTAAAAGAAAAGCTTCCCAACTCCCTTGAAAGAATCCATCAGTCATCTCCTAAAAGACATCACAAAAAGAAAACTCCCAGGGACATTATAGCCAAAATTCATAGCTTCCAGGCAAAAGAAAAAAATTTGTAAGCAGCTAGAAATTTAAAAAAAATTCAAATATTGAGGAATCACAATCAGGATCACACAAAATCAGCCACTACTATAAAACAGTAGAAAGCTTAGAATATGATATTACAGAAGGCAAAGAACATAGGGTCACAATCAAGAATAACATACTGAGCAAAACTGAGTATAATCCTTTAGGGGAAAAACAGACTTTTAAGGAAATAAAGAACATCCAAGTAATCCTAATAAAAAAGACCAGAACTACCAAACAATATTAAAATACAAATGCAGGAGTAAAGAGAAATATTTATAAAACAGACAATTGTAAGAGACTAAACACGGAACTGTTTATACTCTAACATGAGGAGATATACATGTATATCCTCTAAATCCCACCACCATCTTCCCAGTGCCTCAGATTCAACTTCCCCCAATCTTTCATCCCCATTCCACAATACAATACATTGCCAAGGACCCATTCTCTCTTCTGATATTGCCACCACTCTGGTATAAGCCCTCTTCTCCTCATACATGCACTATTGCAATAATCTTCTGATGGTCTGCCTGCCACAAGTCTCTCCCCACTCCAGTTCTTCTGTTACTCATCTACCAAAGTGATTTTCCTGAAGTATAGGTCTGTCTCTGTAATTACCCTATTAATATTCAATAAACCTCAATGTCTCTCTTACCTCCAGGAGCAAATGGAAAATCCTAAATTTAACTTTGTGACCTAATCTCTTCCCCTTCTTTACAATTTTCTTACACCTTTGATCAAGTAATCCTGGTTTCTTTGTGATTCCTCCACAAGACATTCCACCTCTTGGCAATAGGCATTTGATTGCCTATATGCCATTCCTGGAACATGTTCCCTCCTCATCTCTGCCACCAGGCTTCCTTTGAATGCCAGCTAAAATCTCACCTTCTTTCCTGACTCTTCATTTTATCCCCTTTCCATCAGTTGATTACTTCAGCATATAGGGAGAAAGGAATAAGATGATTGGCTGATACTTGAACTTTTACCTGAACTGGTCAAAAAAGAGAAGAATACACATAAATACACAGTGGAGTACAGAAATACTTTTCATTTGACAGAGAAAGAGGATAAAAATGGGGAAGGCAGAAAGGAAAGTTAGAAGCTAGTTTAAGAGAAGTTCTAGTCCTAAGTAAAATAAAGTTTAAATAAAGATTTACAAAAATATTCTTTTGAAGTGGCAAAGAAATGGAAACTGAGGGAGTACCAACCAAATGGGGAATGGCTACACTAGTTACAAATATATAAAAATGTAAATGAATACTATTGCTTGGTAAAAAATGATGACGGTGATGGTTTCCAGAGAAACCTAGAAAGATTTCATGAACTAATACAGAATGAAATGAAAAGAATAATGATAGACAATATGTTAAAGACAACTCTCAAAGACTTATGAATGCGGATCAACATAATGACCAACCAATATTCGAGAGAAACAGGCTGTCTACATCCTTATGGAAAGGTGAAAAACTCAGAGTGCAGAATGAGATTTTTGGTTTGATTTTTGTTTGTTTGTTCAGTTGATTTTTGTTTTTTTACCCCAGACAAGAACAACGTGGAAATTTCTTTTGCTTGACTACATATGTCTGTTAACAGGGGTTTTACTTTTCTTTATTTCTTTTTTCACTTGTAGCTGGAGTGATAGGGAGAGATCATTTATTGGGTGGAAAAAAGAAAATTTAATTATTCAATAAAAATTAAGTACTGAAATAAGTATATGTAAGAAAAATATTGGGCATATTGATAGGGGAAATTTATCTTTTTAGTAGCTATGTGAACTATAGCAAGATGCTTAACTTGCCTTAGTTTTCTCATCTATAAATTAAAGTTCTGAAGTCCAATCTAGCTCTTAGTCATACCTTATAATCTGAAATCTACATTAGTACAATATATCTCCTTTTCTGAGCTCTGTATACGCTTTCTTCCATCTGTTACACTACACCATTACCACTGGCTCTTTCTACAAGCAACAAACAGACAAGCTTAAGTACTCCACAAGTAGTACTGAACATTCCACCAGATACCATTACAGGCATTTCTGATGGAAACGATCATACATCTTTTCAACATCTGGTGCAATGGGAATGTGAACTTGAAGGCAAATGTTTGAAATCCTATGACAGAAAGTAGCTACAAACATAATATGTTTGAAGAATAAGGTCCTAGGTAGAGTGTTCCTATCCTGAGATAGAAAGCAGAAAAATTGTTGACAATTGGTCACCCATTTCATTACATCCCCAGATTACTGACAAAGCACCAAAGAATTGTTAACACTGCGGGGAGGGGTACAAAAAAGTGAAGGGGGACTTATTACTTGAAGAGCCATACAAATGGGTAAGGTTTGATGCACATTACTTTCTCTCATGACAACTACCTACAATCCATCTATTTTCAAGAAGAAACATATGAAGGTGTGTGTGAGGGGGAGGCAGAGAAGCACTTTACATGTGGTTCTTACCATAAAATTTTATTCTGAAGTTCCGCTCCTAATCTTAGCTCTTTCCCTGAATGTGGAAAAAGACTTTAAAGCTTTGATGCTCCAAAAAGCTCAATTGCCTCTGTATGAAATAGAATCAATATTGTAAGGGAGAAGAAAAAATAATACACATATAAAGTAGAAATTAATGTTCTAGTTGGTAGGCAATCAGCCTTTCCACCATTATTTCATGGTGATATATTTGGTTTTGATGTAGCTTAATTAGCCAAATATAAATTACATATGTACATTTTAAAGGAAGTATGTGTGCATATTTAAAATTTTATTTGCTTTATTTCATTGTGAAACAAATCAATTGATGTGGCTGTGCGCACAGTTCTAATATACATCAAAAAGCAATCAACAAACTCTTTTAGTATATCAGGCAAGATAATTTAGATGGTTTTTAATCATGATTATGAAAATATAATTAAGTGGTTTCATGTTAGTTGGTGAATATGTGGTGGGAGAAAGGAGGGGAATGATTCTCCAAACTGAAAAAAGTATGAATAATATCACACAGGAGTCATGTACATATGCACATACAAGCCTACACACATACACCCATGCTCACACACATACACATACACACACACTTGCAAGCAAACCACTGGCCTATTTCTTCAAGAGAGCAGCAGGTAACATGTTTAAACAGAACGTCTTTACTTTTGAGATGCCAAAAGGAGTCTTATTTAACAAACTGATTACCCAGAAGTGGATTTGGAAGAATGCCCCCTTTTAATGTCATATCAACTCTGTCTGATGCCTGCAATTTAAAACAAATCCCCCCACATACTGAAAAAAGGCTCATCAGCACTGAAGCAGCTCATGTGTCATTAGTGACTTCTGGGAATCTGGACAGTCATAGATCTGCACAGCAAAGTGACTGTCCGCTCCTGGCTTTTTCTAATCCATTTGAAATAAAGCTGATATTTATCTAGCTTGAATCACTCAGGTTAGAAGTTGCAAAGATCTGTCAGATCTTGAGCAGGAGAATCAATCATGGCCATCTAAATTTCCTCTAACCCAGTGCTATTTGACTGCTTTGGGCCAGATAGAAACCCAGAGGACAATTCTATCCCACCCCTCCCTAGAGGTTCTCCCTTCCTCAGGACTTCTTTCCTGCTGGGTCCTCCCCAAGTCTCATTGTCTTTGTTCACCTGTGCAGCTGGAGCCCATTACTGGCCCCATTAGAAAAATCCATCCTTCCTCTTCCATCTCAGAAGAAAAGCCCTGGGCTCTGCTTAGAAGTCATTTGGTCAACAGTAAAGCCAGCCCCTGTTTGCCATGAAATTCAAAGATTTCCAGCAACCTGTCTTTGATGAAGGCACAATTAAAGTGATTTTCATTCAGCCTGGGTATAATCTGTTTCACAATTTTTTTTTAAATCCAAAGTTGCTGTCCATGCACACAATTTTCGCCTTTCTGTATTTTATGCCATCTTACTTACAAGAAACTCCCAGCTGTTATAATTTGTCTCATCCTTCGCTCTCTTGTAGAACCAGCCTTTGTTCCCTTTTTTTCAGTGCCAGGGACTTGCTGGGTTTCACCTGATGTGATTTGTCCAGGCATTAATAATGCATCTTCAAGATGCAAGATGCATGAATTCCTTTAGTAACAGATCTGCTGGCAGAGGACTGTATTGTGTTGTGCTGCTTTGCTGCTAGAGAGGAAGGCGAGGGGACAAAGAGAAGGTCATCAGCCAGGGGAGTGAGGGGTATCGGTTATTTCAGAAGGTCATTACGACCGGCTTGCAGTAAGGTCATGCTGAGGATAATGAATATTAGAGTAACAATTCGTCAAAAAGAAATGCTCTTGCCAACTCTACAACTAGTCCCCATAGAGGAACTGAGTTGCACACAAAATGACAGTCATTTTGGAAGTCCGGGGTGTTTGACAAGGCTTTGATCTTTCTGGAGGGGTGCTTCCTACTCCTGAGCCCAAATTTGGACACTGAGGCTCAGACGCCAAATACTTTCTCCTGGATCTCGGGGCAAGGGAGAAAGAAATTGATATTATTGTTAGCCAGATGAATTTTTTAAAAAATGTTTAGCATTTATATAAAATTTCCTTTCCCAATCAGTTTTATAATAATTAATGTTATTTCTCCCCATAATCTGGGAAAGTATAACACTATTCTTTTGAGAAAAGAATTCTGAGAGCATTCCAAGTCAGGAAATCACAATATAAAGAGGTTAAGTGAGTGGCTTCAGTTCACTCAAGGGGGTTGGGGTGATAAAGCTGGGGTGAGGGCTACCATCTCTGGGGTCATGCTGCCTCTCAAACTTAATGATAGGTTTTCCTGGTGTAGCAGTGACTGAGGATAGCATCAGGCCCAATGTGAGATGAAATTAGAAATGAGCAAAGTAGCATCCTGTCTACATTCATGAACTCTGTGGGGAAATAATCCATAATATCCTCTTTCAGAAGATCACATGACGAACTTGAGTACTAAAGACACCACCTGGCACCCATATCTTGGATTTTGTTAAGGTGCAATTAATTTACTAGGTAATATTGGAACCAACAAGTTCAGCCATAAAAACAGTTGCGCTTGCCGACAAGAGCATTTAACTTCCCATTTTCAGTGAAGAACCCTGACAGGATTAGTCGATAGGAAGCAAAGCATTGATCTTCACGTCTTCTTTACAGTAGGTCCACTTGCCCCCTGCCCCTAAGCCCCCCTCCCCCAACAAAAAAAAAATCTTATTTAATCAATAACATTTGCTTTCAGGGCAGTTCTCCTTTACTGCTGTTCCATCTCTGTCTGGGTTACCATAGCAACTCTTCTCAGAGCAGTGTGATACCCAGTTTATACATTTCAGTCCTGTCACATGACTGACTACCTGCCTCTACTTTAATCATTGCTGGAGGGAATAGTCACAAAGTAACTGCTTCCTGCTTCCTGTTGCAGTCCACTATGTTGCTTCATGTTTCATGTTTCCTTCTACAACCTAAAAAACACATGTTAATGATGCTGACTTAAAAAAAAAAAAGTGACTTCATGATGAAGAGCACACAGGTTGAAAGACATTACACATACAATAAAAATTATACAGATGGAAAATGAGAATACCTGAAGAAACAAAAAGGCAAAGATCCATCTCTTACGTCCTGAATCCATTTCCTATCTCCATGCCTTTGCAAAGGCTGTCCCCTAAATCTGGCACATATTTACATGTATTATATATAGGTGTATGACAGTGCATTTTATATCTATGCATGTATGTGTATTCCATGCAAATATATTATATGTGTATAATAATATATGTGTATAAAATATGCATAGATGATAACATGTGCATTTGGAGCCAGTTAAGTGACTCAGTGGATAGAGCACTGACTGGAGTGAGGAGAATCCAAGTTCAAATCTGATCTTAGACATTTACTCTGGGTAAGTCACTTAAAAATATAATATAAACACATGGTATGTGGGCTTTGCAGGTATTTGTATATAGAATATACACACATAAAATAAAGGAGAGATTCCCTGAAAGCAAATATTATTGATTAAATAAGATTTTTTTGATTGTTGGGGAAGGATGGCTTAGGAGAAGGAACAGATGGATCTATTGTTAAAAAGTGATGGGGCAGTGCTTTGCTTCCTATTAATAAATCATGCCAAGGTTCTTTATTGAAAATGGATGTGTGTATATAAATATAAAATATGTATGTAAATATATTTGCATGCATTAATAAATATATTGCATTGAGTTACATAAATATATTTTATTTATATATACATATACTTGTATGTATATATAAATACAAAATATGTATATGTAAATATATTTTATATATTTGCATGCATTGATAAATATATTGTATTTATTTAAGTATAGTTTTTAGTTTTACTTCTATATACATATATTTGCATGTATGTATATAAATATAAAATATGTGTGAATAGAAATGTTTATATAATGTTTGCATGTATAAATATATTGTATCGATCGTGTAAATATTGTATAAATGTATACTTATATTTTTAATGTCTATATCTGAATATATGTATATGAATACCTATTATGTGTGTATTTGTATGTATTTAAATAAAAATGTGCATGTGTGTGTATGTGTATGTGTATATACATATACTGTTTCCTTTATTAGAATGTAAACTCCTTGAAGACAAGGAATCAATTATTTTTTTTAACTTGTATCCCCATAACCAATGTATTCCCCAAATCCAAATGCTCATAGTAAACACTTGATAAATAAATGTTGGTTGATTATTTAAGCTCTCAAAATATTAGGTCTCATAATGGAGCCTCATTGAATTTGGGTACCCTTTCATTGAAGGTCTTGAGTACAGGGTAAAAATTTAATTAATTTATTTCCAGTCTCAGGACCACCTACCAGCATCATTTGCCTAGTTCTGGCAGTCAGTTTGCTCTCTTTCCAACAATTCTGTTAGTATTCCCCAATATTCCCCTGGTGTCAGTTAAGAGGTACCCTGCAAGGCAGGGATCGGATCCTGGGTCTCTCTGGAGTCTTTCTTGCTGAAGTTTGGAAGGGTCTGTTTAAATCATATTATAAACCTAATGAAACACAGCCAATGAAGCACAGATGTTCTATCTGTTTTAGTGTTCTAAGTCTCTGGGAAAATCTGGGAGGATAAAGGAAAATATCCACAAAAATGGGCAGGTCCTCCAGTATCCATTTATGAAAAATGGAAACACTTGAAGAAACAAAAGATCTATCTTCTGCATCCTTCTCCAATCTCCATGCCTTTGTCCATGCTGTGCTTCATAGCTGGAAGGCATTCCCAGTTTACCTCTGCCTCTCAGAATCATTTGTTTCCTTCTTTCCTGTTTCATTTCAAACATTACCTGCATGAACTCTTCCCTGTTCCACATGTCCCACATGTATTTTTATTTATTTATATATGCAAATATATTATTTCTATTTACATATATTTTATATTTATATATATACATGCAGATGTAGGTATATAGAAGTAAAAATATATACTTAAATAAATGCATGCAAATATAAAATATATTTACATACATATATTTTGTATTTGTATATACATACATATATTTTGTATTTGTATATACATACAGATATATGCATATATAAAGAAAATACATTTCAAGACCCTACTGATGTTCTGAACCTCTGGGGCCAGGATTTCCTCTAAATCCAAGACTGACTAAACTAAATGTGTTTGGCTTCACCTTTTCACTGAGAAACCACTGGAGGACATGGGTTGCTATTGTGTGTAAACAAGAATAGGCACTTGGTTGTCTTTACTATTTTGAAGCATTAGTTCAAATCTGTAAGGTCCAACACCATCTGGGTACCTACAGGCTTACCTTTTAGAATCAGAGCATTTCAGAATTGGAAGGGACCTAGGGGTAGCCTAGCCAGTATTTACTGAGTGTCTCCCATGTGCAAGGCGTTGAGCTAAGTGCTGGAGATATGGAGCTCATAATGTAATTAATGGGAGAGTTTAACATCTGTGTCACAGAGAAGGTCCTTATGAATGGACATTGGGGTGCAGGATAAGGAAAAGTCTTGAGAGTTCATAGAAAAATCTCTAATACATTCAAGGTCAAGAGACCTAAGCTCAAAGGGCAGCTAAGGACCACAGTAGATAGAGCACTGGCTCTGTAGTCAGAAGTTCAAATCCAACCTCAGACATTTATTAGCTTTGTGACCACTAGTAAGTCACTTTAACTCCAATAACCTCCCAAAGAAAAAAGTAATAAAAGGTATCAAAAAAATAAAAGAGCACTAGGTTCTAGGTCCAGCTCTGCCACTAATTAAGCCTGTGATTTTTGTTTTCCTAAAGTTATGGTGGGTTGATATTTGTTTGTTTTAACTCTGAACAAAGATTGTATATAGGAATTCTGAGTTAATGAGGGAGAAAAGTTGTTTAAGGGCACATAAAAATGTAAGTAAAGGAGTGGATAGAAAATCACCTGCGGCCTGAGTATCCAGGCCCATGTTGGACAATACATTCTACTTTACTGTAGGTAAGGACTGTCTTTGGATAAAATTTTTCAGCTCTGACTTGAGTTTCTATTTATGAGAAGGTAGAAATTGTTTGTGTGGGAAGCTATTCAAAGCAGTTCCTTTGGGTACAACTCTTTTCTTTGTGTGTTATTTTTTTAATTATTTAAATTAATTAATTGAAGCAGTACATGCTCTCAATTCACAAATAAATATCCACATATCAAGCATGATTTGTACGCTAATAGAAGCTTTCTGTTGCCTTCATTTTATTAGTACTTCATCAGTTCTAAGAATTAAAGCAATTACAGAGGCGAATAGTAACTTTTAACTTGGGTAAGCTGAGGTACAAAGAAATAAGAGACTTTCCTGAGACCACAAAGTAATCCAACAACAGTGACCAAACAGAATTTATACTCCCATCCATGGCTAATGATAAATTTAAAAAGAAAACTGCCATTAAAAGTCACATGAATCTTAACAACATTTTCTAAGAGGTATAGAATTTGACTGTCCATCTTTATTTCTGAAAAATGAGCACTCCATAAAAATGGCTCAACAAATTGCCACTTAGAGTTGTGATTATCGCAGTGATTTGTATCATTAGTGTTACTGTATGGTTTTTGGAAACATACCAGCTGTATTAACAAGAGAATCACAGCAGAGTTCATTTCTCATTTACCTAATACAGACATATTTGCTTCCAACAAAGAAAGACTTGCTAGAGACAGAAAAGAATCAAAATCATAGCAACATAAGTGCTTTCACTGAAATTGATTTAAACCTTTCACTGCCTACAAACATATGAGATTTTACCAGTAGTGATCTATGAGAATGAGTTTCTGAACTGTCAGGTGTGGATCCAGCTCTGACAAGAACAAAAGGAGTGAATTATGTAGGCAGCTGAGACCATTTACTTACTAACTACCTGTCTGGCCTCAGATCTATCAAAGATGAACTGTATCTCTAAAATTGAGCCTAGCAACTAGTGAAGTGGGCACAGAAAATATTGAAAAGTCCTTAGTAGAATTAGATTTTATGGCTAAACAATCATTCCATCACTGTTGTTCCCATCTAGCTAAAACCAAATAGCAATGTTTTACCAACAAACTGAATACACAAAGTCCTAACTAATGCTTTGCACATAGTAGGTACTTATTAAATGTGCATAAAATTGAGTTTGGTTGAATTGAGTTGACTTACTAGAGCATAGCCCAAGGTATTTTAAGTGCCTTTCTTGGGATGTAGCTAACAATTTTACCATCCTATTGAACTCTCTTCTCCACCCCCATCTCTGACTCTAACCTACTGGGGCTGTCACACAGAGAAGCAGGAATTTCCGAGCTGTGAAAAATGACTGGCCAGAAGGGGAGGATTAGCACAGATTCACAGAATCACTTGGATATTTAGGGCTCTTACAGTAGATAGATTCACCCTGAATAGTTACTGTTTAGAGGTGAAAAAAGGACCTGCAATTTCATTTGACCAGGTATCACATTGCCGACATTGCAAATTGAGATATTTCCAATGGTTGTCAGAGCATCTGCTTTGAAGTGAGGGAACTGAGAACTGGAAGTTTTGCAGACCCTAAAATTAATTGTTCTATTGACCGACTACCATGATTAGAGGAAGGCCATGGGAGATGAAGGAAGCCCAGCAAGGCTTAAAGCCCAAACTAACAGTCTTTCATCATTTTTATGTCAACAAAGCTCTTTCCAAAGATTATAGGGTCTCCTTGTCTTAGCAGGAACAGACTACAAGGAAAGTAATGAGACATTTGTGCTCCTTAGGATAAAATAAGTATGCCTTTATCTTAAGGAAAGTATTCTTCATTTTAGCCCGAATGGGAAAATGATCCATCTTTCATTTCTGCAGTGATTTTAACCTTTCTGAGTTTTTGCCCACTGACTAACCCATTGTATCTTCTTGAGCTGAAATAGAGGCTCTATTTCACATCTCAAGGAAACTGAGGCACAGAAGGGGTAGATCTTGTCCAATGTAAAACAAAATTTGTGGCAGAGCCAGGAATGGAACCCAACTCTACTAATTAGCAGCTTATAGTCATGCTTTAATTTCCTAAAACTTTCTATAAAAACAAATATCTCTAAGGAATTCATCCCTCTATTTTTTATGATATAAATTTGTGTTGTCATTTTTTAATATCACTTATATTTTCCATTGTATTCTTCCCCCTCTCATCTCCTTCCAGAGCAATCTGAAATAATAATGAATTTTGAAAGAACAGTTGGAAGAGAAGAGATTTCCTCACAAAACTAATCATCAGCCTTGTATTTTAATTTGATGTAGCAAAAAGACAATATATAAGTAAATTCCTGTATGATATAATAAAAGAATACTGGATTAGAAGCTAGAGGATCTATCTGCAAGTGAAATGAAAGGCCTAGGTTCAATCTTATGCAAGTCACTTAATTTCTCTGAGCCTCAGTTACCTCATTTGTAAAATGAAAGAAATGATTATATGGCATCCAATATCCCTTCTAATTCATATCCCCAAACCTTTTAGAACTTAATATCTTCAGTAGCAGAAAGTAGGAGTATCTTTATGCCTAACTTTGTGATAGAAGAGTTTTTAAAGAAAACATATCTAAATAAAAAAAATTGTGATTTCAGCAATACACAAAATCAACTAAACAGAGCTCACTGATGTAATGAAATAATGAATACATGACCAGAAGATTGACCAAGTTCCTCTGTGATCTTGAACAATTTAATCAGTTCATCAATCATCAATCATGTATTAAACATTTACTAGATGCTAAGCACTGTACTAATGCTGCCATACAAAGACAAAATTAAACAGTCCCTGCCCTCAAGGAGCTTACATTCTGTCAAGGTTGGGGAATAATACCTACAAATAGTATATACAGAATAAAAGGAAGGAGGAACCCTACTACTTTGGGGAAAGAGAGGAATTCAGGAAAGATTTAGGATTTTTTGAGGGGTTGCTGTTGTTGGGGATTTTTTGTGTTTTGTTTTTGGTTTTTTGTTTTTGTGTGTGTGAAAGACAATAAGGAACTGTGGTTGTTTTCATTTGTGTCCAGCTCTTTGTGGTGCCTTTTAGATCCTGGATATTGGATACTGGAGTAGTTGTCATTTCCTTTTCCAATTCATTTTACAGATGAGGAAACTAAGACAAACTAAGGTTAAGTGGCTTGCCCAAGGTCAAATTTGAATGCAGGAATGAATGAATGAAGAGAGAGAGAGAGAACTGATTTTTAAAAGGCTTGATTGAGGGATAAATCTACGAGATCATCAAGGGCACATATGCAAGAGAAGAGTCAAATCATTATCAGAGACTAAAGTGATGAAAGAGAGAATATGTCATTGGTCTTCTTGACCCTGTAGTGATGGAGTTGGGGGGAAGTAAGGGGAGATTGCTAAAGAGGATTGATGACTAAACCAGAAAGTTGCTATCCCCTCTGTAAGCTAGACAAGGAGAATAACATTATTTCTCTTTTAAGAAGGGCTCTTTGTTGGGACCAACCAAGAGCAGCTCATCTTTGTGATATTAGAGAGAAGGAAAAGGATATTCTCTCCCATTCTCCTTTCCAGCTGCACCTACAATTATAGGCACATGACAGTGAGCAGGATCTCAAATTCCTAGCTTTCTCTTCTATTTCTTTCCTTGAGCACAAATGAATAACAGTAATCCTGAAATTGCCATTTTGAGTCTTGGTAGCTACCTTGTGATCCATTGCTATTGAATCAGTTCCTATTGTAAATTTTTTGGAGAAGAAAATGACCATTTCTGGGAGGATGAACCATACATTCCTGACTAGTATGAAGTATGGACCTTGAGTGAGTGAAGCATTGACTAAGACAAAAGTGGAATCTGTTGAGTGGTTTTGCAAGTCTTTGAGGAGTTTTTATATCTCAGAAAAGTGCAATAAGGCTGACAATTGCTGTCTTATACCTAATACTTGCTACTTTGTACTATGTGACTTTTTTTTAGAAGAGACTCTAAGCAGAAGCCAAATTTAAGTTTTATTTTAAAAAATTTCCTCTAGGCTTCATTACCCCTGACTTGGGTTTAAGCTCCTCTAGGGATGAACCTAAACTGTAGCAGTTTAGTGAAGTCCTTTGTGGGATGAGTGTCTCCTAGTTGTGGGTAACATTATTATATAAGTTACTATTAAAATACTGAGCTCTAATTCCTCCAGCAGAGGGATCATTCCACTTTGACATCAACCAACTAACCAACAATGTTCAGGTTCAGTCATTCAACTATCCAATTAATATTTTTCCATCCTGTCCATATGTGTATCATGATACACATTTTCAAACACTTTGCTGAAATCTAAGTATGCCATATTTGCTCTCCATTGTCAGTTTAGAGGTAGATTTTAGACCCCTCCAAAAATGGTTTTGGCAATAGCCCCCAAAATAGCAACTACCCTTTTTATGTAAGTCTTCATTTATGTATGGTAAAAGAATGTAGGGTACAGATCTTCCTTTTCAGGTGCAGAATAGACTAGATTACCTCCAAATTCCCTTCCAGTTCTAAATCTATGATCCAGTGAGTCTTTTCAACTCAAAGAGTCTATGCTTCTAGACTCGTGTCCTTAAGTACTTCAATGGATCCTAAATTTCATGGTTTTTTATGGGGGGTTTTAATTCTCTGAAATAACTCTCTATGCCCTTCAATAAATTTATTGAAGCCATTTATTTATTATTTTATTTATATTTATATATGATTATTTAATTTATTAATTTACTATTACATATCAATGCAATATTAAAGTTCTTTGCCTGCCATCCTTTGCTCTTATTATATGTCACTTGCATTTCATATATATATATATATATATAAAATCAATGATGTCTTGATGTCTCCTATGCTAGCCATTTCTTACACACAGGCATTCAGTAGTAGTGTAAAAGAGGATATTTATATCCAATGTGATTTTCTCAACCAAAACTTTGCTATGGAGGGTCTGCCTAAGATTCTTGAATGACTTCCTTACTTTTTCTTGACATTTTAAGGATACTAGAGGAGCATTCCAACTGTTTATTTTTTATACAGGACAAATAACCAATCCTTCTTCTTTTTCCTTCACACAATTACCTGATGATCTTTTACTCTTGTTCTTTTCCTAAGTTCTTAAATAGTTATATATTGTAGACTGTTCACACTCATTATGGCTCCCTCTATTGCCTTATGTGTCACATTAATTTTTAGTTCATGGTAAACTAAAATATTCTTCTACTGGGAGAATATAGTCTTCAAAATTGCATGTTTTTATATCAAAGCACAATATCTAGTACATAGTAAGTAGACACTTAATAAATGTTGATTGAATGAAATTCTACCTCATCCTTGAAGTCTTCTCTGAAAATCAAATTATAAGCCTATGCTGAGCCTAGAATACATATGGAAGTTTGTACACACATTCTACTATCTGTACCATTCACTTGGCTCATAGCAAATATTACTTTGTCTTCCTTCATTCAATCTATATTTGGTTAAAAAAAAAAAAAGCACTTACTATGTGTTGAACATTATACTAGTTGCTAAGAATTATACAAAGTTCAGATAAGATAAAATCCTTCCCATTATGGAGCAAGTACCAGCAGAAAATGGCACATCACTTCAGTATCTTTACCCAGAGAATCCCAAATGTGGTTATGAAGAATCAAACATGACTAAAATAACGGAACAACAAAAGCGCCTTGTGTTTTTGTCTTCATTATGAGCTCCTCAAGGGCAGAGGTCAGGCTCCTACAATCTTAAAGTTAGAAGGGACTTCAGAGACCATGTAATCCCACTTATACCTGGTAAACAAGACTCCTGCCATTACATCCCCAATCAATAGTCATCCAGCCCTTGCCTGACTATCAGATGTACATTGTCTCACCATAACACCTTGAACTGAGATTTATAGGTAATCAATGCTCAACAAATATTCTTGATTGATTGTTTAATGATGTCCCTCAAATTATTCTCACCCTTCACTTCCTCTCTAGTCCCTCATATGAGTATCTTTTTTTTTGCCCTGAGATTGTCCACTTGATTACAGTGCTCGTTATGAATTCCTCAAAACACATTTTGAGAAAGAAACAATACTTTAGTAATTTCTTCCAGGCAATGCAAGAAAAAAAAAATCCAACAATAACCAAAAAAACCATGCCCGCATGCACATTTAAATGAGATTATAAATTTCTACAATAAATGAAGATGTGTAACTGTGTGCTTACCCAAATGCTCATAACTATGTGCACATCAACAATTCAGTATTCATAAAAATGCCTAAATAAATCCCAGTGATCTCAAATTTTTCCATTAAGTGTATTGAAAGATGTGATCAAGGAAGAGCCTTTGCTTTTACTAACATACTAGCAAGCAATCAGATTGATTCTGAATTGTTCTTTGAGAGGCATATGACTATGAGGTATAAATCTGTCAGAAATAAAGGCTATGTATTTGAAATAAGTCCATGTGGGTCTGCAAGAAGTTGGTTTTAATTGAGCCATGCTAAATAATTACTATTTGGAGACAAATGTCTAATGGCTAGATTCCATAAAGGGGAATGGGTGACTCTTCTTTTTCTATTTGCAACATTAGAACATACATTATGTACATGATCACTTGTGCATGTACCCTATTCGTACTATCATCTCCAACTTCATATCTCAGTCTTCCACCTCTCTAATATCTCAGTCTTCCACCTCTCTCTTCCACTATGATCTCTACTTGTCATCATTTTACCTCATTGCTCAGAATGGGAATGGGTGACTCTTCTTTTTCTATTTGCAACATTAGAACATACATTATGTACATGATCACTTGTGCATGTACCCTATTCGTACTATCATCTCCAACTTCATATCTCAGTCTTCCACCTCTCTCTTCCACTCTGATCTCTACTTGTCATCATTTTACCTCATTGCTCAGAACCCGAATCAAATGCCACTTCCTTTGAGCAATCTTCTGTGATTTTTCCAGCTAAAAATATGTTCTTAACTGTTACTTGATCTAAAAACACTTAGCAATACTCTTTAATGTGTCGAGGACTTATTATTTTATCAGGGTGGGTTCTCTTTCCACTGATACAGATACAGATTATCAACTCTTAACAGCCTAATAGACAGTTTCATGATTGGCTATGACCAAAACCATTCATCTCCTGGTAGCCAATCACTGTTGAATCTCTCTGAACTTTGTGAGTGTGTGGTGTGTGTGTGTGTGTGTGTGTGTGAGAGAGAGAGAGAGAGAGAGAGAGAGAGAGAGAGAGAGAGAGAGAGAGAGAGAGAGATTTCTAATCCATTCTGCTTTGGGACAATTAATTATTAAAAAGTCTCTCTGTCCCTATCTGATATTCTCAACCCTTTCATAGGATGATAAACTTAGAACCAGAAAGGGCCTTAGAGATCATTGCATCTAACTCCTTCAATTTACAAATGAAGAAATTGAGATTATGAGTTGGATTTCAAACTTGGGTCCTCCGACTCAGTTTCTCCTTTTCCTTTATGCCATACTTTCTGCTTCAGTGACTGTTTACAACTTCTACCTACCACTCTTAATTCTCTCCTAGAACAAACCCAATCCCTCTACCATTTAACAGCCCTTTTAGTTCAACAGAGCTAAATGTATCCCTGAAATGTTTTTTTCTCCAGTTGAATCACCTCCATTTTCTTTCTCTGATCTTCATACTACACAACATCTGATCACTCTCTTTTAGGTCTTCAACTTATCAATTTCTTCTTTTATTATTTCTCTGTTGAATTGTTTAACTTTTATTGTTTTTTTAAAATTAACAAGCATTTATTTTTCTTTGCTTCTTGCCTCTTACTCTCCAAATGAAACAAAAAACATCAAAAGAATGAAAAATATGTATAATCTTATGAATGTATATATGTATATGTATGAAAATATATATAATCAAGCAAAACTTATTCTCACATTGGTCCTATCCATAAACTTGTTTCTCATTCTACATCTTGAGTATATCACCTATCTGTCCAGTGGCAAGTGACATAGGTCCTCATCAGCCCTCTGGAATCATGATGGGTCATGTCAAATTTTTCAAAGTCTTTATAATGCTATCAATACTACATGAATTGCTCTCCTAGTTCTACTAACCTACTCTTCAATCAATTCATATAAGTTAGATTTTGCTGAAACCATCTCTTTCATCCTTTTTTCACTGTACAATATTTTACACTTCATATATCATAATTGTTTAGCCATTCCCTATTGATAGGCATATCCTTAGTTTCCTGTTCTTTGCCACTATAAAAAGAGCTGCTATAACCATTTTTATACATGTGGGTCCTTATCCTATTTCTTTGATTTCTTTGGGGCAGAAGCAGAGTAATGGAATCTATTAAAGGAGATGCACAATTTAGTGATCTTAAGGCATTATTTCAAACTGCTTTCCAAAAGGGCCTGAACCTTTCCACCAATAAATGCACTTGCTTTCCCACAACCCGTCCAACATGTCATTTTCCTTTTTTGGACATCTTTGCAAATCTGATGAGCATTATCATCTCCTTAAAATTACGTACCCAGAATTAAGCACAATACTCCAGATGCAGTCAGACCAGGACTGAATTTTATATAACTATTGTTCCTTCTAGTTTTAAACTTTATCCTTCTTAATGAAGTCCAGATTATGTTAGGCTGGTTTGAACCCATGTCTTCCTAACTCTTAAGTCTGGTACTCTATAACCACTGTGTCACCTAGCTTTCCTAATAACAGACTATTATAATAGTCTAGAAATGAGGTGATCAGAGTCTGGACTAACGTTGTGGAAGTATCAGAGAAGAGAAGGGAGCATACAGAACCAGAAGCAGTGAAGCAAATGAAAACTTATTATAGATCAAAAAATCCTTCCCTAGATCAGAGCAGGATGATCAGTTTATGCATGATATAGGCAAACTGAAAGCACAGGGGAATTTGTAGATTGTAAGTGAGAGTGGGTGAAAAAGATGAACAGATAGACATGTGTCAGTGACCTTGGTCAGAATTAGAAAAATGTAAAAATATGAGGCAAGTATCAAGTCAAAGTAAGACTTATTGAAGAGTGAGATCAAGGCTTTCTAAGCAATATCACCTCTGGAGAAGTTCTGTTCTCTCTCCCTAAAGAAGCCCAATCAAATGATTTCATTAAATTAAGGTCATCTTAGTAATTCCAGTCCTTTGGTGAGCCCTGACATCTCTGGGGACTTATATAAGATTTTAACACTTTCCTTTGATTAAGAC
This sequence comes from Sarcophilus harrisii, assembly GCF_902635505.1. Taxonomy (NCBI): domain Eukaryota; kingdom Metazoa; phylum Chordata; class Mammalia; order Dasyuromorphia; family Dasyuridae; genus Sarcophilus; species Sarcophilus harrisii. The sequence continues at coordinate 488,781,593 of NC_045426.1, read as the reverse complement.
CTCCACAAAAAAAAAGAAAGGAACTCAAGGTAACTAGAAAGTTTCTCTCCCTCTCTCTTGGATCTGTACAATTCATTTGACTCACAGTACCTATCAGAGCAAAGATATGAATTTGTCTTTTTGTATTATGGCTCTGTACTTTATTGTTCCTTAGTTTCATCCCTTCCTTTGGTCCATGAACCCAGGGCCACTGGACTGTCAGTTATTACTCTGGTCTTTCTGCCTAGTCCAATGATCATCTTGATGCTTACTCCCATTTTGAACCAGAAAGTCCTCAGTTTGATCCAGAGTTCTTTGCTATTAATCCAATAACTATTGCTCCATTGCCATCTCCAGTACTATTTCCATAAATGCCATCCTTACTGCCTCGGTTCTGTTGGTGGTTTCTGTATCCCACTGTGTCTACCATTCTCAGGAAAATGTTGTATCTTTTAGAAAAAGATAGTTGGGACCAACGTACCTCTAGGCAATTAAAACACTCTTACCTCTTTTTATTTTAAGGCCTCATCAGCCAACCAGAAACACATTTGCTGCTTGGGCAAATGCAAAGACTTCCTGATCTTTCCATCTCAATTCATATATAGTCCCTAGCTCTCACTCCTAGTTTGCTGGGGTGATTGAATTTCCATTTGTTGATTCCTCACCTTTTCATCTCACCTGTCCTTGTTCCCAGCTTAGTTAGAATGATTACATTTCATTTACCTCCTCTCTAACTAAGTCAGAATCTCTTGTTAAGGTTTTTTGTTGTTTTTGTTCAGTTGTTTCAGTCATGTCTTTGTGACCCCATTTGGAGTTTTGCTGGCGAGGTTATTGGAGTGGTTGGCCATTTCCTTCTCCAGCTCATTTTGCAGATGAGGAATTGAAGCAAACAGGGTTAAGTGACTTGCCCAGGTTCACATAGCTATTAGGTATCTGAAGCCAGATTTTAACTCGGGAAGATGAATCCTCCTGACTTCAGTCCTGGAACTCTATTCACTGAGGCAGGGGCAAAACACTAACATGAGTTTCCATTGAGCATATCTAGCATGAATCTTGCCTTTCTTGTATATACCTGCCACTACCTTAGGCCAGTAGAACTGGTTCTGCACCAAACCCAGTTTTCTCTTGGCCCAAGTACCCAAAGTCATCATAAAAGGTTATTATAGTCAGGTATAAAACTTGTTTTCTTTTTTATCTCTATAAGAAGGGTACTCCATATTACTACCTCAAAGGACCAATAAGGAATATGAACCAGGTGTGAGCAAGGAGGTCTGGACATCTTTATTGAATCAATTAATTAAAGACATTAGGCTAGGTGCAAACCATCTGGTTAATCGAGTACAGGAGTGGAGCATTATAGGCCATTAGATGAAACACTAAACAGGAAGGATATTGGAATTGGTTGAGGAGACTCATACTCCATAGGATTTGTATAAAATAACAATCTAGTCTGGAATCCAAGTCCTAGAATGTTTGGCAAGAGAAGCAAGCAGTTTGACCCAAGTCCCTAAGAGCTCCATAGGGTGAAAAAAAATGAGTCTGTCTTCTCTCCCACACCAAAGAAACTTTTGTAAACTTTGAGAGTTCCAGAAGTTTTCAACTTCTGATGGGTATATTAGCAGTGAGAACAGCAAAAGAGCAGCAGCTGGTGATATCATCTGCATCAGAGACTGAGGACAGATCCAGAAAATGGACTTTGGGGTCTTGATAAGAAGCCCACCAGGAAGTTACACCATGCCCAAAGAGAACTTCACAAGGTTCTCAGGAAGAGGAGAAAATAATTTCCAAGAAATGACTTCCAGGAATTGAGTTACCCCCTTTACTACAACACATGCTCTAATTTTGGTCCTACTATTCTCTGGATTCTTCATGTGGGAGAATGTGTCCCAGATTTTGGGAAGAGAGGTTTTATACCAACTGTTCTTACAATACCACATCAGTAAATGTCTGTTCCTAGAATCTAATTAAGTTTGCCTGGCTAATTAATCCTAACTAATAATCAGTGGAGAAGCAATTGTTGGTGGAATTTTGTGAGCTCCAATAGTAGACAAACCACCTCTGAGTCCTCAGGATTCCCACAAGGTTAAAGTAAGGATCATCTTCTGAGGAGCTGACTTGCCAGTGTGAGGAAGGTTTGAAGACTGAGACTAAAGCCTGTGCTACATCTCTCTTTCAGAGCTAGTCTTACTTCAAAATAGCATTCCATGGCCAGTCTCCAACTTTCGCTTCCCCTTCAAAAATAATGGAGCTAAGTGAACAAAAATTAATTCCAAAGGAATCTCTTACCCAATACCACTTCTTAATAAGTCATTGCCCTAGAGCTTAGCTAACTATCAATCACACATGGTCAAACTGGGCAGGAAATATTGGTTGAAAACAACAAATTTTAGGTGTCACAGTGGATAGAGCACTGAACTTGGAGTAAGGAAATTTTGAATTCAAATCCATCCTTAGATACTTGATAGCTGGGTGACCCTTGGCAAGTAAGTCACTTAACCTCTATTTGCTTCAATTTCCTCATTTGTAAAATGGAGATAATAATAGCACCTACTTTCCAGGGTTACTATGAGTAATAAATGATAAAATAATCATAAAAATACTTACCACAGTTTCTAGCACATAGTAAAATGTTAGCTATCATTCTACCAATTCTTCTGAGAAAATCCCCAATGGTCAGCCAGTCATACACTTGAATTGCCCAAACAGTCTCCATCTTTAATGGCTCCCATAATCTTGAAAGCCGTCTCTCAGCAGACCCTGATAACAAATTTTCTTACATTATGTTTTCTAGGACTTTCCTTCCATTGTGCACATTAGAAGGTCAAAGGGACAAATCCCCTCCAAAATGCTTGGACTCTTACAGCAAAAAATCCTCCACATGTGGCTGCTACCTTTAGGTAACCATGCATGTGATATAGGAAGTGCTGCTCCACTGTTGTGACTTTCAGTCCCATTTCTTGCTAGGCTGATTTGAGCTGCCCTAAGTCTCATTCCCTAAGTTTGCTGAGCTTTCTTATTTCTACCCTGCAGCCATCCTTCCACAGCTGCTCCTTTACTTGGATTCTCAATTTTTTGGATCATAACATTGTCCTCTACATAATTCAAGACCTTCTTTGATCTTGCCCGATTAGCTGTATTTGTAATCCAAACGGTGTCTAGGGGGGATTCTTCTGTAAGTATGCTGCACTGAGCAACTAGAGTGTGTAAGGCTTTAGATCTCACCTCACCCTTGCAGCCACCTCCACACCATTTTTTCTACTTAAATCTTAAACCCAAAGGCACCCATTCCTATGAATTTCAAGTTAATCTTATGTGGAGATAGATCACAAAAATGCTTTTAATAATATTGTTTAGGTCTATTCTACATGTTTATTCTTCTTTTGCACCCATATAGACATTATCCTGGTGGCAAAGTGGATCGAGTGCCAGACCTAGAGTCAGAAAGATGAATTCAAATGTGGCCTCAGAAATTTACTAGCTGAATGACCCTGGAAAAGTCACTTCCCTTGTTTGTCTCAGTTTCCTCATCTGTAAAATGAGTTGGAAAAGGAAATGGCAAATCATTTTTACCAAGAAAACCCCAAATAGAGTCACAAAGAGTCGTACACAATTGAAACAACTTAACAAGAAAAAAAATAAACATTATCTAGCTCATTGTTAGATAGAAATTAAAAAGTCTTTATCTTCAAGGATCTTAACTTCTTTTGCAAAGAGAGACAGACAGAGACAGAGGGGAAGGGGAGAAGGGAGAGAAAGGGTGAGATGACAGAGAGAGGGAAGGAGGGAAGGAGAGAGAGAGAAAGAGAGAATGTGTGTGTGTATACATATACATACACACAGAAGAGGGAGAAAAAAAGAGAAAGAGGGAATCTACTATACAGTACTAGCCCCATTAGTTAATGTGCATGTGTGTGTGTACAAACACACATATAGATATAAATATAGATATACACACATAAATATCTTATGTTGTTATATGTGTGTGTATATGTTGTGAATATGCATGTGTATAAGCACATTATCACATTTATCCATTTCTTTTCATCCATATATATAGATATGAATATGGAGCTGCATATGTGTACATGAATATTATATGTGCACATAAAATGGATATATGTATATATAAGTGCAAAATGATTGAGGACCTAGAACTGGATGAGAAGTGAGAAGGCAGAAAGAAGGCCCTGCTAGGACCATCCATTTTTGATGATTTTGTGATTCTAGTTTCCCCAAGAAAATAAGCTGCCAGATTTCACATGTGCCCCAAGTAGGAAGAATTTGATTATGTATAAGAGAATCTAAGTACAGGGCCATCAAGATACTTACATTTCCCTCCAAACATTCTATAGAAACCTTCCATTTGGAGATTTTAACTCATCTGCTGGAAATGCCTGTCTGATCTATTTGAATGAAATATATGTAGCACAACCTCTCCATGTCTAGTTTAAAATTTGGCCTTATAAGCCTTGCCAGTTTTGAGCCCTGGAGGTTTGTACCCCATCTGCTCAACTGGACCTGATCTAATCCAAACTATCATCTCCTATCAAAGGAGGCATTCCAATGCTCTGTGAATCCCAAATCCTCCTCCCTGCACCATCGGCATGTCTGTTGGTTCATCCCCAATATCAGCTTTCTCCTTTTTTATATGTGCCAAACATGGAGAGAACCCTAGAGAAACAGTCAAGATTGATCCAGTATTCCTTATTCTTCCTTTATTTTTCCAGAAATATATGCAGGAGCAGAGATGTTATTCACTAGTTGGTAGCTGTAGAAACAAAAAACTTCTCTGAAACTTCAGATGAGCTAGAAGCATTATAAGCACCTCTGCCCTCTCACAGGGAGGGCCACGACATGTCCAAATGCAACCAGGAATATCATAAAATCACAGAAATGGAAGGGACCCTAGCCACAGCTGACAGATTCTTCTTTGTCATATGACCAACAAGTTATCCAATCTCTGCTTGAAGTACCAAACAGGGGAATATTTCTCTGATTTTCTAACTTTAGACATTGTTTGAATCCTAGTCAAAGTTAATAGGACAGAGTGGGGAGATGGGGGAAGTATTATCACTCTATCATTGCGTCATTCCTGATCTAGAAGATCTCTGGGAGATGCTGGGATGGGTCCAGATGCTCAAATTTGGTGTGGAGGACTAAACTCAACTGCAACCTTAAAATCAATCTGTGCATGGATCAAATTGAAATTAGGACAGCTCTGTGGTATCTCAACCTTCCTGAGTCTGCCAAACTAAGGATGGGCCAGGAAACATGGGACGTTCTGCCCCAAAGCAGTCCAGACCATAAAACAGCATTATCAAAAGCTCTAGATCTCTTCCCACCAGTCAGAGGTACAAGAGTGGCCACAGAAAAGTAGCATGACTCTCCTTAAAAACACAAGTTGGAAACTACAGCCCATGAACCAAACCTGATGTTGCCTACTTTTGAAAGTCTTATAAAAATGTAAAAACTATTCTTATTTCACTGGGTTTAGAAACATGTGCAATGGGCCATATTTGGTCCATGGCCCATGATGTGTCTTCCCTGTTCTACAATAATTTGAATCGCAGTTCCCATCAGTAGGCACAGGCCTGGGTCAGTACCACAAAAATCTCTCTCTGTCCACAGAATTTCACCCTATGACATTTAGGGTTATAGGATGCAGGACAACCAGGAAGGGAAGGTTATTCCCAGCAACTCCCAGGCTCTGGTAGGTAACATGGAGATGATAAAAAGAGAAGATTCTTCCAGTCTCATTCATTGGCGTGCCAATTTCAACTTCTTCAGAGGTTCAAAATTCCTGGAGAAATAGAGAGAATCAAACAGCACCTGTTTTTTAAAGGGGGAAGAAGGAGGGGAGGTTATAAACATCTTTTGTTTTTATATCTCACTATATTCCCAACACATACTGCTCCCTACTGCTGGTCAATCCTTCCATCTCTTTGTACCCCCATTTGGGATATCCTTAGCAAAGATATTGGAGTAGTTTATCATTTCCTTCTCCAGATCATTTTACAAATGAAGTAAATAGGATTGAGTGATTGCCCAGCATCCCACAGCAGTAAGTAACTGAGGCCATATTTAAACACAGAAAAATGAGTCTTTCCGATTCCAAGTTCCATGCTTGACCCATTGCACCACCTAACCCCACTGCTTTGCTTCCTACCAAGTCTTAATACCTTATAACAAAAAAAATAATCACTTCTTCAGTTTTCTAATCTATAAATTGAAGGCATGAGACTAGATGGTCTCTAAGGTCTTTTCTAACTCAAAATCCGTGATCCTATCCTCCATCCATGAATTTTCAGTGATGTCACTACTTGTTTTTTTTTCCTGTTTTATTAAAACATACAATAATGGCATTGGAGCAGCTGGTAATAACCAAGTTGGTATTCAGTTTAAAACTCATTGCCCTTACAATCACCAAGATTATATTGCCTGATGCTTAGCAATGCAGAGCACACTACATCAATATCTATTTAATTGAGTTGAATGGAGTTCATCATTGCTTATAATAAACAGAGGTAGCATGTTGTTGTGGAATAACTTGAGGTTAGAAGATTTAAAATTAATTCCTAGCTTCTTCATTTATGAGCTGTATGATCCTGTATAAGCAACTGGTCTCTTTGAACCTGTTTCCTCATCATATTGAAGAACCTCAATTCCTCATCATTCCTGATCATATCATCATATATGCTTATTTATTCATTCATTTCATACGCATTCAAAAAAATTTTATTTAGTCCTTATTATGTATTAATTATAAGAACCTCTTCCAGGAGCTGAGCATAGAAAAATACAGTGCTTTCAAGAACATACAATCTAATCAAGGGAAGGGAAAAAATGTAAAAGTAATTATAATACAAAGAAGAAAAATAAATATAAAGTAAGGGAATTGACTAAGAGCTGGGAAGAATTTGAGGGAGCCAGGCTACTTTTACCTGGGTCAAGGAGCAGCATCTGGGAACACTTTATAGAGGATGTAACACCTGAGTTGCATCCTTATGGAAAGAAGGGGTTTCAAGAGATAAAGGTGGGAAGGGGGAATCTGCTGCAAGCTTGAGTAATGACATGAATAAAGACTGGCATTTTGAAAGGGGATCTGTTCTATTCTATTTCATAAGGTTGTGATGATGGCCATGTGGCATGATATTTAATAAAACACCATGTAAACTGTAAAGTACTGCCCGAATGTAAGAGATTGTTATTATTAATCCTATAATTTGTCTTTGATCTACTTTACAATCATGCAAAAATAAGTACACTTCTTTTAAATCACTAAGTTGGGAAAGAACTTATTAAATAATTCTGCAGAAAATTACAGGGAAACTCAGTGACCCAGGAAGTTGGTGCACCCTCTTTTCCATTAAGTGATTCTGGTTACCTACAAACTGGAGTCATCTGGGAGAAAGTCTGGTCTCTAAAAAGAAAGATCAGTAGCTATGATAGGCTTAGTTCTTTTAAGCAAGATGATGATCCAAGACGATGGTAAAAGACTCATGATAGCCAATCCTGGTCCATATCCAGAGAAAGAACTGTTAAGAGTCTATACACAAATCAAAACATGCTATTTTCACCTTTTTTTTAACAAGCTTTTTTCCTTTTTTGTTCTGTTCCTTCTTTTACAGTATGAGTAATGTGAATATGTTTAACATGGTTGTACTCCATGTAACTAATCTATAACAGATTGCTGGCCATCTTAGGGAAGGAAGAAAAAAAATTGAAACTCAAAATCCTGTAAAAATTTAATGAAAAATAAGGAAGACCTGAATTCTGGCCGCAAACACTTAATACAACTACATTTATTAACTGTGTAATCCTGGGAAAGTCACTTAACCTCAATTGCTTCACATAAAAATTAATGAATGATCAAAATTGTCTTTACATGTAATTGGGAGGAAATACTGTTTACATTTTTTAAAAAAAAACACCATTTTTAAAAAAATCCAATAAAATAAAATAAATACAAATAAATAAATAAAATAAAATATAAGAGGGATCAGGCTTTTTATTGCTTCTGGCTCAATTTCACTCTACCCCAAAGGAAAACTTTGGAGACAATATCTTAAATAAAGTCTAAGTTTGACTTACATCCTAGGTTGCCACCAGAGATTTACTGGGTCTCTTTTAGGAAGACATTCAAAGCACACAGTATCACAAAAGTTGTTGTCTGATCATTCAATTGTGTCTAATTCTTCATGTTATTATTACTTCTATAGTTTGTCTTTGGGTTTTATTTATGTCAAAGACACTAAAGTGGCTTGCCATTTCCTTCCCCAACAAATTTAATTTAATAGATGAGAAACTGAAGCAAAAAGAGTTAAGTAACTGGCTCAGGTTTACACAGCTATTGGGTATCTGAACCAGATTTGAACTCAGGTTTTTCTGTCTCCAGCTAAAGAATGCAATCCACTGTGTCATCTAACTTGTCCTTATGTGTATAGACAAATACTTGGAATATAAATTCTGAAATAGTAAAGAAGTATTTCAGTTCTACTTTAAATCTGCAGTGTTTGAGAGCTCCTTCAATGGACATATCTTGAAAGACCAGACATGTATCAATCCTGAAAATTATCTCCTCAATGAAGCATTTTAGTAGCTTCATAGGGGACTTAACACAGTAAGGGCAGTACTTATAGAAGAACCTAAGAACTCTTAAGAAAACCACTGAGCTAAAGAAGTCCACCATTATCATGTGACCTACACAGGATACTGATATTGTATAATAAATAAATATAGTAGCCACCTAGTATCCTTATATTCAATAAACAGAATGACTCCAGCCACTGGAATAAGGATTTACTAGTTACCAAAAAACTGCTGGGAAAATAAAACAGCAGTATGGAAGAAATTAGATTTTGGCCAGCACTTCTCACTTTTTAGCAAGATAAGCTCTGTATATTTATATGATCCACGTATAAAAGGTCACATCAAAAGCTCATTAGAAAAAACATGGAAAACATTTCCTATTTGATCTATAGGTAGAAGAAAAGTTCATGACCAAACAAAGAATAAAGATAATCATAGAAGATAAGATAGATAATTTTCTTGCAAATTTTTTAATTCCACAAAAAAAAATCCAATAAAATCAAAATCAAAAGGGAAACAACTGGGGGGAAATCCTTACAAAAAGTCTTTCTAAGATCTCATTTCCAAGGTATGAAAGGAACTGGTTCAAATTTATAATAATAAGAGCCATTCCCTAGTTGATAAATGGTTTAAGGATATAAGCAAGTAGCTCTCAAGAAAAGAAACCTAGGTTATTCCTCACCATATGGTCACATCTATGCATAAAGTAGATTAGTCTAACACTGTGAAGGATGGATTAGAAAGGGGGACAATGGAGTGAGGAAGACCAATGAGGAATCTATCACAATAATTCCGGCAGTTAGTTGATAATGAAGGCTTATAATGGGATGGAGGCAATGAGAAAATAGAGAAGATGTGAATGATAATGACAGAATTTGACAATCAATTGTATATGAATTTAGTGGATGTTGTTCATAAACTTGAAGTTTAAATGAAAATTAGAGGTCATCTAGTCCAACTCCCCCATCCTTTTTTTTTTCTTTTTTTTACAAATAAAGAAATTGAGATCCAAAGGACCAAGGAAAGAAGTATCAAATACCAAGTTTTCACACCTAGAAAGTTGGGTGAACAGTAATATCATTTACAGAAAATGTGACTTCAGAAGAAAGAACAAGTTTAGAGGGGAAAGATAATTAATTTCAGTTTTGGAGGCAATTAGGGTAGTTGATAGTGTGTTGGACCTGGAGTCAAAAAGGTATGAATTCAAATCCAAGCTCAGACATTTACTAGCTATGAGATCCTCAGGCAAGAAGGTTATAAACCTTTGTTTGCCTCAGTTTCCTTATCTGTAAAATAGGGATAATAATAGTCTACCACACAAAGTTGTTGAGGATAAAATGAGATAATATTTGTACAATGCTTTGCAAACATTTAAGCTTTATATAAATGTTTGCTATTGTTATTGTAAATATATAGATGGACAAAGAAGCATAATGCTTATGGCATCCCTTTCCCAATGTCATAGTCTTCTTTGAGAACAAAGGACAAATAACTATATGCCAGACTCTGTGCTAAGCATTAGAAATATAAATACAAGACCAAAAAATAGCCTCTATCTTCAAGGAGCTTTTATTCTAATAAGGGAAGAAAACATAGAAAAGGAAGCTGGAGGAGAGGCTATTGTCAGTGTAAAGATTAGTCCAGAGGAAAGTGAGCATGGATAGCCTGAGCACTTCATGAATAGTGGTCCTAAACAGGAACATACCCAGGAGACCCATTAAACTTGAGATACTAATAGTGATAGGCACTTTTAGAAGGAAGTCTATGTCTTGGGAGAAAGTTAAAACTATACATAAAGATTTAGGAGTTATTTGAATATAGGTAGGGGTGTGCTGTCAAATGTTTAACAATTGTCTTTGGGGTGGGGAGCAGACTGGTTTTTATCTTGGACATATTTTTTAAGTTTAATCTATATTATTAATTATGAGGCAGCTAGATAGTTCAGAGGATAGAAAGCTGGGTTCGATCTAAAGTTAAAAATCGAACCTCAGATACTTACAAGCTATGTGACCTGGACAAGTCACTTAACCTGTTTGTCTTAATCCACTGGAGAAGGAAATAGCAAACTACTACAGTATCTTTGCCAAGAAAACCCTTGAATAGTTTTGGCATGCTTTGGTCCATGGAATCACAAAGAGTTGGACACAACTGAACACAACATTATTAAAAGTTTTTCTGTCATTTTCTTAAGTCAAGACAATCAAGGAACCATAAATCAAATCCTGATTTTTTGTAGTATTTACTGATTTCCAAGCTGTAAATGCTCACACTGAAAATTTAACAATTAGCCTTCAAGATGGTTTGAGCTGGCTCCAGCACACTTCCAAATATAGATAGAAATTCTGTCAGGGAAAATTAATGAGATTTTCAAGGGAGAAAATAAAGAGGTGGAGACAGAGACAGAAGAAGAGGAAAAGGGAGAAAATGAGGAGAAAGAGAAGGAAATGAAGGAGAAGGAGGAGAAAAAGGAGAAGGAAGAGAGGGAAGGAGAAAAAGATAAGACAAAGCAAGAGAAAATTCCACTGAGTAAAAATTATGGTTTTAGATATTTTATTAGAGAATTATTTATTTAGAAGTAAAGTAATTTTTAAAAATGAAATCATGTCAAATATATCAATTAATCCCACAATGGACACTCAGATGTATAAGCTATTAGTCCTTGTATCTTTTTGTATTTTCATAGACTCTTTGCTTTTTTTTTTTTTAACATGGGCATGTATACTGCCTAACTGTGTATGTGTGTCTGGCATTCTCTGCATGAGTCCACAGGGGGAAATAAATAGAAGGCCTGCTGGGACCACCAATCTCTTTTTTCCCATTTGCAATGGTTGGGCCCCCCTGTTTCACAATATTTTTCAGTCTTGTGGCAATCCAGCCTTTAATTCATATTTGCATGTGTTGTGAGACTAGCCAGGCAACTGAATGGCTGCCTGGGAGTGAAGCTTGTGATGATGTAGAGAAATGAAATCACTGTTTAATGAGAATCGGTGAGATAAGGTCCACAGATGGACCATTCGGGGGGCTGTGTTTGAACTGCGGTGTTCCATTCATTTTACAATACACCTGACTGTGGGCTTAAATTGCATTCTTGGAAAATTTAGCCCAGCATGACGAGTTCTTCTTAGAATAGCATCACTGACATAATGTTCTGTTCAATAAACCTGTTGCATAAAGGGTTATCATATAATTTTTATCATTACAAATCTCCCATGCTTCTAGAACATATATTAAAAATATTTTAAAATGATCTACAAATATACAAACACATACATAAACATATGCATGAACCCAAATATATTCTAGGATGAAATCCAAGAAGGAATAAATACAATTCCAAAGCATCAATTTATTCTGTGGGATTCTATCTCCTGATCTTTTAAAAGAGTTTTTACAAACCAACACCATAGAATAGTTTAACTTTAAAATATATGAAGGGTAGCATTTCTTGGGCACTCCTGTTCACTGGTTCACTGGTTATTTACTCTAAGTCTTCATTTTTGTTTAATTAAAATTCTTTAACCAAGTGAGGAAATTCTTATCAAATTCTCTGACTGAAAACATCCCTAGGTGCATGATGACTTTCATTCCGTCCTTTTCTCAAAGGACATAGAACATGTTTGTTTTTCAAAACCGTCATGTAACACAATAACTTAGTCATAAATGTTTGTACTGGATAAAAATAAGACTCCAATGAACTATGATTCACATCAATATGAATATTCCCTTTAAGCATGCATAATCGATTTTATATGATGGGCAATATGAATGGGTTGTCCTTGTCCATGTCAACCCATAGATCTGAAGTGAAAATACTAGTAAGCAGAGATGAGGGGAAAATATACATAATGAATGTGTAATATACAATGTGAGTGGAAAGAATAATCATCACAAAACTATAAAAAATGAATGTTTCAGAATTACAAAGGGTAGACTTGGTTCCGACATGATAAGACATCTTCCCATTAGAACATTGCATATAATGTCAGACTTTTTTTTTTCAAGGAATTGATTAATTTTGCCTAATCTTTTTCTTCCATTTTTTTCTTTTGCAAAAATAATTTATATAAGGGATGACTGAGAGATTATGGGGTAGGGATATGGAAGGAAATTCAGGTGATATAAAATAAAACATGTAAGCAAATGAATATCTACTGATACAAATCCACATTGTATCATAGCACAAATATTGTGCATTCTACCTCGTTGACATGGTTTATAACCATTTACTTCTCTTTACTCACTATCTACTTTCCTAGACTATAATAGTCTTCTAATTGATTATCCCACTCACAATTTCTCCCTCTTCAGTCTATCCTTCACACAGCTGCCAAAATCATCTTCCTAAGGCATAAATCTCACCACTTCACTTCCCTGATCAAAAATCTTCTGTGGTTCCCATTGCCTCAAGGATAAAATACAAGCTCCCTAAACGAGCATTTACCCACAGTTCAGTTTCCTCTCAACTTTCTAGTTCTGTTCCATACTACTGTCTTTCGTGAACTTTCTCTTCCAGGAGTAGAAAGGCAAAGAGACAAAACTAAGCCCAGGGGACAAGGTCATTAAAAAGTATGTGTGTATGTGTGTGTGTGTGTGTGTGTGTGTACATGTACATGTGATCAGCAAAGCTTAAAATAGCTTTGGGCCTCTCTTATATCCTCTCTCTCCTTATGGAAAAAAAAGTTGTAGTACTTCCATGATGCCCTTGGGCATATAAAACAACATATAGAAATTAAAATAGCTTGTAGTTCCATACTAAACACAGGTAACAAATTTAGGTTTCGTGACAAACATCTGTAGGTGCCTAACACATAGTATCCACATTAGAAAAAAATTGCATAGCATCAAGTATAGCAATGCAACAAATTATATATACATGTATATATATAAAACAAGACATTAAAAAATTGTTGTTGTTGCTGTTGTTGTTACATATAGAAACCACTACTATAAACAAAAGATATAAGGGTTGTTCAGGAAGGACAAGCTGTGAGGGCTTGCCAAGCCCTTTTCAGGGCTACTAACCTACCTTTGATGTTCACTTTCACTCAACTGTTAATCTGTGGCTGCAAGAAGCTATAGCATGTGCATCTGCCACACCCCAGTAAAATCATCTTGTCAAATAGGTTACATCAGGCCTGAAACCCATCAGTGAGTTAGGAGGATTTTTACCCCCAAGCATGTGAAGACTTCCCCTGACTGAATGGGTGAATGAGAACAATTTGAGCTTGATCAGGCATAACAAATGCCAAAGATATCCACTGCATTCTAGACTATTTCAAGTCATTTTGACTTTTGTCCTGTTTTTGGACTTTGATGACTCAGGAAGAGAGAGTGTGACTGACAACTTTGTTCAACTCGGCCTCCCTTAAATCCAATTCATGAGCAAGTCCAGAAATAATATTTTATGTCACTGGCCTCTTTGAAAACAAAGGGCAAATAAAAATAAAATAAGCCACATGCAAAAATATAGCATATTAACATATAACAATATATTTTTAACATTGAATATTAGAATATAAGGTAACAAAGTATATTTCACCAATGCATACAAAACATTGCATAATTGTACTTAGATATCAATACTAGATTCATATCAGTAAAACTTATCAATTACAGTATCAATAGCAAAAAATGTCAGTTATACATAACACAAAGCAACATATATGAGTTACATTGGAGAAAAAAGAAAATACATATTACATACAATATGGTCTTCAATTAGCTTTGTCTAGCTGAATGAACAACCATTTTTTTCAGAATATCATAGGTGTAATAAGAGGCTGGTTATACCCAGACCTTATGAGCATTTACAGTTTCCTTAATTGATTCAATCCCTAGCATAGGCTTCAGCATATACACAGCTATGACTCTTTTTTTTTTTTTTTAAATCTGCTTGCTTAATATGAGGTGAAAAAATTAAGTTTTGATTGTTGCTAAGCTGGAATTGGACATGCATTCAAAAGACACTAAGGATTTCACTCTGTTTCCTGCCTGGCAGGTTTGAGTGGAAAAAAATATGCTGTAAGTCTCTGGATGAGAAGAAGCCTTGAGCCCTCCCTACTTGGACTGACATGTGACCATGAATATGGGTCTGAGTACTTTCCATTTTATAGGTCTAATACTTTCCATTTTTTTAATTCTTCTTTGGTTCTCTTATATGGAATATTGAAGATGGCTTTTATTTTGAAAGATTTAGGAAAAGACCAGATTTCTAGCTATAGAAGTCCATGGTCAAACTTAATGTAGTGCAAGACCTTGAAAGGTAAACCTACAGAATAGAACCCAGCAATGTATCAACTTGGTAACTGAAATGCCATGCCTCTCTGCAAAGAAGCAATTTATCCAGTAGCTATGATGCATTCAGGAGTGAACTTGGTGGGTCAAATACAATCAAATTTGAGGCCATTCTCCCCGGGCACCTAGGTGATAGAGGGCCTGGTGTGTCCCTTGGGTGTTGGAGAGAATGATTTGTACTCTTCTTCTTGCTATGTGAATTGCTAATTAATTTATGAAACTGTGAAATGGGGTAGGAGTGCTAGCTTCTTTAGGTACTCACTGGGAAAGACCACAATGGGAGCAGGAATTGAGTCTACAATCACACTTTAATAAAGCACAGAGGATATAAGGGCAAATAAAACCAAAAGCACAGAGACAAATGACATAAAGTAGGGAGGGTTAGAGAGGCAGATGTCATAGGAACAGGAAGAGGGTAATAAAGAAAGACAGGCAGCAGTGGGGGAGAGAATGCAGAGGGAGATAGGCTGAGAATATCACTCACATAACCATTGATTAGAATTGGGGTCATTCAGCAGCATGGACCCAGATGGAGATAGGAGTGTTTGGGCGGGGTAAGAGTTTGAAGTCTCATAAGGGTTTGAAGGGAACAAAATTTCATCTGTACAAATTTAAAGATTAATTCATTGATATATCAAAATCATCTGAAAGTTGTCAGTAAACTTAAAGTTAATAGATCCACATCATCTCAAAGTTATCAGCACTATGTGGAATACTGTTGATCTTACTATAAGTTTCTAGCAATTATCTGAGATTTATATACCCTTGAGCAAAAAATTCCTGACAGAAAAACCTAGTTATCCTCACCAATTCAGCATCTATTACAGGAATGTGATTTTTGGTTACTACATGACACAATTTGCACATTTTGTTCCTTTGATCTCTGGGATGATTTATTCGCAACTTCTAGATTTCTCTTTGGATTCTTACTTCCTGTTATCACCTCTTTATACTAATTACTGTGACAGACTATTTATTTGGACCCCCACCCTATTCCAATCAGTGCTAATCAATCTGATAAACTCATATCAAAGTATTATACATAAGGCTCCAGAGCTATGAGCTGCAGATTCTAAATTCACTTGCTTAATCAAAGGAAGTTAATTAAAGGCTCTCCATCCTTGTCTAGTCTTTCCATGGTGACCAAGTCCAATATGGTAGAAGTGACAACTACATGGAAAGTCCCCAAAAATATTTTTGTACCTCCAGATTAATCACTTGTCCAATAGGAGCAGAGAATCTTCTTTTAACCATTTAGGTCACTGACTGTGATAACTTGTACCATTTCCTCCTTCCCAAACTGAGGAGAAACCTATCCATCTTGTGTGGAGATATTCTTTACTTCATCCAACTTGTGTCCATGTTGACATATTATTTTGTTAATTTTAGCTGATGTGTTACATGTCAATCAATAGAATTAATCTGTGTTTGGTATGACTGTTCTTCAATGTCTGGATATCTTGCCCTATACAAATAGGGCTTTGGAAGGAGGAGGCATTTCATATCATAAGATCTGAGGTCTATTTTATTAAAAGGGCCATGACTTCTTTAATAAAGTACCATTTGTTCAGAGCTCTGCCTCAATCCTTTTTATTTTCGATGGGATAATTTTAATCCCCACACTACTACACTATTTATGAATTTATCTGACTATACTGACTAGAAGAGGGAAGGGTCAGAGGTACCAGAACAAAATATACTTTTAATATACTATAGCTTCTTGATCATTAATTCCATGTAAAAGTTAATTTACATTAAGTGGTTAAATAATATTGCTGGAGTATATCTATGATATAAGGGACATATTAACCATAACTGGTGATTTATATTAAGGAGAACATGTTAGAATGCAGGCTCTAATCAATGCCATTATAGGAAAACTTACTGCCCCTCAGGAGTACCCCTGGAATCCCAGAGGGAAGATAATGCCAAGTCTTCTAAAAGATCCAATTTGTCAGGTTGAATGGGTATTGGAATAAGAACTAATAAGAGTTTATAAATAAGCTTGCTAACAGGTTGGCACATCTGCAGTGTCTGAGCTTATGTCCAGATTGTTGATCAGTCTATAGACTCACTGTCCTGTAATCTCAAACTTGAGTTTTTGGATGGTGGTCTATGCATAAGCATGCACTCATCATCCTGAACTCCCCAACTGGAGTTTACGGTTGGCCGAGGTTGTTAAAGACAATCTCATCTAACTGACCTCTATTCTCCAGAAGCTACTTGCTAGGGAAGAAATTACTTCTTTGTTTTGCCCTCCCATTTTTTCTGAACTGAAGTCTCCATCAGACCAGGGAAGTGACTTCTTGGATCCTCTGGCAGATATTAAAACCCAATTTCTTCTTCATCTGAAGTTTTACTTTTATAGTTATGGTTTAGCTCCAACAATTTCCCTGAAATAGGTAAATAAGCTTTATTTGTCTCAGTTTGCTCAGATTACTGTCCATTAACATTTTCCATCTGCTCCCCAGGAAGCCCTGCTAACTCTTTCATAGACAATAGGTGGTTGCTAGGCATTGTCTTTTCAGGGACCAAATCATTTTCTGAGACTATTTTATAAACAGGCAAAGTTCCCAGTCACTCAACTATAGTGGTTTGCTATCTGTATTTCCTCTGAACCAAGATGTAGCTAAACTCTTACTGATTTGCTAAATAGCTAGCTTGTCTCTATCAGAATATTTCAGAGTTGCGTCACACAGCCAGGTAGTCATTTGTCTCTTCTGCTAATTTTCTAGCCAAAAGATATGTATGAGAAGGTTCATGTCCACAAGAAGAAAACATGTATGATACATATGAAGGGGCAAATCCTGCCTCCAATGGTGTAGGACCATTACTGACTTCTGGTGATACTGCACTATTCTTTGCTGGTGGTACTACTGCCTTCACTAGACAGTAATTTGTTGCACTAGTAGCCTGCTGGATGCTGATAAGCACTATTACATATTTAGCATGTAGGAGTGGAGTTTCTCTTGGCTTCAACACAAGTCCTTGGCTCAACTGCTGTCTCCTCCTCAAGAGAAGAGTAAACTCTGCCATGTTCTTTAAGTATAAATACCAGGGTTGTTTCTTTGTTCTTTTTTAAACAGCTTTTTTTTTTTTTTTTAGAAAAAACAATATCCCAAAGTAATCATTCAACAAAAAAATCTTCCCTAAGGAGAAAAATACTATTTTCCTTAAGGAGCAGCCAATTTTGTTCATTTCAGTCTAGTATAGAAGGCCTTTATTCTTCTTCATGAAAATATAGAATTTGGTCCTTCTGGCTATCTCATGCCCTCAGGTTATTATTTTTTTAAAAAAAAAACAACCAAATTTTTCAGTCTAGGGCTTTGGATTTGCTGAAAATGTTTAATAACCAGCTCTCTGGAAAAAAAACACACACACACACACACACACACTCAACGTACTTTTAAGTTTAACCTACATTATTAATATTTCATTCATCATTACTGTTCTGTAAGAAATGACCAACAGGATGATTTCAGAAAGGCCTGGAGAGACTTACACGAACTGATGATGAGTGAAATGAGCAGGACCAGGAGATCATTATATACTTCAACAACAATACTAGATGATAACCAGTTCTGATGGATCAGGCCATCCTCAGCAACGAGATCAACCAAATCATTTCTAATGGAGCAGTAATGAACTGAACTAGCTATACCCAGAAAAAGAACTCTGGGAGATGACTAAAAACTATTACATTGAATTCCCAATCCCTATATTTATGCACACCTGCATTTTTGATTTCCTTCACAAGCTAATTGTACAATAATTCAGAGTCTGATTCTTTTTGTACAGCAAAATAATGTTTTGGTCATGTATACTTATTATGTATCTAAGTTACATTTTAATATATTTAACATCTACTGGTCATCCTGCCATTTAGGGGAGGGGGTGGGGGGGGTAAGAGGTGAAAAATTGGAACAAGAGGTTTGGCAATTGTTAATGCTGTAAAGTTACCCATGTATATATCCTGTAAATAAAAGGCTATTAAAAATATATATATATTTCATTCATCATTTTCTTAAGCCTAGACAATCAACAAAACAATAAGCTAAACCCTAACTTGTAGTGTGACAGTTTCTGAGGTATAAATGTTTACAATGAATATTTGATTATCTTCCCTTTTCAAAAGTTTCAAACTGGCTCCACTATACCATTCACACTTTGCTTTCTCTGTAAGAGAACTCACTCTTAGTGTTGGCATTCTATCTACCACATGGGCATCTAGATGGTACAGTGATAGAGTGCCATGCCTATAATCAGAAAGAATCATATTCCTGAGTTCAAATCTAAGCTCACTTTCTAACTGTATAATCCTAAACAAGTCACTTATCGCTGTTTGCCTCGGTTTCTTCATCTGTAAAATGAACTACAGAAAGAAATGGTAAGTTACTTTGGTATTTTTATGAAAGAATTCTCAAGTGGAGTCATAAAGAGTTGACCATGACTGAAAAACAACTCAACAACAACAATCTGTATACCACCCATTTTTAACCTTTGATATCTAGAGCAAAGATGTCAAAGATGCCGCATGACTCCCTGCCTAATCTTAACCCTAAATTCTGAATTCTTAGTGATCCTATATGCTGTATAAACCAAATAAAAATTGGGAAATATTTAACAAAATAAATGAAAATACAATAAAACACAAATAATATTAATATGTAGTTTCTAAATAAATAAGGGATCATTATTATTTATAGTTTAGTGTCTCTGTTTCCCTTTGAGTTTGACAAGACTGGTCTAGACTATAACTCCAATTAGTCATTATCCACATCTGAATCAATGAAACTCCAAGGATTTGGTGGTTTTGGGGTTCTCCAGTTTTTCAACTCTTTCATGTAGATTGGGGGAGGAAGGAAGGAGAAAGAGTGGCAGAGAAACAAAGCTAAGCCTAAGGGGCAAGGTACTCTTATCTTTCCCCAAGCAAGACACATTCTTTCTTTTCAAATAAATATATGCAATGTCTTAATTAAAAGATTAATTTAATTTTAAAAAGGTTTTAAGTATTTTAAAGAATAGCTGATTTATTGTCTTTGAAATGACAAGGTGAAAAAGAAGATACTAATTGGCTATTAAATACCACTGGACTTGGGGCAATTTTTTATACTAGAAAGTCTCTAACAAAATAGAACTCTTAGATTCAAGGAAAATCTCTCACCATTCAAAATCCTTGTCCCCTCTGATAGGTTGTTGTAGTATTTCCTCTATTTCCCCAAATCCTCCTTTAGAATAGCTAGTAATTTTTAGGATAATTAGCATCCTCTCCAGATTTTCTGTAGCTACCAAGCAGACTTCCTCTTATTCCCTCTCTTCTTTCCTTCTTTCTTCCTTCTCCTGCTCCTTAACCCCCTTCCTCCTTTCTTCCTCTTTCCTTTCTTCCTCCTTCTCTCCTTTTCTTCCTCCTCTTCTTCTCTCCTTTCTATGTCTTTCTCCTCTACCCATCTCCTTCTCCCTCTCTCCCTCTTCCTCCTCCTACTTCCCAACCTGTGAAATGGGGATAATTTAGAATGACAATTCAATTATCAATTTTAATATAGCCAGTTGTTCTTATTATAAAAAGTGGTCTGATTTTAAATATGCAGCAAGATATCAGAGAAAAGCTATAAATTTATAAATTAGCCAATTAACAAATATTTATTCAACCTTATAATGTACCTGGCAGTGCTAATCTAGATACAAAGAAAGGCAAATATATGTTTGTGTGTATGAGTCATGTATGTATATGTAAATTCACATATTATGTATATACACACATATGTACAAATGTATATGTGTGTACACACATACATTTAGACATAGACAAGTAAGCCCTGCTCTCAAAAAGTGACCATTGGAATTAGAGAAATACATGAATAACTGGGTACATAATAGATATATGCAAAGCAGATGAAAAAATTAAAATCAAATTTTTTAAAAGGTTTGAAGAATATTCTTTGTTTTATTCTAAATAAGCTTAGAATTTGATTAGATTTTTTTTAAATTGGTTTGGGAGTGACTTCTCAAAACAGTTTCTAAAACCAGACTTCCTCAATTTCTGTTTTTTGCCTAGGATTACTATTGGTAGTAGTGGTGGTGGTTAGTTTGTCAAGACCAATTGTTTCAAAGCAAAGCAAGTTTCTACAATGTAGATAAGCTACCTGGAGATGTCCAGGGAAATAGTTCCTCAAAGAATGGCAGAGGCAGCTAGGATTCTCCTGGCTAGGTGAGTGTCATTGATCTATCTGGTGGGCCTGTAACAGAAGGCTAAATCCATTCTTTTCTTTGCACTGTCACTATTAAATGTTATCTTCCAACCTTACGTGGATGCATGAGCTTTGCTGCCTTTGGGATTTACCTGATTCAGCTAAAGATGTCTCTTCCACTTACTCCTAATTGTTTAAGTTCTACAGTTATTCCTTAGGACTTAAATATTCTTCATATCTGGAAGCAATTCAAACTCTTCCTATCTGAAATTTATGAGTTGTTTTCAGAAAAAAAAAAAAAAAAAAAAAAACTTCAAGCATCCACATCTAACCAAGCATAGTTTCACACAGTTTTGGTATTTATGGGAAGTCAGCCATCAATCAACAAGTAGTTACTGTAGCTTTCTGATATGCTTTGTTGTCTGGTCTTTCAGTTACATCTGATTTTTAATAAATTTGGTGTTTTCTTGGCAAAGATAGTAGAGTGGTTTGCTATTCCTTTTTCCAGTTTATTTATAGATGAGGAAACTGAGGCCTGTAAGGATAAGCCCAGGGTCACTCAACTAATGTTGAAAGTTTTAGTGACTCAGTTTCTGATTGTTCCCAGCCCTATTTACCAGTCAATCTTTTGAGGAGGCTCTTGAGGGAAGGAAAACACCAAGTCTGCAGTTTTTGTATTACCTGTTCTATAATATCTGTACCTGTTCACTTACTCCCTACCTACAAATTGTCATGTTCTTGCTATGTTGAGGGGGAACTGAAATGCAAGGGCCTACCCTCTTTTGTTGAAGAGGACCTATTTGAATTGTCTTAAGGTTATCTATAGGGGTAGTTTGTTGGTGCAGTGAATAGAGCTTCAATCCTGAAGTCAGGAGGACCTGAATTCTAATCTGACCTCAGACACTTAACACTTCCTGACTGTGTGATCCTGGGCAAGTCACTTAACCCCAATTGCTTCAAAAAAAAAGTTATCTATAATAGCTTTCTTGAAGCTATTGCTGATATTCAATGATCAGTCCATCAATTTGTTGGTACCTTGATATATTTTTAATAAACTCTTTGACCTGAATTTTGGCTCCTTAATTGGGGCTAAAAGCTCAAATGAAGAATTTTCCTTTCAACAATAAGTGTCTGGAGTCAAATTTGAATTCAGGAAGATCAGTTCCTGACTTCAGGCTTGGTTTTCTCTCTGGAATACAATGACCACTGCTTGGGGTACAGAAAAAGTATAACATATAGGCTCTCCTTAGAAGATCTTTTATCATTTATCATTTAGGTATAGAGAAAGGTTAAAATACAAGAGGCAATGATCAATATAAAAGAACACTTTATTAAATGCTAGATCAGAGGGCAAGAGAAAGGTACCATTGAGATTATAAGAAAAGTAAGATAAATGAAGATTGAAGAATCAAAGGTTTATAGAGGAAGTATATTTTGACCTGGATCTTTAAAAAAAAAAATAGATCTTTGAACATCTGGGGTTTTTTTTAAACTAGATAAAAGAAATCATTCTCTGCCTCAAATCTTACCCAGCCTTAATCACCAAATGGAAGATTGCCTCAATCAAACTGAGATCTGTTGAAAACCTTAGCTTAAAAAGGCCCAGGTCTTCCATTTCATTCAGGGCCATCTCCAATCATCTTGATCTAGATCTAGCCATTGAATTCAGATGGTTTTAGAGGGGCAAATGACTTTACTCAGGCTTCCCTCACTTAAATCCAATTTTCTTTGTTGGGCACCAAAATGTGAAGTCCAGATTAGCTTCCTGGAGGCCTCAGAATCAGCCAGAATCAGGATAAGCAAAAGTCCTTGGCGTTTAGGGGGAGAAGTGAAGGGGATCTAAAAAACCACCATAAGCTCTCCATCGACCTCTCTTCTCTTCATCCTCTTCCAAAGTGACTCTGGCTTGTCTCATTCCACCCCCCCAATGCCTCCTACAATTATCTGTATACACCAAAAGATCTAGCCAGCACAGAATAGTGAGAAGGGAATATGCTAATAGGGTACTGTCCAATAGATAATTAGCCTTAAGTGCTCGGTTCTCTGATTCCAGTGCACCTACTCAGAGTGTCAGCCCTTTACATCTTGCATGTCATGGTATCACCTCCCTGATGTCACAGTCCTCTTCAAGAATGAAAGATAAACAACAACAAAAAGATGGATAGGGTTTATATAGAAGCAATTAGATAGCATAGGCACCAGCCTGAAGTCAGGAAGACTCATCTTCCTGAGTTCTAATCCAGGTTCTGACACTTAATAGGTTACCCTGGGAAAGTCTTTTATCCCTGTTTGTCTTAATTCCTCATCTTGAGGAGGAAATGGCAAATCACTCCAGTATTGCTGTCAAGAAAACCCCAAATGGGATTATAAACAATCAGGCATGATCAAAAAACAACTTAAAAGGAGAGATTTCCAGTGATAGAGAGAAAAAAAAAGAATAGAAAAGGCATGGAATGGAGGAGGAGAGCAGAGGAATGGATAACATTGCTGGGACTGTGAGGAGACATATTGAAGGAAAGTAAAGGATGATATCTAGATGACCAGGATATAAGGTTTAGATGGGGAGAATCACAGAATTTTAAAGGCAAGGATGCTGGGAGATTCTCTTATCCAAACTTATTTTGTTGATGAGGAAATAGGCCAAGAAAAGGTAAATCACTCTAAGATCATATAAGAGGTTAGTGATAGAGTTAGGACTATTATTAATTGGCCAGACTATAGATGATCTTTTAATCCAAGTAAAGGATTTTAAATTTGATCAGAAAATAATACAAAAAAAGGATAATGGAGTTATTTTTTAAACAAGGAATTGACAATATGAATTAATTTAATTTAAAAACAGCTTATTAGATGTCTTTTGGGAATATAGTTCTGTTGTCAATGCTAAAAGAGTGACAATATTTATATATGGTAAGGCTCTTGCTCTCATGAAGCTTACAGTTTAGTAACAAGATAAGACATATTTCAACCATTCTGGAGAGCAATCTAAAACAAAACTGTGCAAACCCTTTGACCCAGCAGTGCCATTACTAGGTCTGTATCCCAAGTAAATCACAAAGTAGCAAAAAGGACTCACATGTACAAAAACGTTAGTAGCAGCTCTTGTGGTAGCAAAGAATTGGAAAAGGACTAGATGCCCATCAATTAGAGAATGGCTGAACAAGCTGTGGCATATAAAGGTAATGGAATATTATTGTTCTATAAAAAATTATGAACAAGCTGATCCAAAGCAATTCCAATAGACTTCAGACAGAAAATGCCATCTGCATCCAGAAAAAGATCTAAGGAGACTGAATATAAATTAACACATGCTATATTCATTTCTTTTTTCTGGGTATTTTTTTTAATCTCTCCCATGGTTTTTCCCTTTTGCTCTGATTTTTCTCTCCCAACATAATTCATAAAACAATGTGCATTAAAAATAAATAAACTTTTAAAAAGATGATATGCACAGAAAGTTATAATATGCAATAATAATAAGTGAATCTATCAGAAAGGTTTAAAATGTGATGCTGTTTTATTAGATGTCTACTGGAAATATAGTGCTGTCTGCAGTGAGTACTAAAGGAATGACAAAATGTATAGATTGTAAGGTTCTTACCCTTGTAAAGTTTACCATTTAGTAACAAGATAAAACATACACAGAAAGTTATAATATACAATAATAAGTAATATAGTCTATTAGAAAGGTTTAAAATGTGATGCTATGTACAATCCAAGGGAAAAAAATTTAAAAATAACAGCACTTCAAATACTCTTTCTTCATACATTATCTCATTTAATTCTCAAAGCCATCTTGTGAGATTAGACAGTAGATAGTGTACTGGCCCTGGAGTCAGACCTTACTTACTAGTCAGACTTGTAAGTCATCTCAATGTTTGCCTCAGTTTCCTCATCTGTAAAATGATGAACGTAATAGCAACAACCTCTCAGAAATTTTGTGAGGATCAAAGTAAAGTATCTTCTGTTCTTACACCAGACATTTTCAGGGTTCACAAAGTAAAGTAGTTAGCACAGTGCCTGGCACAGTTTATCTGGTAAATAGTATATACATTAGCTATTGAAATTATTATTACTGGGGTAGGAAACAAACAAACATTTCTATGGATAATGCTAAGCTTTTTACAAATAACATCTCATTTGATCTACACAACAACCCTGTGAGGTAGGTGCTATTATTAGCTCCATTTTACAGTTGAGGAAACTGAGGCAGACAAAGACTTGCTCAAGATCACACAGCTAAGTGGCTGAAGTTGAGTTCAGGTTTTCTCAATTTCATCTGCTGGGATGAGTACTATACTCAATAATAAGAAACCAGGTTCAGAATGATAGGAAATGTCTCAGCCTGGGTTGTTAGAGACATCAGGGAAAATATCACCCACCAAGATCTCATCTTTAGTCTCATCTCCATTAAACTAATGGCAAAATAAAGTGAACAGATAAAATAGAAGAGAAAATATATTAGCACTAAGGATAGTCTGGGAGTAGCAAACCATTTCATGGAGTATAGATTACATTTAAATACCTTTTCAGGCCCTCTTCAAATACATGGCCAATCAGCGGCATTCTGTGGTGAATTAGTGAAACTTAACTGGCCAATGAAATATGAGGTTCCCATATTTAGAAGGGTTATTATTATTACAACCAACACTACCTCCCAGAACTAGTTCAATAACGATATGAAAAATCAGAAATCTCAAGTTTCAGACCTGGATTATTTGAGATGATTGAAGGGTCTCACAATGCTTAGGTATATATAACATTTCTAGAATGATGTTATTCTCCCTTTGCAAAGCCTCATAACTAATATGTAGCAGATTCAGGAACTGAACCAAACCTTTGAGCTTCCATTTCCATAACATTACACTGTCTCTAGAAGAAAGGATGCTTATTAGATGTTCTTGTGACAAGGGATTCTTCATACTTGGCTCAAGTCCCTGCTTAAAAACCTAGAGGACCCAGAGGAGAGATAGATAGCAACTCCCCTTTAGAAAATACATCCTATGATCAATGTGATGGACATGGCTCTTTTCAACAATGAGAAGATTCAGGCCAATTTCAATAGACTTGAGATGGAGAGAGTCATCTGCATCCAGAGAGAAAACTATGGATATTGAATGTAGATCACAACATGGTATTTTTACCATTTTTTGTTACTGCTTGCTTGTTTTTTGTTTTCTTTCTTTTTTTCCTTTTTGGTCTGATTTTTCTTGTGCAACATAATAATTATAGAAATATATATAGAAGAATTGCACATGTTTAATATATTAGATTACTTGATTCTAGGGGGGGGAGTGGAAGGAAGGGAGGGAGAAAAATTTGAAACACAAGGTTTTGTAAGAATGAATACTGAAAACTATCTTTGTGTGTATTTTGAAAATAAAAGGCTATTATTAAAAAATGATAAAAAGTAAAAAACAAAACAACAAAACAAAAAAAAAAAAAAACAAAGCTCATCCTGGCAAAGTTATAAAAGAAAGTTAGTGAAAGAAAAATGAAGCTATTGAAAAAACAGTCAGCCCCAAAGACCCCACAACATTCAATTCCTAGGGTTTAGATTGGAGCAGATTGGTGGTCTTTTCTGATGGTTCTCTGTTCGGGACACAGTCCCATTCTTGATAGTTTTCTCTACTGTCCTGTTTCATCCCATCTTTTCTCCTCTCCCCTGCATTCTTTCCCAGATTTGAGAAACTGAGTAAATTAATTAATGAAATTCAACAAACATGTAGTAATATTGCAAATGAAAAACCTAAGAGACTGTTTGAGTAAATAATTGATTTATTAATTAGGTTAGTTAATAATCAATATACTGATGATCAGCTATTTCTCTCAAAAACCAAAGACCTCCAATGGAGATACTGAATGCTTTTAATATTTTTTTGAAAGGGAATGCCCCTGACAAGTGAAAACCAACCCTATTGGTAGATATATTAATAAACAGATGGGCTAGAATTCTTCACTTTCTCCTACTGAGAACATGGCTTGATCAGGAGACTTAGTTACCTCCAGCTGTCAGGCAAGGGAATTTATCTCCATCCAGATCACTACTTGCTTTTCTCCTTCCTAACCTGGATTACCTTAAACTCCAATGGAGGGGTACAAGGACATGGGTTTATACCCTAAGGGCAAGAATTTACCTAGATTAGATTCTGTTTACACCCTAAACAGAAGTAAAATCTCCTATTTGGGCCAGGTTTTACCTAAGATTGATAAGTGTGTATCCCAAGGGTTAAGGCAATCTCCTCTCTCAGCCATGTTCTTCAGAATTTGACTGATTGACCTATGGCAGCTAGAACCTGAAAGGGGGAACCCTGAATCCTAATTAATAATGAGTTATTAATATAATATATTATAATACTTTCTCCTATTAAACACCTACTATACTTAACTCTTCTGTATTCAAGAGTTAGAAGAATCAAAAATTATATAATCTTGGCCCTCAAGGAAATTATAATCTAATAATCCTTCAGAGTTTTAGTTCCCTCATCTATAAAATAGTATTAGCAATTCTATGTGATGGTATCCTAGACCTGCAACATCTGTGCAACTTTCAGCTTTCTGTTCTGCTAGTCTGGTTATAGGGTGGGACTTATTTCATATTATCCTTCTTTTTCAAAGTTTATTGATATCTTCTGTTCTTACACCAGCCATTTTCAGGGTTCACAAATGAACCCTCTCTTTTGTCAAAGAAAAACAATTAAGTAATACTAACCAGCAAAGAACAACAAAGCATTACAATCGATAGAGCACTGGATCTGGAGTCAGATTCCAATCACTTAGCCCTATTTGCCTCAGTTTTCTCATTTGTAAAATGAGCTGAAGAAGGAAATGGCAAACCACTCCAGTATTTTTGCCAAGAAGATCTTTAATGATTTGTATACTAACTGATCCAACCAGCCTGGAAAGCAATTTGGAATTATACCTAAAGAACTATAAAACTTCATATCCTTTGATTCAAGAATACTACTGCTAAATCTATATTCTGGAGAGAATTTTTTTTTAAGGGAGAAAGAACTTATTTATACAAAAATACTTATAGCAGCTCTATTTGTTGTGGTTAAGAATAGAGAATCAATGGGATAGCTAGGTGCCGCAGTGGATAGAGCACCAGCCCTGAAGTCAGGAGAATCTGAGTTCAAATATGACTTCAGATACTTAATACTTCCTAGCAGTATGTCCCTGGGCAAGTCACTTAACCCCAATTGCCTCAGGGGAAAAACTCCAATGTCTTAACACTTTGTAAAGATTCCAACACTGTCCATCAATTTGGGAATGACTAAACAAGTTGTGGTATATGATTGCATTGGAATATTACGTTTTTATAAAAAATGACAAGTAGGATGATTTCAGAAGTATCTGGAAGGATTTAACATGAACTAATACAAAGTAAAATGAGCAGAACCAAGAGAATATTGTACACAATAAAAACAATATTGTACAATGAAGAACTATGAATGACTTACCTCTTCTCAATGGTCCAATGGTCCAATACAATGGTCCAAGATTGTTACAGGAGCCACCTGCTAGTGGCTGCTGGGGATCTAATTCTGACCAGCAGAATAGATTCCTTCATGTGACAGGATGATGATGATACAAGGACACTGAGAGGCAGTTGCATTCTCTGACCTCTCTCCTATTCCCTGTTCCCTCCAATTTATTTCAATTCCCAATTTCATTCCCAATTCACAGGCAATATCTGCATCAGTAATCCCAAATGGGATCACAAAGAGCCAGACCCAACTGAAATGACTAAACAACAACCAAAAAACAAACAAACAAACATACAAAAAAAAAAAAAAAAAAGATGGTGAGAGTATATGTACCATTCCATACCTATTATCCTTCACCTCTCAACTCAAAAGATGAAGTACTTATCTTTTCTTCAAGTCTAAGATTATTACAGTTGCTCACCATTAAACTTCATTTTCAGACTCTTTTCATTAAAGATTGGCTATTATTATTTACAATATTGTAGTCATTATGTATCAGGTATCACAGTAGACAAAACACAGAACCTTGGAGTTAGGAAAATCTGAATTCAAATCCACTTCAAATACTTCCTAATCATGTAACTCTGCAAGTCACTCTCTGTTGAGCTCAGTTTCCTCACTTGTAAAATGGAAGTAAAAGTTCATTTACCTCCCAGAATTTTCCCAAGAATCAAAATGTACAAAGTACTTTACAAACTCCAGCGTGCTACAAAATGCTTTCACTTCTTTTTCTCCTGTTCTACATACTTCACTATCAATTCATACAAGTCTTCTCTTGTTTCTCTGAGTTCATTATACCAGTCATTTCTTATGGTGGGATAATATTTCTTTATATTCTTTGCATTCATATATTACAATTGATAAAATGGACCCTATCCAGAAGACAATTAGAATGATGAGTGTTTTTGGATCCCACAGCATATGAATATGGGTTAAAGAACCTAGTATCCTGAGGAAGATAAAATAGTGAGGGGAATGTCATTTTGTCTCTCTTGTAGAAAAGGGATTGGACTGGGAATCCCAGTTTGTTTTGTTTGGCTCCAGGAGTTAGGACCAGGTTTTTAATCAGGGAAAAATCTTCCTAAAAATTAGAACTTTCCAAAAGTAGAATTGGCTGCATTGGGAAATAGTGGATTTCCTTTTTTTGTTCATCAAAAGTTGAAAAATAATTTGTTGTTTACTCCAGACAGAGAGATTCTTTTTCAGGTATGAGAATAGAATAGATGGTGATTGAAGTCCTTCAAATTTTGAAGTTCAATGGCTCTGTGATCCTGTGATACCTTATAAAACTATAATCCCTCTCCTCTATTAAATTATTTCCTATTTATACTATAGGTATACAGTAGTTACTGTAGGTAGCTTGCTTTTTTATCTAATTGTTTGTATGTTACATTCCCTATTAGAATGTAAATTCCTTGAGGTCTGGGATTGACTCTTTTTGTATTCCTAGTGTTTAAAACAGTACTTGACACATAGCAGATACTTAATAAATATTTATTGATTAATTTTGATGTTATTATGAGAACCAAAATGAAATAATGAGAAGGCTTTGTGGCCATATCTAGACAGCTAGACTTAAAGTCAAGATTTGATTTTTTAAATGAAAATATTTACATTTTATTTTTTTAATTACATGTAAAAATAGTTAACTTTTTTTTTTAAATATTGAGTTCTAAATGTTCTCCCTCCCTCTTTCCCCTTCCCTCTCCTTGAAAAGACAAACAATTTGATATGGATTATACATATGCAGATCTGCAAAATATATTTCCCTGTTGAGAAAGAAAACACAGACCAAAAAAAGACAAATAAAGAAATTTTTTAAAAATATGTTTTCAGACTATGTAGTCATAGTAAATTGTATGGGTTTTTTTCCTATAGATATATGTACGTGGAGATAACATTTGAATTAGATTTATCTGCATTCAAACTTCATCAGTTTTTTTTCTCTCAAGGTAGATAGCATTTTTTCCATCATAATTGAAGCATACCTAACTTCTTGTGATAATTGGGGTTCATTGACAAAGTCACAAAGCATCAAGTGTCTGAGCCCATATTTGAACTCAGCTCCTCCTGACTCTAGGCCTAGCTGCTCCAAAAATACCTGTCTTCTAAAGCTACTTCTGATACTGTGTGAGCATGGGCAACTAATTTAACCTCAAGTTCAGTTTCCTCATGTCCAAAATGGGGATAAGACTCCTAATGCCTACTTCACAGAGTTACCACAGAGCTCAAATAAGATCATTTAGGTAAAGTACTTTGCAAACTTGAAAGCTCTCTGTACATTTTAATTATCATGATAACAATTGTACATAAAAACTAAGTCATAAAGCACCACATAAATCTATACTATCATCATCATTATGTTCTTTTGATACTGCTTTCTTCACTTTGCTTTATTTAATCTGTCCAAATTTCTATCTATCTCATATTTATCATTTTTAATTGCATCATTGTGTTCCATTACCTTGATAAAACACTGTTTATTCAGCCATTCCTCAATCAATGGATATTTAAGTTGTTTCTACTCTTTTGTAATTATAAATAAGGTTGACACAAATATCTTTCAGCTTGTCACTTTCTTTTTGATAATGCTCTTAGGATATATTCCCCACATTAAAATAGAATGATTAGGTCAATGGGTCTAATTATTTCTGTAATTCTCTTTAATGTTACCAAAATTTGCTCTACAACAATAATTTGAGATTTGCAATCCCACTGGAATTATGGGTATACAAATTATGAATATATATTTTTCTCCACAACTCCATCAATACAGTTTTGCTTTTTTAAATAGTTTTTACAATTTTTTGATTATGATCTAACACCTCAAAGTTATTATAATTTACATTTCTTTGACTGTTAGTGAGGTTGATTTTTTTTCTAGTCATCACTTACAATTTGTGTTTTCTGCATTGTAAATTGCTCATATTCTTTGATCATTTCTATTGCCATTTAAAATCCTTAACAACTTGGCCTTGACCTGCTGTTACAAATTTATTTAATAATACTCCCTTTCTTTTATTCTTTTTCTACTCTTTTGAGCTAATACTGGCTTTTCCCCAAAGTCAGCACACATTTCCTACCTCCATGTCTTTGTGTGTGCAAGTCATCTTTGTCTTTAATGTACATGCTTCTTGTCTCCATATTTTATTATCTATGACTTCATTTAAAACAGCTCCTATAGGAAGCTTTTCCCAATCCCCAGTTAGTAACACTCCAACTCCTCAATTTGTATAAATATTTGTTTAAATGCAGCATTCCTTCAGAACCCAAACTACTTCAGATTAAGGACTATTTGTATTTTGTCTTTGTATCCCAAGTGCCTAGCAGAGTGTTTGAGAGAGTTAAGTACTCTGGCTGCTAGATGGAATGGTGGATAGAGCATCAGTCCTGAAGTCAGGAGGACCTGAGTTCAAATCTAATTTCAGACACTTAATATTTTCTGACTCTAGGCAAGTCACTTAATTCCAATTGCCTTACCCACCCCCCAAAAAAGTAAACATTTAAAAAAACAAAAGAGTTAAGCACTCAATAAATGCTTAACAGATTAAATTGCATTAACTATTAGGCCCAGATAAATTGGAACTTTGGGGAAATTCTATAAATATACATATATACATATGTATGTATATGTATATATATGTATATAGCTAGCTATATAGATGTGTGTATGTAAGCTCATCCAAATACATACATATCTGGTCATGTAATGAAGTTATAGGTTCATAAGAAGGTGCATTGATAAGGTACTAATAGTAGTCTAATATTGATGATGGTAAGTAAATGTGCAGGTAACAGAGGTTCAAATGCACATTTGGATTTTACTCACTGACATTGAAAATTATTTTGGAGCTAACATTACATTTGGTAGCACTCCCATCACCCTTACATGACAAAAGCAGACTATACAAAGATATACATTGGGGAATTATGCATCAAATCATTATAAATCATTATACATCATTATACATCAAATGATATACATTAGGGAGAAGCTTAGGTTTGGGGGATTTTTTTCTCCTATTTTCTCTTCTAAGCAGTCTATTAAGGGCTCTGAGGAAGAATAAAAATTTTCCTATTTAAGTAAAACCCAAATGATTATAACCCAAGGATTATTCCTCATCAACATCTCATTACCAAATCTGACACACATATAAGGTTCAAATTATAATTAATGAGTACCCCACATAATACGTGGGACACTGCAATGGTACAAACAACCCAAGTAGGCTCATATGTTACTTTCTTAAAACCTGGGTAAAGGCAGTGTGTCACTATACTAATTACCCAAAAAGTGAGTACAGTTTCTAAGTTGTCTACTTTCTGAAGAGCCTTTCTGAAAAGCCACTATATCTTTATGGGCCATCAGAAGTGTGTCAGCCAATAAAGACTTTGACCCCCCTTCCACTACTCAAGGTGCTGGGTTCCTCACAACAACACCAGCTAGGCTCTGAATTTATGGTAAGGGATGAAAATGAAATAATATACAAAATGTTAAAATATAAGATCTGTGGTTCAGTCGTATCTCACACCTGGAATCACCTCTCAACTCAAATGATACATACACACATCCATAGGGGGAAAAAAGTCATACAATTTACTGTGACTACATAGGCTATTAGTTATGGAAGAAAGTGTAAAAGAAATTTATCAAGAATTTCTGCATGGAGTTTCTGCCCAAATTTCTTCTGAAATTCTTCCCAAAAAAGAAGTAAAAAAGATAAGAAGAAAGGGATTTATGTGTGTCCTGTACTCAACTTTGGGTCCAGTTGGTATCAAGAAAATTCATAGGCAATGAGAGGAAAGTGTTCTTTCTATCTCATTTACTTGGGGGTTTTCAAAAAATAGTTCCCGCTATCAAGCTGGTCTTGCCTCTTCTTACTAATTCTTAGCTTTGGTTGACCTCTCCCACTGATTTCATCACTGGCTCTAATCACTGCAGACAACTACTATTGCTATCAAGCAAAGAATGCTACTTCCAGCACCTACTGTTAGTTATCCACACGACAATCATGAAGTTTTAGTCCAAATGCCATATCTATCCCAGAATCCTGAAAATGGCAGATGGTGTCTCTCAAGGGAAATGGAAAAAGAAAATAAGAAACCTTAAAATCCATATACCCCCTTACAAGTTTTACCACTTCACAGTATCTCATCAATTTTCCCTCTATGAAAACATGTAGGTGCCTCCCTCTGTTTCCCACAGGGGTTAAATGTCATTGTAGAATGCTAAAACAGACAACAACATACCTAATATAATTCTAATATAATTGTTAGCAAATTAAAGAAATCTTAAAATGTTTGTAAATGATTCAATTAGAATATGTTCTCTGCTCCTCTTCCTCCCTTAATTCTTGCTGAACTATGCCTTCAGGGCTTTCATAAGGAATGAGATTAAATTTAGATTTTTATTATGATAACTCTGAGAACAGAGTACTGGCCTTGGAGTCAGGAAGATCTGACTTCAAATTCTGTCTTCAACTCTTACTACCTATGTTTACTGGGAAGCTACTATTTTAATGGGAAAGTCACTTAATCTCTGTTTCAATTTTTTCATCTATAAAATGGGGATAATAATAGCCCCCATCTCATAGAGTTGTTGTAAGGATTAAACATGAAGAATGTTTTACAAATCATAAGGCACTATATAAATGCTAGCTATTCGAATTATTATTTATTATCATAATAAGGTGGTTCTTTAGTCATAATACTGGACCTTGAGTCTTGGATAATCATAATCTTCAAAAAATTGACTTTCACCAAAAAGGACAATGAAGAAATGAATGGGAAGGGCAAGTAGGCTATGAAATATCAGAAACAGGCAGCGAGATGGTGCAGGAGATAGAATGCAGAGTCTGGAGTCAGAAAGACCTGAGCTCAAATCTAGCTTCCAACTAGCTATGTGACTCTAGGTAAGTCATTTGACTTCTTCCTCAGTTTTCTCAACTGTAAAGTAGGAGTAATAAGAGTATATATCTCCCAAAGTTGTACAAATCAAGTGAACTAATATTTGTGCAATCCTTAGCATAGTTAAGCACTTTATTAGGTGCTATGTAAATGCTAATTATTATTATCATCTAAGGAATTATAGAAAACCATAGTAAAGCATGTCATCAAAAAAAGTATGAGAAAGATGAGCTGCTCAAATAACAAGAGTGAGAGATGATCAAATGGTGCTTCATTGATAGCATCTTGATCTCAAGAAAAACAGAAGAAGACTAGCACATTGAATAAACTTATAGAAGATATAAACAAGAACATCATGGGGACATGCAAGCATGCATGGGCTGCTATCTGCATGATTGGAAGGAATACATACAGTAATGAGATCATAGATCCACTGGAGCATTTTAGAACTCATTTAACTACATTCATTACCTGAGTAGTCCCATGCTAACAACATGAGCGCATTAATGAGCACAATAAAAGAATAACCATGTATATAAAGCTGGAAACTCTGTCAATTATCTTTAGTACACCCCCTCCAACAGAATATCTAATGTAGTTCTAATACTACAAGTAGTACTGTTTAAATAATATCACTATTGTTCTTATTAGGGATAATAAGGTATTATTTGGAGATGAGTACAAATAATTGTCCAAGCTCTAACCCTACTGAGCTAGTTATTTACTTCAATTTTACTGGGAGTGTAGAAATTGGCATTCTCACCAATAATCAGTGAGCTTGATTTGTTCTCTATAAAGATGATTAGCAAAATGTTCTAACTCTCCTAGAAAGAGACCTTCTATCTTTCTCTCATCCACTTCTGCCAATGGTTAAAAAGCTGCTAGCAGAAAGAGCTTTATGAAGAGAGTGGTTTGTGACCTAGAAAAAATTGTTATGGTTTACTCTGACCATGGCATCTGTAGGTCATATACAAATATTATGTTAATACATTGAATTGGGAGATTGATTGCAGTGTGAGATACTCTCCATTGAGGCAAACTGCAATTCATATGTAACTTATACTGTTATCTTAAAGGGAGTTGTTATTGAGACTCAGAAAGATTAAGACATTTCTCCAATGGTGACATGACTAGTGGGTTGAGGTAGGAAGAAGAGGGATGGAAGTAGAAGAAGAAAGGAAGGGAATATGTATATGTGTGGTATATACTACATACTAGACACTGTGCTTAGCACTTTAAAATATTACTTCATTTGATCATAATAAAAATAATAGTCAATGTTTATATAGTGCTTATTATGTGTCAGGCACCATATTTTGGGATTATTATGTCACTTGATCCTCACAATAAGCCCACAGGATAGTTGCCATCATTGTTCCTATTTTACTGTGGAGGAAACAGGCAAACAGATTAATTTGCCCAGAACCACACAGTGTCTGAGGCTGGATTTGAACTCATATCTTTCTGACCCTAGAATCAATGCATTACAAGATTTGAATTCAAGTCTTTCTGACTCTAAATCCATGTGCTGCCTCTAAAATATTATCTTTTTTAAGTTGAGGTAATTGATCAAGTGCCTAAATGTTTTGCCCCATGGTCACAGAGATAGTAAATGTTTATTCAGGAGTTAAAGTTCACTCTTCTATTTGTAGAGATGGGCTGATGAGAGAGAAGAAGTTTTTGCTTTGCATTTTCCTAATGGGGATAATGAGTCCTAAAATATTGCAATAACAGGACTAAGACAGGTGTACCTCCTTGACAATAACTTGCATTTATGAAGTGCTTTGTGAATTTGTGAAGTACTTTCAGTAATTTTCTAAGGATAAGTAATCCAAGTAATATTTTTGGAGTTCTTTTTGTTTTTAATTTATTATTGAGAAAACTATGGATCAGAAATATTCAGTCATTTATTCACCGTTACATAATTAGTAAATAGCAGAGTCAAGTCTTCTGACTTCATCACTCAACTCAAAATGCTCTTTCCAGTTACCAATGATCTTTTGACTGTCAAATATAATGGCCTTTTCTTGTTGACTCTCCCACTAGATTGTGAACTCCTCAAAGGCAGAGATTATCCTTTGTTTCTCTTTGTATCCTCAGTGCTTACTTAGCACAGTGCCTGGCATGTAGTAGGCATTTTTAAAATGTACATTGACTGAATGGATCTTCATTCTTCTTGACTTCTTTGTAGTCATTAACAATGTTTATTACTTTCTATTTCTGGATCCTCCTTACATTTTTGTGACACTGCTTTCTCTTCATTTTCCTTCTACCTATCTAACTAATCTCTTTTGCTGGATGTTCAAGGGCATCACTAATCATGAGTATCCCTGAAATTTAGTACTGGACCATCTTCTCTATTTCCTTTATACTAGGTAGTCAACATTTTTTGGAAGTCTAATGAACCCAGTAGATCCCTTTTTAGAATAATTCTTAAATATATGAAGTGCATAGAACTATAAAGGAAATCCACAATATTAAAATGAAGTTATCAAAATACTTTTTTCAAAAACCAAATTCATGGATC
Source organism: Sarcophilus harrisii (assembly GCF_902635505.1). Taxonomy (NCBI): domain Eukaryota; kingdom Metazoa; phylum Chordata; class Mammalia; order Dasyuromorphia; family Dasyuridae; genus Sarcophilus; species Sarcophilus harrisii. The sequence continues at coordinate 488,744,619 of NC_045426.1, read as the reverse complement.
CATGGTTAAGAATCCTTTTATACTGGGACACTGATGCATTGTTGGTGAAGTTGTGAAGTGATCCAACCATTAGGAACTATGCTCAGAAAGTTCTCAAAATATGCATACCCTTTGACCCAGCAATGTTCCTACTAGGTTTATATCCCAAAGAGATCTTAAAGGAGGGAAAAGACCTGTATGTGCCAAAATGTTTGTGGCAGCCCTGTTTGTAGTGGCTAGAAACTGGAAACTGAGCAGATGCCCATCAGTTGGAGAATGGCTGAATAACAAATGGTATATGAATGTTCTGTAAGAAATGATCAGCAGGATGATTTCAGAGAGGCTTGGAGAGACACACATGAACTGATGCTCAGTGAAATGAGCAGAACCAGATCATTGTAGACATCAACAACAAGATTATATATTTATCAATTCTGATGGACATGGCTCTTTTCAACAATGAGATAATCCAGGCCAGTACCAGTGATCTTGTGATGAAGAGAGCCATCTATACCCAGAGAGAGGACAATGAGAACTGAATGTGTTTGTTGTTATTTCCTCGCATTTTATTTTCTTTCTCATTTTTTTCCTTTTTGGTTTTATTTTTATTACGCAGCAAGATAATTGTATAAATATACATGCATATTTTGGATTTAACATCTATTTTACCATGTTTAACATATATTGGATTACTTGCCATTTAGAGGAGGGAGCGGGGGAAGGAGAGGGAGAAATTGGAACACAAGAGGTTTTACAAGAGTTAATGTTGAAAAATTATCCATTCATATGTTTTGAAAATTAAAAAGCTTAAATAAAAAAAGAATCCTTTTATACTATTTTATTTGGTGATCTCATTGGTTTCTGTAAGTTTACTCTCAGCTCCATCCAGATGTAAATGGAAAATTTTTTTATTTTTTATTTCCTTTTTTAGTATCTCCTATAACTTTTAATTAACTGAAATCCTGTTTTCCGTTAATATTAATCTCACTTTGTCTGATGGGATGTGTAAACTTATTTATAGCATTAAAAAATTCTTATATAAGAAGCCAGAGGAAGAATCTCAGCAGTACTTGACTCCTTGGTGACATGTAAATCTTCCCCCTCAATATGCCATTTTTGAAGCTTCTAAATTTAGTTTAATCTGTAACCTGACTTAGTTTACCTAGAGAGTTTGACAAAGTTTATGTCCTTAGGGGATGTATAAGATTATGATTTTGTTCAACTAAGTTATTTCAACTTTAATGACATTGAAGGAAGTATACTATTATAGCTCTATCTTTCCTTTAACTTTTATGGCCTAAGAGGAATGTACAAGATTGCAATATGTAAAAGAATTATTTTTCTGTCACTCTGGTGTAATTTTGCCAATAAGAAGCCTGGTTAGAATTCTAATGATTGTTCAAGTTTTCTCTGAGGTCTGAACCTGTGCTTGAGCATAATAATAAAACCTAGATTTTTACATTTATAATTTCTGCATTATAGTAAATGTATTTTGCAGCAGTTACCACATCACATGACTCAGAGAAGAGATATTTCTTCCATAATACAGTTGATTCCAAAGTTTCCATACCTCTCCCCCATCTCTCTCCAAAAGATCATGTGGGAAAGGGATTTGATGGTTCTCCTTGACCCTAGAAGATAGAAAACTAGGGGCAATTTAATTCAATTAACTTCAAAAGTAGATTTTTAACTCTATAAAAAGAAATTTACCTCATAATTCAAGCATCATGAAAATGGAATAGATTACCTTGAAAAGTAGTGAATTCTCTCACAATAGGCATTTTCTGAAAAAATCTGGTTAACCATTTATCAGGATTGCTGTAAGAAAAGATTCATAGTTTTGTTGAAATTCAGGATTGTCACGTGCAGTAGGAAAATAACAGATTTGATTCAGAGGATGTAAGTTTGAATCCCTTATTTGCTACTTTGAGGAAATCACATAACTTTTTGGGACTTCAGTTTCCTCATCTGTTAATAAGAAGGTTGGATTAGTTCACATCTGAATTTTCCTCTGGCTCTAAATCCTGTGATCGCTAACAATCTATTAATCTAGATGAGCTCCAATGTCTCTTACAAATATAAGTCTTATGATCGCTAGCAATTTATGAATCTAGATACAGGCTCCTTAACATTTGTGGTGTCTTGAACCTCTTAGGCAGTCAGATAAAGATATTGAACCCTTCTCAAGATAATGTTTTCAAATATATTAAATAAAAGGCTGGAAGCAGGACTAGTGGTCCAGAGAGATACTGCAGTTCCCAGGGCTCTTAATTAGATCCCCCCCTAAATTCCCTTCTAGGGGCTCCTAGCCAGAGAGACTCATATTTCTAGATTTAAATCTAGCCTCAAACACATACTAGTTGTATGATTCTGTATTATCCCTATTTGCCTCAGTTTCCTAATCTGTAGAATGAGCTGGAGAAGGAAGTAGTTTACTATTTCCAGTAGTTTCTTCCAAAAGAACACAACTAAAAAATGATTCAATATCAATATCAAATCAAAATCAAATTCCCTTCTAGCTCTAAGTCCAGTGATCTCTTACAAATTGTAAGATTACAAAGCCTACAAGAAAACCATTACCTGAAATTCTTCCCTCCTTATCTTTGCCTCCTTCAAGTATCCACTAAAATCCCAACTTCTGTAAGAAGCCTTTCTTGAATCCCCTCAATAGAATGGCTTTCCCTTGGGGTTTATCTATCATTTAACTTGTATATAGTGAAAGCACTTATATTGAGGGAGATTAGGAAGGTAAGCTTTTGAGACTGAAGGAAGCCCGGAGGCAGAGACAAAGGTGGAGAACATTCCAGGCATGGGAGATAGCCAATGAAAAGGCAACAAGATAGGAGATGAAATGTCATGTATAAAGAATGGCAAGGAATCCAGTCTTACTTCTCTGTAGAATACAAGTAAGGGAGTAAAATATAAGAAGATTGGAAAGTAGGAAAGGGCCAGGTTGTGAAATAAGAACCCGACATCTCAAACCAATTTTAATTTCCTTTTTTGACAAGGTTATTCAACTTATAAAGTATATTCAGTTTACCTAGATTTAAGCATAGCATTTGACAATAATTTTTTTTCATGATAATTTTGTGTAAAAAATTGTTTAAAAAAATGCAAATATAGGCCAAAGTTCAGGTGAATGAGGTGCTCTCACACGAAGGATGGGTTGGGTGATTGGTTGGCTGACAAAACTAAGTCAATCATAGAAGAGTCATGAATAAATAAATAGTTATTCAGTCAAAAAGGTTGCATGAAGCCTCCCTCACTCCTACTGTGGCACAATTCAGCATGTTATGGAGGTTAGTTCAAAGTGATAGTGATATATGCCCTCTTAGGAGAAGCTCTTAATTTACAAAGGGTTTTCAGACAAAGGGCCACCTGAGCCATGACACAGATAGTGCAACAAAAGAAGGTAGGATGGACCAGTGGCAAAAGAGAGCTTTCTAAAAACTAACCAGGAAGGATAATGTAGTATGAGAAAGGTGGAATTATGATCTCTAAGTGTCAACAATCTGGTGGATAGTTAGTTACAGTAGCCATTTTAATTAGAACTAGATACAATTTAAACTTTCAATATATTAGAATTGTATAACAGGAGACAGTCCCAGAAGAGTGGGACCATAGACTAGTTTGACCATTAAAGATGAAGAGATGTAAACCAGTCATTAACAGGATTTGATGGATTTGTCACTGGCTGAATGATCATTCCCAGTGAATAATCATTAATGGTACAGTGTCAATTTGGAAGTATCTAGGGGATGCTCAAGGAGTCTGAGTTATTTAACAGTTTTGTCAAAGATCTGGATGGTAAACGTATCAAGTTTGTAGATAACACTAAACTGGAAAACATTCCATTGGATAGCAGGAATTTAAAAGATTCTGAAAATATAGAAGAGGAGTCAGCCATCTGTGGCTCAAGAGTTAAATATAGCAAGTAATTTTCTTAGTTCACAAGCCATACAAAAACAGGCACTCTGCCAATTTTGGCTCTCAGGCCATAGTTTACCAACCCCTGACCTACAACACTGAATGGAAATAATTCCAATAAAATGAAGTTTAAAAGGGATAAATGTAAAGATTTATACCTTCACAAATAAAGCTGAGAGTGGTATATATAATAAATGCCTTATCTTTTAAAGATCTAATGATTGTAGTGAATTATAAGCTCAATGCAAATCAATTACTATATAGCACCCAAGAAAGCTATGATCTTAAGTTGTATTTAGAGACATGTTATCTAAAATTATGGCGTTGATAGTTCCACTGCACTCTGCCCTGGTCAGAATATAATTGAAGTATAAATTTTATTCTGGAAATCACATTTTAGGAAAGGCATTAATAAGATGGGAAATATCTTTCTTAAATTGTTTTATTTTTCTGGTTATATGTTAGCTTTTTAAACATATATATTTCTTTATGAATCGTGTTGGGGGAGAAAAATCAGAAAAAGCAAACAAACAAAAAAAAGAAGTGAACATAGCATGTGTTGATTTACATTCAGTCTCCATAGTTCTTTTCTGGATGCAGATGGTGTTTTCAATCCAAAGTTTATTAGGATTGCCTTGGATCACTTAACCAATGAAAAGAACCAAATCTTTCATAGTTGATCATTGCACAATCGTGCTATGACTGAGCACAATGTATTCCTAGTTCTGCTTCCTTTATTCAGCATCACTTTATGTAAATCTTCCTATCCTCTCTAAAATCACCTCGTCCATCATTGTTTCTAAAACAATAATATTCTATTACCTTTATATACCACAACTTATACAGCCAATTTTCCATTAATGAGCATCTACTCATTTTCCAATTCTTTTCTACAACAAAAACAGCTACAAACAATTTTGCACATATGGCTTCTTTGCCCTTCTTTATGATTTCCTTAGAACACAGACCCAGTAATGGCACTGCTGGGTCAAAGGGTATGCACAGTTTAATAGCCCTTTAGGCATAGTTCCTCTTCTATATTTTCAGAATCTTTTAAATTCCTGCTATCCAATGGAATGTATTCCAGTTTAGTGTTATCTACAAACTTGATACATTTACCGTCCAGGTCTTTGACAAAATTGTTAAATAACCCAGATTCCTTGAGCATCCCCTAGATACTTCCAAATTGACACTGTACCATTAAAGATTATTCACTGGGAATGATCATTCAGCCAGTGACAAATCCATCAAATCCTGTTAATGAGTGGTTTACATCTCTTCATCTTTAATGGTCAAACTAGTCTATGGTCCCACTCTTCTGGGACTGTCTCCTGTTACACAATTCTAATATACTGAAAGTTTAAATTGTATCTAGTTCTAGTCAAAACTGGCTACTGAAACTAACTATCCATTATCTAATGTAATCTAACTATCCAAAGAGGAAAAGAGGAGAAAAAGGATGGAACTTGGAAAGAGATAAAATTTAGGCCTGATATAAGTTAAGAATTCCTTAAAATGTAATTATATCCACCAAAAAAAAGGCAGAAAAGGCTGCTCAGGAAGTATTGTTTTCTGCATCACTGGGTATCCATTTATTGGGTATATTCAGTGTAGATTCCTCTTAAGATATGAGCTAACTAGGTAAGACTTTGAGGTCCCTCCTAATCCTGAAATTCTGTGCTTCCCTAGCCATCTAATAATCTGAGGTTCAAGGATCGATGATTTTGTTGGTTTTGATCTTCCTCATTCTCACACACATACAACAAACATAACCCTTGGACTTAAGAGATGGTCTTAGAGAATTGTTTTACCATGCCCCAATTGATAAATGATGAAAAGATATGATCTATGTCCAGAGGGCTATAAATGCATGCATATCCTTTGATTATCACTACTAGATATAAATATCAAAAGATTTTTTTTAAAAAAAGGAAAATTACTTATATGTAACACATACACACACACATAATCAGCTCTCTTCTCAGGACAAAAAAAAATGGAAATTGAGGGGATGCCTATCAAATAAAGAATGACTGGATAAATTGTGATGTGTTTGTAATGGAATATTATTGTTCTATGGGAAATGATGAGCACGATGCTCTCAGAAGAAAAAAAAAAAAAAAACTTGGAAAGTCCTCTATGAACTCAAGCAAAGTGAAATGTGCTATATACAAAGTAATATTCTAGGATGATCAGCTATAAATGACTTTGCTATTCTCAGCAATACAATGATCCACTACTATTTCAAAGGACTTATGATGAAAAATCTTATCCATACCCAGAGAAGAATTTGATTGTATCTGATTACAAATTGAAGCATTCCCTCCCTCCCTCTCTCTGTCTGTCTCTTTTCTTACTTTTCTTGAGGGTTTTTTTCTTTCACAACATGACTTTCATGGAAATGTTCTGCATAAAAAATAAATAATTTTTTTAAAAGAGGCAGAAAATTCTCCAACCAAAATTTTCTTAGCCAATTTTCTGTAACCAACATGGAGAAGAGCCTCTCTAAACTTAGCTAGATTGTTCCTTGAACACAGACCTACACTAACACTAACACTTGAACACTAACTAACTACACAAAGCTAAAAAAGGTTCCCCACCAACTAACACCATACCATCCATACATGAGAATGAGAAATTTTGAATGCTATGGATAAGTTCACTGAATGTGACAATATACTTTTTAAAAATTAATTAATTAAAAACTTAAATACAAAAAGTGGCTGCTTCTAAGTCTTGAAAATTGTGGCTTCACCATATTTGAATTGTTTTTTTCTTGTTGCTCATCATATTTTCTCCTTAACCTTGGAGTTTCAGAATTTGACTATGATGACCCCAAAGGTTTTCCTCATGGGATCTCTTTCAGGTAGTAATTGGTGAATTTTGTCTATTTCTACTTTCCCCTCTTATTCTAACACTTCAAAGACTTTTATTCTTTACTTATTTCTTGCATTATTTTGCCAAGGTTCATTTTTTGATTGTAGCTTTCAGAATGGAATCAAGACGGCAGACAGTAGACAAGTCTATCTGAGCTCTTCCTGGCATCCCTCAGATCAACACCAGATCAAGCCTCTGAACTGATTTAGTTTGACAAAATCCACAAATATTTGGAGTGTAACAAATATCCAACAGAAGATATTTTGAAAGAACTTCAGAAAAGTTCTGTTTCAATGGGGGGAGGAGAAGAAGAGGAAGGAGATGCATCAGAGCATAGTGCAATGACCCAGGGTGATGTGGCATTGCTTGGGAATCTACCAGGAGGCTCTTAGCCAAAATACTGGAGCATTAACTACTCTCCTGGTTCAGAAGCCATGGATCAGCAGATTAGCTGTGAGACATTCAATGCAAATACAAAAGACAAATAGGGAGCCTCTGAACACCAGAATAACAAACGGGACGTGAACAAGATCACCCAGCACAGGAAGGAAGTCAGAGAACCAGCCTAGGACAGTGAAAAGCCACTGTCACCTATAGATGAAATTTGAGACAATTTCCCTTTTGCCCTAAGAGCAGACCTCACCTTTTAAAAATGAGCAAAAAAAGCAAAAAGAACTCTCACCATAGATAGCTTTTATGGAGAAAGAGAAGAACAGACCTCAAACTCTGGGGGTCCTAAAGGCAAATTGTCTCTAAATTAAGCCCCAAAGGGTGATATGAGTTGGTCTTTATTTCACAAGGCTCTCTTGGAAGAATTCAAAAAGGAGCTTAAAAGATAGAAGAAAAATGGGGAAAGGAAATGAGAACATTACAGGAGAATTTGGAAAAGGAAACAGAAATTATCTGAAGAAAATTCCTTACAAAGTAGATTTAATGAAATGGGAAAAGTATATAACTCCTTACAAAATAAATTTGAAAAAGAAACTATCTCATTGGAAAATGGAATTTGTGAAATGGAAAAAAAAATCCAATGAATAAAACAACTCATTTAAAAATTTAATTGGCCAAATGCAAAAGAAGATTTTTTTTAAAAAAGCTAACTAAAGAAAATAATTCACTAAAATGTGATTGTTGTTTTCAGGTAGTTCTATTATTCTTATGTTTTCTCTGCTTGATCTATTACCCAGATCTGTGGTTTTTCTTATGAGATATCTCATATTCTTTATATTTTATTTTATTCTGTTTTGGTCTCTCATAACTTCATTGGCTTTCCCTTGCCTAATTGTAATTTTCAGAGTTATTTTCTTCCTTAAGATTCTGAATATCCTTTTGGATATTGAGAATATTAGGAAAGTTGGTTGACTTTCTTTCCATAATCTTTTTTTTGTGTGTGTATGTGTTTTGTATTTTTCCTCAATCTCTTTCATTTGTTCTTTAGAATCTTTTTTTTAATTCTTCTATGAATTCTATTTGAACAGGTAACCATTTGGTCTTACTCTTTGGATTATAAGAGGCTTTTTTAGTTCACTATTCTCCTCCCAAAGATGAACACCATTCTTTTCTATTCCCATAGTAACTTTCACTGGTTGTATTCTTTCTTCTTTGCCTGCTTTACATAGATATAGATATAGATAGATATATAAACAGATAGATAAATAGATATTTATTAGTACAATCACCTCCACTTCTGGGGTGTGAGGGATAATGGTACTTTTGACCTCAAGTCCTCCTTTAGTTCTCCTCTCTGGCCAGAGACCCAAAACCAAGAACTCTGCTTTCCTGTAAGTGCCTACAATGAACAGCAGCCATGCTCCACTACTTCTGCTAGTAGTAGCACATTAGGAGTGTGCTAGTTTTTTCTCACCCAAGGCCATGCTGAATATCACTGCTAGGCCTGGCATTCTTTATCAGCAGAGGTTCCCTCAATTTTCCTAGACTCCTCATGCTGTCTGCCATTGTCCTAGGAGAACCTCTATTCTGCCCCTACTCTTATTTATTTTTTAACTGCTCCACATTTATCCTACATTCTTTGTGGAGGAAAGCTGAAGAAAGATTGGAATTTTCTGACCTACTAGACCTACTAGAGCATCTTTCCAGAATCCTCTGGCCGTATACTTTCTGAAGATGGACACATTGATGATGAGGTTGACAAATATATTGCTAGATCTATCTCAGTGTTTGGGAGGGTCTGAAGGAAAATGTGGGAAAGAAAAGATAGTAGACTGTCTACCAAACTGAAGTAGAGCCATTGTGCTAATCTCTTTGTTGTATGCCTATGAAACCTGGACAATATACCAGTGCCTTGGCAGGAAATTGAATCACTTCCATTTGAATAATTCTAGAAATATTCTAAAGTTCTCCTATCAAAATAAGGTACTAGACTGAAGTCCTTTCTCAAGCTGAACTGACAAGCATTCAAACTCTACTGCAGAGAATACAACTTCAATAGACTGGTCACATAGCCTGAATATCAAATGTATATTTACCTTAAAAAACTGTTTTACAGAGAACTCACACAAGGCAATTAGTCACCCAGAGGTAAGAAGAAGGAATACAAGGACATCCTCAAGGTCTCTTTGAAGAACTTTGGAATGATTGTGAGACACAGGAAGCACTGGCAAAGAACCACCCATGGTTTGTCCACATCAAAGAAGGCACTATGCTCTATGAGCAAAGCAGAATTTCAGTTGCTCAAAAGAAATGTGAGATCTACAAATTTAGAGATATCTCCAATCTAAACATATACATGAACTATTGGTATTCAATCTGTGGTAGAATTTTTACACACTTGATTGTGTCTGTCTGCCTCTGTATCGGACATGATATATAGTTATGACACACAGTCAGACACTCTGTATCTTGACACCAACATAGTTATGTCATTGTAGTCTTATATGAGAATGAAGGACAATGACCAAGCAACCAATACTGTTTCCCTTGGCCTATACTCAATTTCTTTTTTTTTTTTTTAATTTAATAGCCTTTTATTTACAGGTTATATGCATGGGTAACTTTACAGCATTAACAATTGCCAAATCTCTTATTCCAATTTTTCACCTCTTACCCCCCCCCCTCCCCAGATGGCAGGATGACAGTAGATGTTAAATATATTAAAATATAAATTAGATACACAATAAGTATACATGACTAAACGTTATTTTGCTGTACAAAAAGAATCAGACTCTGAAATATTGTACAATTAGCTTGTGAAGGAAATCAAAAATGCAGGTGGGCAAAAATATGGGATTAGAATTCAATGTAATGGTTCTTAGTCATCACCCAGAGTTCTTTTTCTGGCTGCTGGTTCAGTTCATTACTGCTCCATTGGAAATGATTTGGTTGATCTCGTTGCT